>NC_080086.1:20266620-20578189 GCF_950005125.1 Chionomys nivalis | reverse complement strand
CCTTCTCTGTTCTCTGTGTAAAGTGCAGGTTCTAAGCCTCACTCAATTAGAGCTAATACCAAGTCTTGACAAAATTTACCTTGTTACCAGGCTCTGATAAAAAAAAATCAACTCACAAAACAGATTTCTCCTGAATGTTAAGGTGATTTCACAATAATGGAAAAGGAACAGGTACTTTAGGGGTCACTTACATAAAAGTTCAAAGCTTAAGATGTGAGGATCTAAGAAAATCAGGTATAAGAAGATGTTTTAAGGTATGCAAATGCAAGTTATTAAAATATGTACATGCAAGTCATAAAGGTCTGAGGATACTTAAGGTGTGTAAATGCAAGTTATGAAAGTTTGAACATAAAAGCTTAAGTGATGACAAAGGCAATTGGTTTGAGACATTTGAAAGAATAAAATGTTCCAAATTTTTTTCTTTCATTTTGCTCCTGTTATATTAGGACCCCA
Source organism: Chionomys nivalis (assembly GCF_950005125.1). Lineage (NCBI taxonomy): Eukaryota > Metazoa > Chordata > Mammalia > Rodentia > Cricetidae > Chionomys > Chionomys nivalis. The sequence continues at coordinate 20,577,736 of NC_080086.1, read as the reverse complement.
AGGGTCCTTAATCTTAACATTAATCAACAAAATTCTGATAAATTATTAATACAGCTCTGGCAGAATACTACCACCATCATAGCTATGAGATCAGGATTTTAAATTATGTTTTGTAACTACAGACTTAAAAGGTACTTTTCATGGTACAAAAACAAAATGTCACCGTCATTTCTACAAAACTAATTTCAATACAGATTATGAACAGTGAATGCTAACATGTATGAAACTTATGTTTTCACAAATCAAATAATTCTGTAAGTTCCAGGGAGCCGACTTGGAGGATTCACCTAGAACAGGTCAGATGCACACCTCCCTCAATTCTCAGGCCCTAAGAGCCCAAGCCTCCTCACCTTTTCCTGGTCCTAACACCCTCCCCCTCAATCATAAGGTCCTAAAGAAACAGAATTTTTTTCTAAACATAACCTGTTGTCTGCTCTGCCAGTATCTTGCTAGGTCTAATAGACAGCAGAGAGTTCCACAGAGCCTGGAAAGCAGTGAAACAACCAACTACTCCCAGATGTGACCAGCACCCCAGTTTTCTCAGGTTGCCAAAATTTCGATGCCCACAAATCAGCAGGAAGATGTCTTGAGAACCCAGTGCCCCATCCCCGTCCTACCTGCTATCTCATTTAATTTTCCCACCTTTTTTTGTATTTTTTATTTATAATTATAAAAATAAAATATACAGATCCAAGTTCCTACTACCTCCCCTCCTCCCATTTTCCCTCCACATACCCTCCAACCCCACCCACATCCAATCCTCAGAGAGGGTAAGGCGCATTGCTTTGTGGAAGGTCCAAGGCCCTTCCTAATATATATAGACTGAAAAGGTATCACCCAAAGAGAGTAGGTTCCCAAAAAGCCAGTATGTATAGTAGGGATAAATCCTGGAGCCACTGCCAGTGGCCCCCCAGTCTGTTCTAGCCATGTAACTGCCAACCACATTCAGAGGGACTAGTTTGGTCCTTTTCTTGTTCCTTCCCAGTCTGGCTGGAGTTGGTGATCTCCCATTAGCTCAGGTAGACTGTTTCAGTGGGTGTACCCATAACGATCTTGACCTCTTTGCTTATATTCTCATTCCTTCCACCTTTCAACTAGATTTTGGGAGTTCAGTCCAGTGCTCCGATGCAGGTCTCTGCCTCTGTTTCCATCAGTTACTGAATGAAGGTTCTATGGTGATATTATCAGTCTGACTACAAGGCAAGGCAAGATCAGGCCCCTTTACCTCTATTGCTTTGTACCTTAGCTGGAGTCATCCTTATGGATTCCTAGGAATTCTCTAGAGCCAGGTTTCTTGTTAACCCTATAATGGCTCCCTCAATCAAGATATCTCTTCCCTTGCTCTCATCTCTGTCCTTCCTTCTTCTCAACTATCCCATTTTCTCAAGTATTCCTCATCCTTCCCCTTGTCCTCTCCTCTTCCCCTTCCACCCTCTTTTCTCCCCCCACCACCATGGTCTAAATTTTGTCAGGCTGTCTTGTCTGTTTCCACATTCCATGTGGGTCTATATATGTTTTTTCTTAGGGCTTACCTTATTACTTAGCTTCTCTAGGATCATGAACTATGGGGTCAATATCCTTTGTTTATAGCTAGTATCCACTTAGGTGTGAGTACATAACATATTCATCCTTTTTGGGTCTAGGTTACCTCACTCAGGATAGTGTTTTATAATTCCATCTATTTGGGTGCAAAATTCAAGAAGACATTTTTTTTTTTTTTACCACTGAGTAGTACTCTAATGTGTAAATGTGCCACATTTTCTTTATTTATTCTTCAGTTGAGGGGCATCTAGGTTGTTTCCAGGCTCTGACTATTACAGATAATGCTGCGATGAACATAGTTGAACAAATGCCTTTATAATATGTTTGAGCATCTTTGGGAATTATAGGATTCAGTCATTATGCAGATTAGCCCTGTTATCTGTCAGGATTCACACAGACTGTACTCTGGCCAGCCCAAGGTGCTAGTTTGTAGGCAGGTGCAAAAGGTCCCTTTTAAAAAAAAAAAAGCTCTGCCCACTCTGGATCACTCTTTCCTGCTGTTCCTCTGAAGGGACAGGCAGGACTTTTCCTGCCTCTTCTCTTTTCTTGTCTCTATTTCTTTCTCCTCTTCTCCTGTCTCCCTTCCTTTTCCCCACTCCCTTCAAATCCCCTAATAATACTTTTCACTTCAGTTCTATCTGCCTGTCTGTGTTTGTCATTTACCCATCATGGGCTCACCCTCCAGGGTCCCCCTTGTACCTTATCTGAACAATAATTCTATAACTACAAAAGATTATCAGTAAATCTTGCTGTTGATTTTTGTAAAATAGCAGGACCTTGGCAGGCTAAGGGATCAGGCAGGAGACAAATATGCCATGCAGGCAGAATTGTAGAGTGGAGATTATTGAGAGAAGGATAAAGGGGAGGGAAAAGACAAAGACACACACAGACACACACAGACACACACACACACACACACACACACACAGAGAGAGAGAGAGAGAGAGAGAGAGAGAGAGAGAGAGAGAGAGAGAAATGAAGAGGGAGAGAGAAAGAGAGAGAGAGGCTGAGACCTGCTTGCCTGTTTAGAAGAACTGTGGTTAAGTAAGAATGGGCAGAGCTTGTCTCTTAAAAAGACCTTATGCACCTACATAAGGACTAGGGAGTAGCATAGCAGCCATAGGACTCTGGACTGGCCAGTGGACTGCCTGAGGGCATCCTGTCAGGCACACTGCTTGAATCCTAATATTTCCATGTTTTTCTTATTACAAAAAGGTGAGAAAATTAAAGGGCATAGCAAGTGGGGCAGGGATGGGGTGCTGGGTTTTTAAGACTGCTTTCTACTGATTTGTGGGTGTTGAAATCTTGAACCTGAGAAAGCTGAGGTTATTGCCATGTCCAAGGTTATTTCACTGCTGTCTAGGCTCTGTGGAACTGTCTGGTATCTCTTGGACCTAGCAAAGTGCTAGCAGAGCAGAGGACAAGGCTAAGTTTAGGGAAATTTTTTTCATAGGTCCTAGTAAGTGAGGGAGGATAGGTGTAAAGCCCAGGGAAATGTGGTTGTGGCTTTGGTTGCCAATTGACAGAACTTTTCAGGAATGCATATGATCTGTTAGAAGGGAATCCATGTACACCTTCTGAAACTTTCAAGAATTCTTTGAGTTTGTGAATGCTTAAGTCTTAGGCATGAACATTTTTACTGTTTAGCCTGTATTGAGATTTACATTATATAAACAGCAGTATATTCAGGTCAGAAACGACGATGACAAATGTTTTTGCATGATAAAAAGTATCTTTGAGGACCATAGTTAGGAAATCACCAAATGGGAATTTGAAATTTTGTGCTCGTGGCTATGATGATAATGGTGTAGTATGGTATTTACTACTCTGTCAGAGTTGGAATAGTAGCTTATTAGAACTTTATTGACTAATGTTAATATTATATACACATGAATAACTTGCTTTGGCACACCTTAAAGCACATTTTTAGAATTTAAACATTCTTAGACCCTTACATCTTAAGCTTTGCATCTTAAAACACTTTTATTTAAAGAAATGGTAAGAAGTTATACTGAAATCTGTTTTGTGAGTTTATCTCTTTTCTGAGTGTGGTAATGAGGTAAATTGTGTCTACACTTAGTATTGGATCGAGTAGAGTGAAGTCTGTGACCTGAATTTTACACAGATAATTAAGAAGGTCGCTGATAAAGCTAACTGATGGAGGAAGGTCATTGGTTAATAAAGAAACTGCCTTGGCCCATTTGATTGGCCAGTCCTTAGGTGGGTGGAGTAGACAAAACAGAATGCTGGGAGGAAGCAGGAAGTGAGGCAATCGCCATGCCTCTTCTCTCTGAAGCAGATACGATGAAGTTCCGATCCAAGATGGACGTAGGCTAGAATCTTCCTGGTAAGCTGCTGCCTCATGGCACTACACAGATTATTAGAAATGAGTTAGTCGAGGTGTGAGAATTAGCCAAGAAGAGGCTAGATATAATGGGCCAAGCAGTGTTTATATGAATACAATTTGTATTTTGTTACTTCGGGGTAAAGCTAGCAGGTGGCCGGGAGCTGGGTGGCAGGAAGTGGCCCGCAGCTCCCACTACAGCTAACAGTCATCAAACTGCCTCAGGGATCTTAATAAGGATAAATTTTACTTGAGCTAATGCCTTAAAAAATGACAGACTTACTCATTTGATGCCTGGACAACCACTCCCCAGTTGGTTGTCTAGGGAAGATCTATGTCAACATCCACTTTTCAGCTGGCAGAGCTAAGACTGAAAGGCCCCAGAAGGTCCCATAGGCTTCTGTGGAGTAAGGATGCATGGGAGGATTTTACCTTTGTCTTAGGCAACTTGAGGCAGTTGGTTCTCTAGTGTCATGTTGTCCATGGTCTGAAGAGTGTCTTTGTACCAGTTGAGGTAAAAGGCAGGGTTTTTTTTCTCAGTGGTTATCACTGCCTCTTATGAAACAAATTCCAGGTGGAAGTTCTTCTGTTATCATCTGTCTTTGGAGAAAATGGGGTAATGAGCTAACCTGTCTCTCTATTATGAAAAGCCTTGGTAATAACTAAACTTTTTAAATGACATATGTTCTAGCTCTCTGAGAATAGAGGATGTCTATGTATTGGGAATATCTGAGTTATGACTACAGTGTAGTATCTGCCTCGAGAGCTGGATTCCAGCTGAGAAGTTGTGGAAGAATGATTTACACAGCATTCTCCAGCTTGACTATAACTGGTTTTTAATTTAGCAGGTCAGATTTAGGCTTGTTAGGGACAAAGAAGTAAAGAAAAATTTTCTTTTGCAAGAGCAGCTTAACAGTAAAAACTGACAATATGAACAGAGCTCATTGAGATTATTTAAAGCATCTTTTAAACTATAAGTACATGTACATATACATGCATTGCATACACACATACATACACATTTATATTAAACAGGAGTTGAATAAATAAGAAGTGTGAAACAATGTATGTTGATCCAGAGCTAAGTTCTCCATCTCTGACTTCCACGTGGCAGACCCAGCTGCTGGTACTGAATGAAATGCAAAGCAGAGCTGTTACAGGTGGGAGAGAGCAGATGTGTTACCCGGGAGTAGGATCCCTGAGTGAAATAAATGCCTCAGTGGGCCCTGCTAAGGCATACCATCCTGCAAAGACACCACAAGCAACAGAGTCAGTGTGAAGAGAGACAAAGGAAAGATAATGGACTGTCTCTACCTAGCAGACACTTTTAAAAGCATAACTAATGGTGTAAAGGCAACTGGTGACAGGTGCTGATGTAAGTGCTCTGGCTGCCCTTTGTTTAGGGCTGGAACTGGAACTGTCTGAGTCTTCAGATCTTCCCAGGCCCATTTGCCACCTGGGGCAGAGTATCCCAGGAGGAGCTGGTCATATGACCACCTTTAGTAAAGATTGTGGTTAAGACATATGACCTGCCCTTGCTCAAGTCAGTGTCTACCCACACTTTGCAAGGCTCTGAGAAACCACATGTTTTTAGAGCAGTCATGTAAACTTTAGACATACACAATTAAGAACAAAGACACACAAGCTGCATAAAACATACACTTAAAGCAGTCAGAATCACACCCATGTGACCACACCATTCACACATTCTTTCATACATGAAGCAGACAGGAAACATCCTGAACATGTGCTGCCCAAATGCGACCAGCAGGAAAGAGGGACCCCCACCCTGGATTGTAGCAGAAAGGGTGGGAACAGAGACAGAGTAGCAGCACAGTCAGGTGGGAAAGAGGGAACTACCACCCGGGAATGGATGATTCACGGACAGGACAAAGAGAAGAGCGAGACATTTTGAACATGATCATGAGATGCCTAGTTAAACAGAATATTCCCAGGTAGAGAGATATCCTTCCTGGAGACAGGCTTAACCATGAGGGGAGGTGGCAGGAGGCTGCTGCAGCAACAGGTAGGGAAGAGAGTCAGACAAGTGTAGATAAAAGGAAAAAACAGAGGCTGAACTTCCAACTATGGCTCACTGATGGAATGTAGGCTGCTAATAAACCGGCAGATGGTTTGATATCTGAGGAAAGGTTGATTGGAGTGGGCATATTTATTGTGAAGGAGGTAGAGACATGGTCCAGTGTCCCAGAGGTTTAGTGTGGACCACCCCTCACGTTGGCCTTGGATCATCACATACAAGGTCCATGGAGAGTGGGAAGTGTGTGGGTACAAGCCATAACCCTATATTGTCACATGGGAACAAGGCCCAAAGTGCTCTGTGTCTGAGAGACATGTGGTTTCACCCATTAATCAAGTCAGTGTGTTCTATTATATTTATGTGTGTGTTTACTAATTTATTTATTTACTAGGTTCTTTGAAATTGATCCTTATATTATCCAGGTTGGCCTCAAACTTCCTATATATCCAAGGCTAACCTTGTAACCCTCCCTCTCCAGCTTCAGCTGGTCAAGCACTGGAATTGCAGAAATGTACCGACATGTCTGACTCACTGACTGGAGCAGGAGTTATGCAGACAGTCATGATCCACTAAGGAATCCAAACTTCGATCCTCTAGAAGAGAAATCACTACTCTTAACACCTCAGCTATCTCTCCAGGCTCTTGCAAATCCCTGCCACCCCCAACCCCCACAGTGTTTCCCTCAGTCCTAATCAGTCTGTTATTATCTATGGGTGCCTTTTTTTTAAATCTTGATCTTTATTCTTTCTTTCTCTTGCTCCTTTATTGGCTCTTAGTTCAATACCTTAGAAACACTCCATGGCAACAATTCTGTTTGCTTGTCTTCAACTTTTCTGTGAACTGCAGACATAATTTATAGACCAGGACTTTCATGAAAGGCATTTTTAGTAGAGGGGTACAAGCCAAATACACAGATGATTTGGAGTAAATCTATCTTTTTCCCTGAAAGGTTCATGAGAATAATGTTCTTATATTTATATTTTTCAGGTAAAAATGTCCAAGGACAATGTCTCAGAATCATCTCCCTCGTTTCTCCTGCTAAGCTTTACTGCTGCTATGCAGTGATCATCGCCCTCAGTGGAGCTGTGATTGCACTTTCTGTGGCTTTGTCATTGTCAGGTGAGTGACCCGTTGTCCAGATTCTGCAGCATTCTGTCCTCATAGGCACTGTCAGTTACACTTACTGAGCACTGTGAGCCAGGCTGTGTGAAGGGCAGAGAGAAAACACACTGGAAATTCCTGTTCTCTGGGCACTTAGGGTCTAGCAGGAAGCTGCAGTGAAGGAACAGCACAGGCTGTGGTGTGCACAGGAAGCCAGGATCAGCATCCCTGGGAAGAGGACATTCAGCAACCTCTAGAGAGTTGCAGAAGACATATGTCTAACCTTGGGAAACTATTCAAAACAGAGAACAAGAACAGCAATACCCAAAGGAGGAACCTCAAGGAAATGTGAGGACAGAGAAGAGTAATATGGCCAAGAAGATACAGCACCCCTCCCCCAATTACCCATCATGTCAGTTCCCATGTTCAATTGAATTTTTAAAGTATTCAGTGAAAGGTTTTTGAGCTGATCAATTATAGGATTTTAGAACCACACTATTCTAACAGTGTAATAAAAGTCTTGTACTGTTGCCATCTGTGGGGGATCTTCTTTCTCCTTTGGCTTATTGGTCACCAGGTTGAGAGGGAAAAGATGAAGATGGGGTGACAGAAAGTTTTGTATGCACTCCATGAGCAGAGAAGAACTGTGGTAAATTTACTTTGGTAAATCAGCTCAACTTTATTCCAGAGTATAAAGAATATATAGGATTTGAGAGCCTAGGGACAAACCCTCATTAGTACAAAGTGGTATGCTCCTGTCACAAGGCATGGTATGTGGCTGTAAGGTCCTTTAACAGATTTCCTAGCACAAATTTTCTTAGCAGAGATTTGTATAAAGGGTCAAGTTAAAGGTAAATCAGGCATCTGGTTTTAGAGAAAGGCATCTGTTCAGAGACATCTTTCAGATAAGGTCTGTCTTCCAGGCCCAGGGATATCCTCCAGATAAGGTTAGATAGAGAGCAAGAAGCTTTGTTTGGGAAGAAAGAAGCTCCATATAGCTCCATATTGTCAAGCTTAGAGAGAAAGCTGCTAGGATATTGAAGAAGGATGCATAAAAGAAATCCCACATTAGCTCAGAATTGAGAAAGAGATGGCTATTTATTTAGGGGTAGACTCACAAATCAATCCTCTGCTGGAATGGAGAACAGAAACCAAATCCCACAGCCAAAAAAGAAGTGGGACACATACTTTACATAGGCATAAATAGTGTAAGAGGCCAGGCCCCAGTGGTTGGGTAACTACTGGCCATATAACTTCCTAGGGCATCTCCCACTTTCATTTAAATAATTGAGTTATAAGCCTACTACAAAATTATATACAATAAGAACAAATATATTCAATAATTCTCAGCTGGGCGGTGGTGGCGCACGCCTTTAATCTCAGCACTTGGGAGGCAGAGGTAGGCGGATCTCTGTTAGTTCAAGGCCAGCCTGGTCTACAAGAGCTAGTTCCAGGATAGAAACCAAAAGCTACGGAGAAACCCTGTCTCGAAAAATCCAAAAAAAAAAAAAAAAAAAAATTATCATATCCGAACTTCTTGTATAATAAATAACTTGGCCAAGTCACAAGAGGAAAGTAACTACAACTATCTAGTCTTCAACCCCATCAAAGATCAGAAAAGAGAAATAATATTACTTGGATAAGAAGAAAGTACAATCAAGCAGCTTCCAAAATGTGCAACAAATAAGAGAGACAAGTGGCTACCTGGGCAATCACCCAAAGTCTCATTTGTAATGTTGAAGCAACCAACTTTGGTTAAGGCCTAGAATAACTGACAGACCATTTTCAGAGTTAGGAAATTTTTCCAAACCCTTACATTGTCTTGGCAAGATTTGACAGTCCTGCTTATCCTTTTCGGGATACCATGTACCTAGTCAGTGTTTGAGGCATAGGCAGTTTTTTTGTCCAAAGGCCAGTTTTGCCTAGAAGAAAACTCAAAGTGGACTGTCTTCCATGCTCAACATTCTCTCAGGAATAGATTGGTGCTGCCAGGAGCAATGGTATCTCACTTCAACAGTACCCTAAGTTATTTATATGCCATATTCTACTGCTCTTTGAAGAGGTTGAAGATTACCTATCTATGTAGAATACAATCTCTATGTTTCTAAAGAACCTGATTAGTCTAACTATAAGCATGACAAACATAGATGACTATTGATCTATATTTCCTAATACCAATATAACTTAAAGACTAAGACTTCATATTAGAATATTATACAATAAACAACTGTGCAACAAGTGAAGACAATGTATAAGTATCTTGATAGATAGGTAGAAATGTACATTGCAATATGATAAATATATCCTAAAATTATATCAATATTCAAGAATGTTTTTAAGCAGTGGTAGAAGCATGCATGCATACAATATGACAAATTAAGTTTGCCTAGGTATACAAATACGATGGACAAAAATAGAAACATATTCAATAAAATTTAACTTTATATCAATATACAAGTATCTATACCAATGTAATTGCCTATAAATAATGCCTCACAAGTATCCACTCTATTGCTCACTATTATTATTAGTGTAAGTAAGCTCACATTAATCTATTATCCCATCCAATTTTCCCTTTTTTTTCCAAAGAGATGCCTGAGCCTATAAAATTTCCCCCCAACCTCTAAACCTAAACAAATTATAATAAACCACTAAATGATGTCCCTAACCCTAAGGACAAACTGTGTTGGGAGAGGGGATGTCATCTTCTAGAATTACTTCCAGCTGTCATGGGGGCAATGTTCATTCTATGGGATCCCGTGAAAGTAATGTTTAAGTTCCAAGATTACTGTCTGGTATAATTTTAAATAGTATCTGAGTATTGGTAAGGTTTTTTCTGAGGTTCCTATTTGAAGTTTTGGACAAAATGTTGTAAAAATGTGTACCATTTCAGCTAACCAAGTTGGAACCATCTTGAGCAGATGGTACCCAAAACAGGTCTTATAGTAGCTCTATAAGTATCATGACATCATGTCAACCAGGTCGAAGTTTTGTTGTAGTGTCCTATCTTCTTCTTTCTGGATACTTTAAAGATTACTTCAGGAAAATTCATTGCTTATTGTGGAAAACATAAACATTATTTATATAGGCATATACAGACATATATATTCAATGAAAGGTATGATAGAGAAAGAAATAGGTATGAAGAAAAGTAAATTCTTTAATAAATTCTTTTTTCTTTTTGTCCCATATCATGGGTCCCGACATAAGACAGAAACTCTGAATTTTTTTTAACAATATGTTTAGATTTATAGGACAGAGCCATTGTCCAACTCCAAAGACAGCTCTATATATTCATATATATATATATATATATATATTATATATATATGTATATATATACATATATATATGTGTGTGTGTGTATCAATTACATGATATCAAGAATCATGGTCATTTTTCTTGATGATCCTTAGTAGATAGTTATTTTTTCATCTGTCAGCATTCAAACATCCAAGCTCTCTTGAATTTTTGAAAATGAATATTTTCCTGCAAAGACAAGAACAGAACACTGCCCAAACTCTTATGAGGTTTCCTTACCATATATATGGTTAACAGCATTGTAGATGAGCAGACATTTCTCTTTTTCAAGAGGTTTCTCCTTTTCAAACCAAATCTTTATTATTTTTATGGTATTCATAGTTTTTCTTCTTCTGTGGACAAAAGAACAAAACCTTCCCTCAAATTAGTACATCTCCTGGCAAAACATCCTTGAGATAAACCAGTTAATTTAATTCAGAAGACTTTTTTATTATCCAATGTCTCTCTGCTGCTGTTGTCCCTTTCTCATTAGCATTAAGAAAATTCAAGGTTAATAAAGCATTATGTAATCTATTTCTGGGGGCATTTTCTACCCCTTTTTGTTTGTGTAACATAATTTATCGTTTGATTTGATCTTTTTATAACTGCCTGACCTGTAGGATTGTGTGGTATACCTGTAATATGCTTAATATTATAACAAGCAAAAAATGGTTTCATTTTCTTAGAGACATATGCTGGACTATTATCTGTCTTTATCTGTGCAGGAATGCCCATGATGGCCATAACTTCTAATAAATTTGTGATTACTGAATCTGTCTTTTCTGAGCTTAAAGCAGTTGCCCACTGAAAACCTGAATGAGTGTCAATGGTGTGGTGTACATATTTTAATTTTTCAAATTCTACAAGGCAGAACACACCCATCTGCCAGATTTCATTGCTGTAAGTACACTTTGGGTTAGTCCCTGCAGGTAGCGGTGTTTGGTTATAGTAAGCAAGTAGGACAGCTATTTATAGCCTCCTTAGCTTGTTGCCATGTAACAGAAAACTCTTTTTTTAACCTTTTGCTATTGACAGGGTGTTTTTCATGAAATTCTGAGGCCTGCAACACGCTTCCAATCAATAATTGGTCAATTTCTGCATTACCTTGTGCTAGAGGACCTGACAGACCTGTATGGGCTCAGATGTGTGTTATGTATATAGGACAAAGTCTGTTCCTGATTGTGTCTTGCACCTGGATGAATAATAAAGTCAATTCTGTAACATCTGGTATAAATTCAGTATAAATTCAAGACAACTCTGTCTACATACTGCAAATCACTAACTATATTTGGAGGTTCTTTAAAATTCCTTAGCACCATGAGAATAGCATATAATTCTGCCTTCTGGACAGAATTATAAGGGATTTGTTCCACCTTACTTAATTCTTATGATTTGTAACCTGCCTTCCCTGATCTATTATCATCTGTATAAAATGTATGGGCTTTAGTTATTAGAGTATCATGTAGAATTTGGGAAAGAATCCAAGAAGTTCTCTTTATAAGGATAAGTCTATCACTTTGGAATAATTACTATTAATTTCATCTGAAAAATCAGCACAAGTTCTTTGCCATTATTCATTGTCTTCCCATATCTATTTTTATTTCATCAGTAGTAAAAGGCACTATAATCTCTGCTGTGTCTATACCTGCTAATTGACAAAGTCTCAATTTACATTTTATAATTAATTCAGAGACTTTTTCCACAGAAGTTTTTTAGTCAGTTTCTGTGGTAGAAAGATTCATTCTAAAATAATATTATCCATCAGCATTAAAAGTCCTATAGGAAAAATTCTGGAAGGCAATATAACTAGAATACAATTAAGATTTGGATTCACTCTATCCACATGTGCCTCCTGTAATTTCTCCTCAACAATTGTCAATACTTTGTCTGTTCAGGTGTTATTCCCTGGTACTATTCAAGTCTTTATCACCATCTAAAGTTTTGCTTAAATGAATTATTACATCAGGTATTAATCCAACAGCTGGTCATAGGCTGGAAATGTCTCCTAACAATCTTTGAAAGTCATTAAGAATCTACAACCGGTCTCCTAATTTGTGCCTTTTGTGTTTTGATATTCTGCAAGCCTATTTTATAGCCTAGATAATTGACATAATCTCCTCTCTGTATTTTTTCAAGAGCAATTTCTAATCCCCTTTTTGGCAAAGTGTGCTGTACTTCTTCATTCTTTCTAAAGTATCTATATTTGAATCAGATAGCAAAATGTCATCCATGTAATGGTAAATTATAGAGTTAGAAAATTGCTTACACATTATTTCCAATGGCTGACTGACAAAGCATTGGCACAGAATAGGGCTATTGAGCATTCTCTGTAGAAGAATAGTCCATTGATATCACCTAGTAGGTTGAGAATTACTATAAATAGGCAATGTGAAGGCAAATTTCTCTCTATCCTTTTCTTGTAAAAGTATAGTGAAGAAACAATCTTTCAAACCAATAACTATAAGAGGCCATCTTTTTGGTAATAGGGAAGGCAGAAGGATTCCAGATTGTAGAGGGCCCATAGCCTGAGTTACCTTATTGACTACTCTTTGATCTGTCACCATTCTCCATTTACCAGATTTCTTTTTTGTTGTTGTTGATTTGTTTTGTTTTGTTTTTGTTTTGTTTTGTTTTTTTGAGACAGGGTTTCTCTGTAGCTTTGGAGTCTGTCCTGGAACTCCCTTTGTAGACCAGGCTGGCCTCGAACTCACAGAGATCCGCCTGCCTCTGCCTCCCAAGTGCTGGGATTAAAGGCGTGCGCCACCACCGCCCGGCCAGATTTCTTTTTGACAACAAATACAGGAGAATTACAAGTGCTAGTTTATTGAAGAAAAACATCTAGTTACACTTGAGCCATCTGTTCTAAAGCCTGTAACTTATCTTCCTCAGGAGGCCACTGCCTAACCAATATTGGCTTCTCAGTTAACCATGTTAAAAGTAGGACTGCTGGTACCTCTAAAGGTTTTCTATTTTCTTTATGTTCTTGTACAGCATGAATGGCTGGTGACCCTTGTGTATAGAACCTTACAATATCCTTCCCAGAATTATGAGTTCCTGGGACTGCAGAAATGTTAATCTGGGAATTCCATTGCTGCAGCAAGTAACAAACCCATAAATTTACTACGATATTAGCCACATATGGCCTCAGCTTCCCTCTTTGAACTTCTGGCACTACGCAGTCAACTGTGCAGTCAAATCATGCTTTGTTTGCCTTGAGATATGGTTCCAATTTGTAGTAAATGAGCATCTACCTCTTTAAGAGGTCAATTTGGATGCCAAGATTCTGGAGTAAGGAGCTCATATCCACACCTGTGTCTATCAAACCAATAATTACAATGCCATTTATATGCACTCTTAGCTTTGGTCTTTGATCATTTGGGATTTTTGACTTATCCTCCATGTTTATGTCATCATCTAGAACATTATGGTATTTTACAAAAGACTCTGGATTTTTTTAATTTTCCTGGTGAGACATATCCTCCACAGTGAGTGGGAATGACTGGGCCACTTTTGGCTTGGGGGCCTGTGAGACACCCCTCAAGGAGTTTCCTGATGGTTTTGAAATGCCTTGTCTATTTTTTGTTGATCTGCATTCATTGGTACAATGCTGGCCTTTGCCATACCATCTATATATACTTGAAGGCTGAGTCCTCCTATTCTTGCCATTTCCAGAGGAGATAATTATTCTTAGGAATTCCTTGTCTACAATTCCTTCTCAGATGTCCTATTCTACCACAATTAAAGCATTTGGCATTTTGATGTCACCTCATTACTTTGGAAATTGTTTCTCCTACCCAAGATTTAATAGTAAACTCAAATGTCTCAATGTTCATTGTATGCAGGATTCATTCAGCCATAGGTGCTGATCTAACCTTTAAAGGCCCAAGTATCTTTTTGCATTTTAAGTTGTCATTTTCAAAAGCTAGAGATTCAATAAGTACTCGTCTAGCATCTGGGTCTGTTACTCCTATTTGTACAACCTTAATTAATCTTTGTGAAAAGTTAGTAAAGGATTCTCTCTGGCCCTGTTTAACCCTGGTATATGATTTCATCTGTTTTCCTAGTTCTTGAATCCTGTCCAAAGTACTTACGGCTGCTTTGTGGCATAGGGACAAGATTTGTTCATTGTAAAGAGCATGAACCTCTGGGTTAGCATATGTGCCTTCACCAAAAATTTGATCTTGGGAAGTCTCAAGGCTTTTTGTTTTTCCCTGTTGTTCCAAAATTTTTCTTCTTTCCTGAAATAAATTCTAAACATTAATTGAGGCCCATCATCCAGGACTGCTGAAACTAACTGAATCCAACCATTTGGCATTGCTTTGGTGCTGGAAGACCATGTCTTTATTATCTCCCTAACAAATGTGGAATGTAAATCATAAGTTACAACAGTGTGCTTAATTTCTTTTAGATCATTCATTCCTATAGGTATCCATCTACCTTCTTTGGATTCTTTTGGACCTTTAGAACTTGACACTTCATCAGAGTAGATTACAGGGTATGAAGTTAAAATCCTGGGTAAGTCATCTCTGACAGCTACTGGTGATGTTGAATCCTGTCCTTGTGCCTATTTCCCTGTTCATCAGCTCCAATAATTTCCTCAATTATTTCAAATCTTTTTACTGTTGTCTTATGTAAAGCCCGAATCTCCTGGCCTGTATATAATTCTAGTGATTTAATTGAGGCACCTAACCTCTGGTTCTCATTCTGCACATGTGATTCCAAGGTCTGACATTTCTCCTTTAAAGATAACACCTCATCCTTGGACATTACTTGCATAGAGTGCAGATTGCCATTCCGGAGAGATACTCTATCTGCTAACTTATCATAACTTTTTAACAAATTTTGATTGTCACATTCAACAGTATAAATTCTTTCAGACTATTTCTTAGTACCCTTAGATATAAAGTTAATTTTGCCTGTGAAATTAATGTTATCCTTTTTAATACTATTATTTTTTTCAGGTAACTTTTGATTTTCAGTGGTACTAATACTGTCACCTAGCTGTTTATTATTAACCTGTAAAGATTGTATCATTCCTAAAAGTGCCACATTCTTTCTTAATGAGAGAATATGAATAAAAAATTGAGTCCCAATACCCAATAAATTGAACTATCACCATAACCATATAAGTCACATATAATACAATCCATATTATTAGCCAAAAAGCTATTAAAAGTTTCAATATTAATGTAATCAGCTATATTGGTTTATTAATTACCTGTTATGAGATCCTATAAATTGTTTTAGGTGTAATAATCTTTATTGTCCAGCAGATGTTGTGGTTGCAGAGCCAAAGTGGCAACAGGAATGGTACTGAGCCAATTTTTTAGTTTCCAAGCCGCTTTAGTTTCCCACCTGGGTGCTGGTTAAATAATGTGAAATATGCTTTGCTTGACAAATTAAAAGCAATTAAATCAATTCCATACATGTAGAAAGGAAATCAAAACTCATGGGCAGGGGGAAGAAACTGAAAGTTGCACAAGTTGCCATATGGCATGGAACCACATCAGGAAACTGAGCCAGGGAATGCAGCAGTAATGCAAGTGCTTTTGACATTTCCAAGTTGCCATACACAATAAGCTCCCCTGTGGCAGGGGTTCTACAAAAAACTGCTTAGGTAAAAGCAAACCAAGTAGGCAGAGTTGGGAGACTCTCTGGGCTGTGGACCATCTAGGCCTGTAGGCAGTCAACCAGGTAGGCATGGAGTCTGAATCTACATGTGTATCAGATGAAGAAGGACACTTAAAAGGAATCCCATACTAGCTCAGAATTGAGAGATAGACATTATTTATTTAAAGGTAGACTCACAAATCAGAATCTTCTGCTGGAACAGAGATCAGAAACCAAATCCCACAGCCAGAAAAGAGGCCAGATGCATGCACTACATGGGCATAAATAGTATAAGAGGCCACGACCCAGTGTATCATGACCACCTCGACCAGCAAGGATGACGCAACACCGGAGCTCTTCTTGCAAGCAGTTTATTCAGGTCCTTTTGACAATCGAAGAAATCTCTCTCTCCCCCGGGGCAAACCTCTCCCAGCCCTTAAGTAGGCCTGGGAAACTAACCCTGAATAGCCACATGGGCACTGTTCATTGGTCCACGCTTACGCAAGCAGCTTGCAATCATCAGGTGATGATCGCAAGAGTCCGGCCTTAGCCAAATAAGGAGTTATTTATCAGAGAGCGCTCACTTTTGGGTTTAAGGTGCGGCTCCACACAGCTCTCTACACCAGTGGGTGGGTAACTACTGACTGTAGGACTTCTTACAACCAGCTATGGCAGACTGTGACCTCTAACCAGTCAGCAATGTTTTCAAACATATTAACAATCCCTTAGTGCAACAGGTCCACATTTTATACACTGCCTTCCCAATAGTTCTCACTGCTATCTCAGTTATCAAACTGACTATCAAGGTAGGGGTCCAAATTAACTTCCTAGGAGCCCTAATTTTAGTGTGTGCCTGAGAAAGATTGGGGCACAGGCCTAATCTAGGACACCTTTAGACAGAGGAATGTCATGCTAAGGAGATAGTTTTGACACATCAGTTAGAAAAACGGCAGTCAAATTCACACTTCACATCTGATCTGAATAGGGTATACCAATTCTTGTCATAATTCACTTTATCATCCAAATTTTAGTAAAAAACCAAGAACATGTCTCAATCAAAAATGCCTATGCTCCTTGCCAAAGAGACTGGATTGGATTTGGAAGTAAATGTTATTATTTTTCTGAAGACACAAGTAACTGGACATTCAGTCAGAACTTCTGCATGGAACTAAAGGCCCAGCTAGCTCGATTTGACAACATGGAGGAGCTGGTAAGAGATGATCAGGAATAAGTTTGTTTGTGTGTTCTGTTGACTATGTATTGCCTTGAGATAGACTGGTTAAAGATGAACATGAGGAAGAATCCTATCCCTTCCGGATGGAGACATAGGGAAACACATGAATATGTCCATTTGCTGATGATGACACTTCTAAGTGAAGTCCTGAGACATTCAAGAAGTCTTTTGTCATGTAGTGCTGTCATGTAGTGTCAGGAAGGTCAGAAATGCCATTTTACTGAGATACCTGCTGGTAATGAGCATTCTCCTCCAAGCTAGCAAATGCTGCATCCTGAAGTTGACAACTGTTAATAACCACAAGGGGAGGCTTAACCAGGAACTAACCCAGCCATAGAAGAATATGTTGTTACACTCAGTACTTTAATTCAAATGAAGTACTTAGGAATTATGACTGTCAACCGGATCCACTGAGAACTGAGGGCTATTATGGCTCCAAAGTCTGTGTCCCTCTTATCATCTAAAGAGAAAGCTGTGGGGTGGGGACCCTAAAAGGTCATCCAAAAGAGAGAGACACATATATTCACTTTCCATGTTTTATGACAGAACTTCCTGAGGAGATACAAAGGGACCTTTGACTACTGGATTGGCCTGCACAGAGAGTCACCAGAGCACCCTTGGAGGTGGATGGACAACACAGAATATAACAGCTCGTATGTTTTTAAACCATTTTCCTTATACTGTAATCATTTGTTGTGAAGTGTGTTTGTTGTGTCTATTAGAGAGGAATGTCTATGTCATGTGAAGCCAGTTGTACTGCTTTAGAGGCATATTGGTCATCATTTTCAAAACCTTTACTTACTGTGATTTTCCTCAAAATGTTTAGCATAATAATGGCATCTGGGGTAGCTATTGTCTGTTCCTTCACCAACTTAAAATTTTTGGTATTGATAAATGTCCTGTGTGGTATGTAGAAACAACCTCAGAAGATCAATGAGGGCTCTGAAACTTCAGGAAGCCACTGCAGAAGGGCAAGGCTGAGACCTATACCTGCTCACAGAAGCAGAGACTCCAGAGACATTGGAAACTTCCTATAAAGTCTTGCAATCAGAGAGCACCCAGGAAAGTTCTTGGATGTGAGCATAGCTGTTTTGAATGGAGTCATTATATGGGAATTGTAGATCACAGACCCAATCTTGTCCCTCAGTCAGAAGTTTACTAAAAAGAGGTTTTTCCCATATGTGTAATGAGTCAAAACAGAAGTGAAAAGAACCCTCAGTGAGGCCACCAATGGTTATAATTCATTTAAACAGGGCAAATGCTTTGAACAGACACTGAAGGGTTGGTTCAACATGGATGAATGTCAAAGGTTCTGTGTTCAAATCAAACTCTTGAGAACGTAATAAATGACAGAAGGCACAAACCTAGTGCAGATGATTCTCCTGGACTCTGCCTTTGTTTGATTCACAATACAAAGAAGAAATAGAGACATACAAGGTTTCCCAGAGGGACGAATGCATTTCTGGGCTCTGCAGATTTACTGTGCTTGGTTTATTTTCAGGGTTCCCATCCGAGGAGTGGAAAAACATGCCTACCTGAACAACAAGTGGATCAGCAGTGCGAGGATCTATGCAGACATGAGATGGATCTGTAGCATGCCCAACAGCTGTATCCTGCAATGTCAAATTCCTTTTGCTTCTTTCTTGTCTTTGTCAAGAGATTCTTTGTAACCTGTATCAACAGTTGCTGCTCTATCTGCTATCTTCCAACATTGTTATCAAAAGAAACTGAATATTTGTTGGCATCACAACTAAAAATCATCATGGAGAGCAACATATAACAGGGTTTTGAACAACATTGGTGCTTCTAAAATGGGTGTTGACACTTGTCTTAACCCTTAGTACAATTAATGCACTTTATATATTTTTTCTATAATTTTTTTAAATTTTGGGAGGTATTTTATGTAATTGTGTAGGAAGGAAGGCCGCTTGTTTGTCCCAGCTGCCCACAACCAAAATAATCACACAGAAACTGTATTAATTAAATTCCCTGCTTGGCCCATTAGCTCTAACCTCTTATTGGCTAACTGTTACATATTAGTTTAGCACATTTTTAATAATCTGTATATCACCATGGGGTCATGTCCTACCAGTAAATCCTCAGCACTTCTCTCTCCAGCGGTGGATCCATGGCTTCTCTCTGACTCTGCCCTTCTTCCTGCTAACATTCAGTTCTGTTTTCCCTGCCTAGATATGTTCTGCCCTATCAACAGGCCAAGGCAGTTTCTTTATTCATTAATGGTAATTATAGCACATGAAGGGGACTCCCACATCCTAATGGCATGATTGGAAGTTTTGTTGCAGATCATCTTCCTCATGAGAATATGAGACCACCAAAATGATTTTTCCAAAGTGCACTTGTCCTTGCACTTTAATAATGAAAAGCAGCAGGCAGTGGTGGCAGTGGTGGTATGATCCTTTAATCCCAGGGGCTTTTTAAATTTTTTTCACTTTTTGTTTCCAAGTGAAGGTCTCTCTGTGTAGCTTTGGCTGTCCTGGCACTCACTCTGTAGACTAGGCTGTTACAAGGAGAGGGCCCGCTTGTTCATCCCGGCTGCCTGGCTAGCTTAGCCTTGAAATAGCCACACAGAAATTGTATTAATTAAACCACTGCTTGGCTCATTATCTGCAGCTTCTTATTGTCTAATTCTTACATCTTAATTTAACCCATTTCTATTCATCTGTGTATCACCACATGGTAGTGGCTTACCAGGTAAAATTCTAACTGGTATCTGCCTCAGGTGGGGGATCCATGGCTTCTCTCTCTGACTCTGCTTTCTTCCTCCCAAAATTCAGTTCTCTCTTCTCCACCTACCTAAATTCTGCCCTATAAAAGGCCCAAAGCAGTTTCTTTATTCATTAACCAATGAAACGAACACACAAATAGAAGTACCTCCTATACCACTAGGCTATCTCAAAATCGCAGATATTTGCTTGCCTCTGCCTCCCATGCACTGGAATCAAAGGAGTGTGCATCACTGCCAGTCATTAATTTTATTTTCAATAAGGTCTTTCCACTTGACCTGAACCTGTGACCCTATGCAAGAAACTGGGATCACAGGTGTGTGTTATCACACAATATATTCTGCTCTTTGGTGTTAAACTACAAATACCTTTTAAATGATGTAAATTAAAATAAGTAAATAATTGTGTTTTTGTTATATCTATACTCTACTATTTATTAGATGAATACAGAATACTTTATTTTGGAAAATCACTTTCTAAATCACTTCTTCATTTAGCATTAATAAAAAAAATTTCTTTCAATCTGTTTTATTTCCTGCATCATCATAATAAAGGAGAAACCATCCCATGTGTACTGGAATTTCAAATGTATTTTAATGAATAAATACTACCTGAAGATCTGAGATTAATCCAGTCCCACTAGTCAGTCTTACAGACCAGGTTATGGTGATACATACCTTTAATCGCAGTAGCCCTAATGGAAGGCACCTTTAATCCCAGTAGCCGTATTAGTTTGCCATAGAAACTGGGCAGTAAATGTCTTTGATCCCAGTGGTGCATGCCTTTAATCCTAACCATAAAGGGGAATATAAGGGGGGTGAGGGGGAGACAGCTCTCAGAGACAGTTTCATTCTGAGGTTAAGGAGGCAGGATTGCAATTTCAGACTGAGGTGGAGTTAAGAGCTAGTGGCTGGCTGTTTTGATTTTCAGATCTTCAGGTTGAACCCCAATTTCTGACTCTGAGTTTTTATTAATCACTTTTCATTCAGGGACTAGCAGTGTATCCAACACAGAAGTCTTCAAAGCATACCCATAGAATGAACCAAGTTGTCACAATTATGGTGGTGAGACTGGTTAGTTTCAACTAAATTCTGACAAAGAAGGTTATATTTCTACAAAAATTCATTTTATATCATTAAACTATGTAAACGTTATCCGGAAAAGAAACTTGATAGGTTTATGACCTTATCTGACCCTATAATCTTGTTCACAATAGATTTGAAAATTAGGTCTACTTATACCAACTCCTCAGATTCAGTTGAGATAACCCAGAAAAATGTCTTGCCAGTGTCTCCAGATGACCCATAGTAAACACAGGGTAAGTTTTCTTCCATTGCTCTGTGGAAATGGTTCTCAAAGTAACAGTAGGTTTTCCTGAGCATTGGCCATTCTAAGGAATCTCCCCAGAAGCAGCCAGCAAGCTTTTCAAACCAGTTTCTTACAGACAAGGAATTTATCAATAGTTAAATGAATCACTTAAACAGCATATTGGAAATAAATATTTTTCTTTCTTTTTTTTTTCTTTTTTGAGACAGAGTCTCACTGTGTATAGCAGGCTGTCCCTGAACGCAGAGATCTCTCTTCCTCTTCCTCCTGATTTCTGTGTTTAAAGGAGTGTGCCAAAATGCCTGGCTTAGGTTTATATGGGCTAGAGAGAAAGGTGAGTGGGTAAGAGCATTGTTATAGAAACACAGGGACCTGAATTAAAATTCCCATCACTCACATAACAGGCCAAGCATGGCTCTCCTCATACTTTTCCTCATACTTCTGTCCTTTCAGCTCTACAAAGGACAGAGACAGGAGGATCCCTAGGACTTATTGGGCACCAATCTGTTTCAGGGAGAGACAATGTTTCACACAACAAATAAAGAAAATGTAAATTATGACTATAAAAGCATAAAAAATGGTTCAGACACATTATAGGAAGCATCCAAGTAATTTTGGATTTACACCTTCTCTTAATTCAGATTCCTCAAATTTATTCTTGATATTTTTTATTCTTTGAGAATTTTCTCCAAATTATTTTGATCCTATTTACACTCTTTCTGATTCCCAGATTCACCTGATCCATCCTTACTCATCCAATTTTGTGTCTTTAAAACAAAAAAAACAAGCAAACAAAACCCTGTGCTGAGAGAAGTCCAGGAGAATCCCCTGGAGTGTGAGATTGATGGCTGGGTACAGGGCTGCAGATAGATGAGGCTGGTGCCTAGGAAGATGACAAAGCAAGCTGTAACTCCTTCAGTGATTATGAATCTAGTATAGTAAATATACATTAATGGCAGAACAGGAAGCTAAGGAATTTTAAATAGAAAACTTTTTCTCTCAGGTGCACATTTGGAATTTTATGTGTATGATTTTAGCAGACGAAAGAGGTCATTACAGGCCAGAAAGAGAGGAAAAGCCCCCCACACACATACACACACACACACACAGCAAGAAAGAGAGAGAAAGAGAAAGAGAGAGAGAGAATTCAAATAGACAGGTTGGCAAATAAACTGTTGACAAGTAATGATTTTCTGAATCCATGCTGACCTGTGATGATGCTGAATGTAGTGGTCTGTCCTGTCCCTTTAAGAGACAAGTCCTGCCCACTCCCTACCCACATCTGCCAGGCAAGCAGATCTTCCTTCTGCTTCCAACGTGAGGTCTTTCCCATCCATCTCTCCCCTGATGAGGGCTTACCTATCATTCTGTCTCTCACCTGCCAGGATTGTAGGACTGGCTGCCCTGCTGAGGTCTCTCTCCTGCTGAGTGGCCACTCTGGGAACCTCAGTGCAGCATTTTACCTAAACCATAACACTGGTTGATCCAAGTTGACCTCTTGAAGCTTAAAAGAATTTTCTTTAAGAGGCAAAAGTGTCAGATATGTTATTATTATAATTATTATTATATGTAGGGTATATTGAAATCCATGATATAGAAGTTAGGAATCTCATTTTTTGAGTCATAAAAGTAGTTTGGAAACCTAAAACTAATTTCATTAAAAGCAGTAATATTTTTATGTTGTATGTAAATCAAGAAAATGTCTCCATTAAAATCTGTAGCATGTTTGTTTATATTTAAGCAGTGACCAGAGAATATGGAATCCTGAGCTTATGGCTGAATAAGAAGCATCAATGTTGTATTAGTTTATGTAGAATTTTGTTAATGTTAAACTTTGAATTCTTAAAATCTTATATAATAATATCACAGAAGGGGAAATAAATCTGGGACATGCTTGATTGTTTTATGTACCTAGAGCTTATTTTTTTGAGTCCCCCAAAATTATTTTATTAAATCTTTAGAATCTTAAACAATTTTACATCCTAAATTTTTTAATTAATGAATCAAGAGACATAGATCATAGATTATTTGAGCAGTCAATGTAGAGTGAGTTTCTTTAACCAAAGGAATACTAAAAGTTACTTTGAAATCTGTTTGGTAAGCTCTCCTTTATTTGGAATTTGGTAACAAGGTCAACGAATTTTAGACCTGTGTAACAAGAAATACAATCTAGATGACTCAAAAGTATATTTTAACAAAGCCCTGGCTTTGTAAGAGGCATGACACAGTTTTATCTAACATGGGAAACTTAAACATTTTAAATGCTGGGGCACTAAGGAATTATCTATATTAGTTAGCATACATCAACCTGCATTCCTAATTATCCTCATTTGTTTCAATTTAAATAAGTTATTACTAACAGTTTTTGGGAATTGCAGCCCCGAGTTGATATCCCTGCCCCCATTTGAGGTGCTTATCTGCAAGGAAAACATAATAAATTCCCTCTGCTCCTGGAGTGGGGAAGGAAGGAATTTTGAGTGCATGGTGACCAGTCCTTGATCCCTGCCAGGGTCAGGTTACAGTCCCTTCGCAGCCCCCTCCTCATTTGGTGCCATGGTATAAAACCAGCCCAGCAGACAATAAAGGAAGCTGTTCCACCTCAACCTCCTGCTCTGTGTATTCATTCAACCTGGACACCCTCCGCCAAGACTCTTGGTTCCAGCCCACACTGGTGCGGCATCTGGAGGTCCCAACCGAGATCGGAAAGTGAGGTACAGTGGACTAGGTCATCCTGTAAGCTGGCCGGGACGCATTGGGGAATTAATTATATTAAAGGAATATTAATTGATTAATTAATTAATTAATATGGGAAATATTACGAATAAATTGGAGTTAAAGTTTCAGTTAAAGAGATTATTTTTTTAAAATATTTATTTATTATGTATACAATATTCTGTGTGTATGCCTGCTGGCCAGAAGAGGGCACCAGACCCCATTACAGATGGTTGTGAGCCACCATGTGGTTGCTGGGAATTGAACTCAGGACCTTTGGTAGAGCAGGCAATGCTCTTAACCTCTGAGCCATCTCTCCAGCCCTAAAGAGATTATTGAAAGAGCAGGGAACAGCTGTAAAAACTAAGACTTTAGAAGATTTTCTTAAAACTATAGAGACGTGGAGTCCCTGGTTCCTCGGGGATCTTCAGAAAACATTGAGAGAGGAGGGGCCTGAGGTCCTGCCAATGGCCACATTCTCCCTTTGGAGACTGATCAGGGATGCTTTGCTTACAGAGAAAGTCCGGGTTAAACAGGCTTTGGAAGCAACAAAAGAGGTGTTATCTGAGATCCATTGTGAGACTAAAGCTTCCCTTTGTTCTGATAATGCCTCTGAAACAGAGGCCTAACCACTCTCTCAGCTGCTGAGGGGAGGCCTGACAAGGTAGAAAAGAGAAAGATTAAAAGAAAGCGAAAACCTCCAGACAAGGGGGAGGGAAGTGAATCCCAGGACCAAGTTTCCTCTGAGAGCTTAGGGGCTCGTCCCAAGCAAAATTCTTTGGCGCAAATACGCCTCGACGCTTCTTTGTCTGATTTTAAAGAGAGCTTGGGGGAATCAACAGGTTCAGAAGAAGAAGTTTTGGAGGGAGAAATCGCAGCGCTGCAGCGGGAATTATGCAGGGCCCATTTAAAAGAAAAGACAAAGGGGACCTCTGGGGAGCAGGACAAGCCCCCTCCCTATCCTCTTTCTGACCAGTTCGGGGACCTCTCAGGCCCCTCCCACTTGGTTGGGCTCTAGGAGGCTCCGCTAGGAGGAGGCTCCCCGCAGAGGCATTAGGTGCTGCCCTGTGATTGCCCCTGTTATAAAAATTCCTGACCCTAACAATCCAGGACTGGGCTGCCAGTCCTTCAATTTGTCAAAATGTATGGTGCAGCTTGTTAGGATCCACTTTGGCTTAAGTTTTCCTCCTTCCATAGTGTCCTTTATATAAATGATATACTTCTGGCAGTACCAACAAAAGAGAAAAGTTTATTAATGTTTAAAAGTTACAGACCCTTCTGGAGGGACATGGGTACAGAGAAGGTGCAGATGCAGCCCCCCTATTCCTATCTGGGCTTTCAGATCCAATCCATTGGGCTTCAGCCTCAGAGGCTGCAGCTGGATTGCTCCCATTTGTGGACCCTCCATGACTGGCAGAGATTATTGGGAGATGTTCAGTGGATTCGTTCCTCCCTTTCCATTCCTACAGGAGCTCTTAAGCCCCTTTATGATATGCTGCCTGGGGACCCTTCCCCTGCCTCCCCCAGGATCATGACTCTAGCGACAAAAGAAGTTCTATATTGCCGGGCAGTGGTGGCGCATGCCTTTAATCCCAGCACTTGGGAGGCAGAGGCAGGCGGATCTCTGTGAGTTCGAGACCAGCCTGGTCTACAGAGCTAGTTCCAGGACAGGCTCCAAAGCCACAGAGAAACCCTGTCTCGAAAAACCAAAAAAAAAAAAAAAAAAAAGAAGTTCTATATGCCTTGCTTAATGCCCCTGAGTGAGCACATCTCCACCGCCTTGATTATGCCCGCCCTTTTTGTTTCATGGTTTTTTCTTCACAATTTTCTCCTACTGGAGTTTTCTGGCAAAGGGGACCCTTGTATTGGCTGCATTTACCCACTTTCCCCTAAGAAGGTGGTGACTCCATATTATGAAATGGTACTACAGCTCCTATGGAAGGCATATGATTTTAGTTTACAAGTTTTTGGCAGGATCCCAAATAAATTTCTAATCCCTTATCAAAAGGAAAAAATAGCAAGGCTACAGAGGGTTCAAAATGGATGGACCTTGTTCATCGTCACCACTAGAGCCATTTTTGATAACCATTATTCTGATTCCCGTTTAATTTCCTTTTTTAAGAATCATCCTATTATGTTTCCAAAAATTATTAAAACCTCCCCCCTTAAGGGAGTGCGATCAGTGTTCACTGATGGTTCTTCCAAGGGCTATGCAGTGGTAGTTTCTGATTCAATTAAAGAAAAGCAGCCCCTAGGTCCAATTTCTGCCCAAGCTGCAGAACTCACGGCCTGCCTTATGGCCTTTTCTCTTTTCAAGGATCAACCCTTCAACTTGTATACTAATAGTATATATTTGGCAAGAATTGTTGGGCCATTGGAAACCTCACCATACATATTACCTACCTCTCAGGTTTTCCACCTTTTCGTTCAGCTACAAAGTCTTATATGCCAAAGAGTGTTTCCTGTCTTTGTTGGTCACATTCGGGCCCATACTGATTTGCCAGGGCCCTTGGCAGAGGGAAATAAGCTTGCTGATTTCCTCACCCGCCCAATGACATTGTTCCTTTCTGAGGAACAATGAGCCCGTCATCTTCATGAAAAGTATCATTTAAATGCCTCATCTCTAAAGTTTCACTCTGGCTGTTCTCTAGCCAGGGCTACTCAAATCACGTCCCAATGTCCAGCTTGTGCTCCATTTCATAATGCCCCCAACGAAGGTGTTAATCCTCAAGGCCTCCGTCCTAACCACCTTTGGCAGATGGATGTTACCCATTATGTCTCTGTAGATACTTATTCCAAGGTAATTTATGCCTCCCTACATTCAGGGAAAAAGATTAAGGATGTTATTGCCCATTGCCTACAGGCTTTTGCCTATATGGGCATCCCAGACTTTCTCAAAACAGACAATGGACTGGCTTATACCAGCCAACGGTTTGCAAAATTTTGCCAAAAACAACAAATTACACATACCTTTGGAATTCCACATAATCCCACAGGACAGACCTTAATGGAGCACATGCATGCTACCCTTAAATAGTTCTTTTGTAAAATAAAGAAGGGGGAGTATATCACCTCCCCAAATACCCAATTATCTACAAGTTTATACATTTTAAATTTTTTAACAGTAGATAAACAAGGTCTATCAGCAATGGAAAGACATTGGCAGAAACCCTCCCAATCTCTGGGCTGGGTTATATGGAAGGATAGTATCACAGGACAATGGCAATCACTCACAACTATGCTGGCTAGGTTGAGGGGAGCCATTTGTGTCTTCCCTCCAGGAACCAAAAAACCCATCTGGGTGCCAGAGTGGAATGTTCGGCCGGTGGAGTCGGGCCCTACTGGCCCTGATAATATGGGTTCAAGTGAAGAACATCGAGGGAGGCCTGAGATGGGCACTGGTATGGAATCCACCCATACTGATGCCAGTAAGTAAAATAAGCTCTGTTTTTCCATCCTTTTACTCCACCAATTATACCTTGGGAGTTCCTGCAGCAAATACAGAATTAGAAAGATCCTCACTGGGTAATTTAACGTTTGATATATCCCATGCGCTCTGCTTCCGGAGGATTAACAATATTTCAGAGATGCCTAGTGTCTCCCTTTCTGGGCCATGTGTGGTCCTTAGTAATTATTCTTTGGGAGACTTTTCTTCTAATTCTTTTGGACATCCCTGTTTTGGATTGAGAGATATCTTTTACCCAATAAATTTTAAAAGAAATGTTTCTGGACTCCCTACCCCTCCGAGACCAGCTCCCTTGTGTTGGAAGACGCCACAATCCTTCAAATTATATTTACCATTGCCTTGGGGAAATTGTGCTCCTAAGGAACCATGAAAATTGGAGGGAGATAAATATTTATGGTGGTTTGGTCACCGACCTACCTTTAAAAACTCCTTAGGAGGGGCCTTTGATTTTTCCTATAGAAATTCAAATATGGCAGGTGTTTCACCTATGTTCTCAGGCATGTTTCTCTATGGCCCTTGTGCATGTACAGATATTAGATCTTTAGCCCTTCAAAGGGGTTTGGCCTTCAATGCCACCGCCTGATGGAACACATCGGACATCTTTGAAACCTCCCTCCAGATTAATTATGCAGCGGGAATGAATTTCTCTATTGTCAGCCTAGCTTGTGTTCTACCTCCCTTTATGTTTGTCTCCTTTAATGGGTTGGTCGGGGAAGATGGTGTCCTTAATTGTTCTTCCAGCTCCTGCTTTTTGAGCAACTGCTGGTTCCCGACGGATGAGTCCGTGCTGATGGTGAGAATTCCTGCCCTGGTTCCCCTGGTGGTAGAAGACCCACATGATGGACGAGAGCTTATCTTGTATAGAGAAAGGAGAGATTTTGGAATCACTGCCACAGTCATCGCAGCTATCGCCATATCAGCCACAGCCGCCACCATTGCAGGAATCACCGTGTCCTAGAGTGCAGCTACTGCAGAGACTGTTAACACTCTTGCTGCCCGTGTTACCCAGGCCTTAGAAACTCAAAATACCATTAACTCACATATTCAGTTGGGGATGTTAAATTTAAACCAGCAAACGGCCTTATTACAGTAACAGATTAATGTGTTGTGGATGGTGCAACAAGCCTCTTGTTCTCATTTTTATCATTCTGCCTGTGTGACCCTTATGGAAGTGAAAAATATGCCCTTTGAGGTTCAACGCCTTAATGCTTACCTTAGGGGACCTTGGAAACTTTACCTTTGTAAAATTTACCCACTCTTTGGTACATCAAATTATTGCAATTAATGAAACTCGTGTTAAACCTGTATCTGCTGAGGGATGGTGGAATACCATGGCCCAGATTGGGGGTTGGGCACAGCGATGGGGAGGTGCCTTATCCCTGGGGATCTTGGAACTAGTAGGGGTGGCAGTAGGCCTGCTCCTCTTAAAACGAGTCCTAAACATCTTCACCCTGACTGAGCTTGTCCACCATCAGGTGCTACTCAGTCTGGCGCATGACTCTCCCGGAAGTCATGAGGTGTGGCTACAGATGCTGAAAAAATGAGGGTCTCCAAGGACGGTCAACCTGTGGGGAGACCCCCCACCTAAGACAGGGCATCGGGGGCCCTATGACGGGTAAGGGAAGGTACATCTCTCGCAGGACCTAAGACAGGACCCCTCATTATAAAATAAAGTAGGGGGAATTGTGGGAATTGCAGCCCCGAGTTGATATCCCTGCCCCCATTTGAGGTGCTTATCTGCAAGGAAAACATAATAAATTCCCTCTGCTCCTGGAGTGGGGAAGGAAGGAATTTTGAGTGCATGGTGACTGGTCCTTGATCCCTGCCAGGGTCAGGTTACAGCACCTTCGCAGCCCCCTCCTCATTTGGTGCCATGTTATAAAACCAGCCCAGCAGACAATAAAGAAAGCTGTTCCACCTCAACCTTCTGGTCTGTGTATTCATTCAGCCTGGACACCCTCCGCCGAGACTCTTGGTTCCAGCCCGCGCTGGCGCGGTAACAGTTTATAAATGAGTTGCCCTTATAGATCTAGAATTTTATGTTTTATCCCTGTTATATGTAGCCTAAAAATAATCATTTTGAATCAAAGTTCTATTATCATTGACATGAAACCTTTTAATCACAAAAACAAGATATAGGGAGACTGGCAACTTTATACATCCTTCTAGGGCATCATGGAATATAATAGGTGCATTAAGGAAACCAAAATTTTTGTTGTATGAGTGAAAAGAGAGAAGGGTTTATTTCAAAGTAGGCTCAGATGAAAAATGAGAAACAGAAAAGGAAGCAGTCAGCAAGCTGTGAGCACATCAGCAAAACATACAGAACACACAAATTCAGACATTCAAAACCAGACAAAAATGAGGCGCACTGGGGTCACATTCTCATTCAAAAGGACATTTTAACAGGAAGACAGACAAGATGAAACAGCCCATGGCAGGCAGGAAGATTGTTTAAAGCAAGGTGTGGGGGTGGAGAATGGAGTAGCTTTGGGCAGTTAAAGAGTTACCAACAGAGAGCCTGGGGGGGAAGGGCGGTGACACAGGCCGAATTTAAAACAGAGAGTAAAGACGCAGAGAGTTAATAAGCGTTTATACAGCAAGTTTTATCCAGTTTTTGTGGACATCTCCAACCAAATTGAAAAATCGTGTAGAATGTTTACAACATGGATAAGGCTTTTTCCTACGTCTTCCTTTGAATGCGCTAACCGGAAGTTCCTGCTGCAGCCTCGAGTTTTTGTAAACAAACCAGGAGCTCAGCTGTAGTCTCATCCATAGAGAGAAAAAGAGAGAAGAAACAGTTTTTGTGCAGCGATAAGATAAACAGCGTGGAGAAACGGTTTGTGAATGTTGGGGAATCACCATTTGAGTTTATAAATCAGCCTGAAGAAGCAGGTGCTGTCCGGCTCCCCTTCAGTGAAGCCAGTTTTGATATTTAAATAAGGAGCTGACAGAGCTCCAAGCTCCAAGCTGAAGGACAAGTTAACTCTTTAGTTCCCAGTGAGACAAAGCAATGAAAGCTGTTTGGAGCAGGCAGGATTCTAGCTGCCAGCCCTGGAAAGCTGGGGGAGAGCTTGGGAACCTTTGCCAACCCCTGTGGGTTTTCTCTCAGGAGGTCAAGCAGAGTGATAAAAAAAAAAAATTAAGCTTAGCCGAGGAAGCCAAATAAGATTATGGTATTTTGATGTTTGTTTGTCCTTAGGAAACTGAATGAGATAGCAGCAGAGTCCTCTCCTGAAGAAAGAGTAAAGTCTCCAGTGTCTGTCATTATCTGTTTTTGAGTCTGACTTATTTTTTATTAGCATTTTCTTTTGATCTGCTAATCTGAACAGTTAGCTGTTGTATTGTAGATCTGTTTGACCCATAGAGAAAAAAAAACCATATAAATCAAGCACTTAGAGAGTGTTGGGCGTCAAAACTACTCACCCTTAACAGGGTATTAGTGTCCTTGGAACTTGTAGCATTCTACCAGTGAGGACTCTCTGAGAAACTGTCTCCTCCAGAAGGGACCTCCTGGGGTTGCCTCTTGTCATCCTTGTAGGGTGCTCAAGACCCTGAATCTGCAGAATCCAGTCAATGAGGGCTTGTCTGTGGCTGCCAGATTACAGAAATGTCTCTCTCATATTTTGGGGGGGATTCTTTTCAGGGAACACCCCTGCCAAGAGCTATCTCCCTCTATGGATAGTCTTGGAAATTCCTTTCTAATCCCCTATGTTCTGGTGGCAGATACTGACTGTGTGTTATGGTTCTTAAAAGTGATGGTATTGTTCCCTGAGGGGCTGGCCACAAGGAACAGTTGGTACCACCACTGGGGGCCTTGGCAGGTCCCATGCTGGTGAGAGACCATTGAAGGTGACAGACAGATATTGATGCAGAGAGAGTTTAAGTATAGACTTTATTTAGTTGGTTATGAAAGGAAAAGGGAAGGGGTAGGGAGAGAGAGAAACAGATGGGCGGGGGGTGGGGGAGAGAAAGGCACAAACAGAGAGAGAGAGAGAGAGAGAGAGAGAGAGAGAGAGAGAGAGAGAGAGAGTCAGCAACCTCTTAGAAGTAAAAAACAATGACATCTTGGAATTTGCATACAAATGAATGGAACTAGAAAAAAAATCATTCTGAGTGAGGTAACCCAGACCAAGAAAGATGAGCATGATATGTACTCACTCATAAGTGGGTACTAGCAGAGAAGTAAGTAACAAGGAGAACCCTAAGACAAACATATATAGATTCCCCCCTGGGATGGGGAAATAAACAAGATCTCCTGAGAAAATTGGGAGCATGGGGGAGGGAGAAGGGACAGCAGAAGTGGAGGAGGAGGGGAGAATGGGAGGGGAAGGAAAATGAGGGAATGGGACAGTCAAGATGGGAGAAGGACAGAGACAAAGCAAGGAAAGATTTCCTGGATGATTTTCTAGCCCCACAGAGTGACTTGAAAGGAAGACTGGAAAGCAGGCATCTGCTGTCTGGGGGCAGTTTAAGTACCCTGTGGGAGTGGTCTTGACCATCTCTAGGGGAGGAGACATTTCTTTGGGAGGGCTATCAGTTGTAGGAGAGCCAATGGCAGGAGTTTTATCCAATCTATATGGAGTTCCAGAGAGCTTAGAAAAGCTGTTTGTGAGAGAGCAATTGGTTCATTTGACCTTGTTTGAGGATTGGGCATGATAAGGGAAAGGACTATACCACAGGAAATTAGACTTTAGAGAATGTTTAAACAGGGCCATTTTTGATTGAAAGGAAGTTGGAACTCTGAAATTACAAATGATTTCCCTGAGATGGAGACTGGAGACTGTGATTCCTCACTAGAGGTGGGGAAAAGCTTCTCCCCCTCCTAAGAATGTGTCTGCCTGAACTAAAAAGCATTTGAAGTGTCTAACAGTGGACATACAGGTGAAAGTGAGCTGCCATTCTGTTCCAAGTAGAGATTCCCTGGCTTGATGGGAGGAGAAAGGAAGATTCTAATGCCTGCAGCTGAGACTGAAGTTTGACAAATTTTTCAATAAGTAGTGACATACGTTAGAAAAGATAAGCCCTCAGTGGTTGGCTGTAAATCAGTTCTAATGAAATGAGACAAAACTTGCCTGTTAGGATGGAAGAGCTGGTACAGATAGGATAGAATTTGTTGAGTGTCTGGGGATGATCGTAAATGTAGGTTTTAAAGTGAGGATGTCCTGTCATGTGTGAAAAGGATCCAGGACTGGAGTCACATGGCTCTAGTCACCTCTTTGGTTCAGTTGTTTCCCTTAGAGTTGGTAAAACTGTCTGCTTGGTGCGATAGACTGTGGACTATGACTGAATATATGTGAATATCGTGGACATAGTTCTTATGGGAAGATGAGAGGCTGTTAGCAGGCTCATAACTTGATCTGAGTTATTGACCCTCCTTCTGTAGTAAGTAGTCCATGTTCACTCACTGTCAAGGACCATGGGAAATACAAGTAACTAGTGTTCAAGAGTCCGACCTACCAGATGAGTGATTCTATGGTAAGGAGCCCAACTGAGAAGACGGTGGGGTTATTGGCTATGGAAATCAGTTGCTCCTGTCTGGAATTTCTTTTATGAGTTACTTCGTTTCTTCCCAAAGAGCTTCATTTCTTCCCTAAGAAGAGCTTTGTGTGTTTTCCACTGCCTGTGTGTTTAGCTCATGAAAACACTTCATCTAGTGGACACATATATCTGTGGCTAATCAGGAAGATGACTTTTCATTTGGATTCACAATTTTGATATATAGAATATATGCTGGGTGACATAAATCCTCCCACAGTCTAGTTGGAAGAGGTCAATCTCAGTTTATTCCTGCTGTACTATTTGACTTCACCTGGGTTTTATTGATAAAAGATATTTGTCTAGAAAATTTACTGTTTGTAGCTTTACCCCTAGAGGGTATCAGTGGGAACAACTTAGCCCAAGACTGGAAGAGTCAGCCTCTGGATTTTACTATACATAGCCATAAAATTTTCCTTTGATCTAGGCACTTTAGATATTTGGCAAAAATTTTAATGTGGATCAGCAGCTTACACTGGTTGCCTTGACTGCCACAACACTGTGTTCCCAGTCACTGCAGAAACAGAGGAAAGTGCTTAGAAAGTGTACAGTGCTCCACATTTCTTTCCCTTTTTCTACAATTATTTAGTTACAAAATTTTATCTTAACTAGTCACAAATGTATTTTAACACATAAACTCCCCTTCTTCCCTTTTAGAAATCATAGCCCATCCCTCTATGGACCCTTTTCACCTCCTAAGATATGCCCAGGCATTTCACAAGTCATGCTTCCCTGAGCCAGTAAGTAAGATAAGATGTGTGCCTTGCCCTATTTGTGAGCCCTTATCTGTTTTCATGGCCCTGAAATGCATGCCTGATACCCATGCTTTTGCCAGAGAATTGTTAATTGTGTTTGCATGTTAATATTGTTGTTCTTAAAAAATATGTGGGGGAGTCCCCCCGGGGCTCACGGAGGAGCAGCGAGCTCCAGCGGGTGCCAGCAGGGTGTGCGGGTGTCCGGCTCTGGAGTCCAGCACCCAAGCGGCGGCAGAGTTCCCATTAGCGGGGAGCCACGCAGTGGAATTCCCAATGCAGCGGGCGCATGTGAGCAGACCCATTAACACAAAGGTAGCCATAAAACATTTATTGAGGGAGAGAGGGAGAGAGGAAGAGTGAGAGAGAGAGAGAGAGAGAGAGAGAGAGAGAGAGAGAGAGAGAGAGAGAGAGAGGCAAAGCCCCGTGTGTACACCGGGAGAGAACAAAAGGAGAGAGAGAGAGAGATGGCAGCGGAGGTCAGAGGTAAAAAAAGGAGTGGGTGTGGCTAGGGCAGGGACCAAAAGAATAACCAATATAAGTTGACACTTTTACAGCAGGACAGAACAATAAGAGGGACTTGTTGAGCTGATTGTTTCCTTGGCCCTAGTAGGGTAGGGGTAAACTGAGGTTAACCGTAGGAGGAAAAGCTGTACAAATTGTCTGTTTAGAACAGCCTGATGCTGTCAGGCTGTCAGCTAAACTTGCTCTGTTATTTAAATAGGAGCTCCAGCAGCTCTGGGGTTCCAAGTTGTAAGGCAGTTACAGAGTTTTATACCACTCTTTAGAGTTTTTAGTGTCCAAAGATTTTAGAGTCGGAAGGAGATGCTACAATAACTTATAAACTATTAACAATAACTTTACTTAAATCCTAAACTATTAAGGATAATTAAGAAATACCATCTCATGCCTAATTATCTGAACAGCTAATTCAAAAATTGTTAAGAATAATTTTTTAAAACTGTACAGCCTATTAATTAAAAATTCACTTATTTATAAGATACTAATTAAAAATATAGATTACTGACTAATTTTTAAAATGTTATTCCAATATATTTAAATAATTTTGAATATGTTCTCTTATATACTTTAACCTAAAACTATGAATATACTATTTTTGATAGAAATAATTTCTTACTTAGCCTGCTGCCATTTAAAATTTTTAAACTTCTCATAAATTAACAAAAGTATGGCCTGTTCTAATTTCTGCAAGGGCTTTATTTTAATTATGTATACTTTAAAGTCACTTTCTTTTATCTGTTAAAAAGACAGGGTCAATTCTCCAAGTTATTCCTTGCCAAACATAATCTCAAAACTTACATTTAACATCTGCAATCACTGTCCCTTTTTAAGCCATGGCTGGATACAACAAACATCCTTCCCCAAAGCTTAAGATGCTTTTTCAGTTTTCTCATTAGGTGAAAGTCAAGTTACAGGCCTCACTTCCTTAGGGTGATGCCAAATAATAATAACCTGAAATATCTCACATTTTTGCCTCTTAAGAAAGGTTCTTATAAGCTGCAAGTAATCAATTTACATCCGTCAACATCATCACAGATCAAAATAAACTTAGGTAAGCCGTACTTGTCTACAGTTTGCTTTTCTGCCTATTTTTTTTGGGGGGGGCGCGTTCCTTCTCCCTCTCTCCTGGGCCTGAAATGCCCTTCTTTCATCTGCCCAAATCATAAAATTAAAAATTCCAAGTGCACACCTAAGAGAAAAAGTTTCCTTTCAAAAATTCCTTAACTCCATGTTTTGTCCTTAATATTTACTTATTCCACCAGATTCATAAACATTTTAAAGTGTTACGCATTGCTCATCCTGTGGCCATGGCTGCTGTCTTGCTACTACCCTATGCTCCACCCTCCAGTTCTCACAGCAGGGGGCGCTGTTGCATTTTCCAGACACAGCTCCAAAGCTATCTACATGCCTCACAAAGTATGGAACACCCTGCTTTTCTCAAGTTTTCACTGTATTCCAGACTTCAAGATCTGCAGTTTTGCCCTCACATCAGCAGGAAGAGACAATTAGCCGTTTCTACCTCCCTATGTCACTTACCCCTATTAAACTCTACAGCCTAGGATCTGGACTGCTTTTAAAAATAGTCTACTACTGATTGTATAAATTCAACCTATGACCCTGTAATGTACATATTATCAGATATTCTCCATATGTATTCCTGGAGATTGTTCTGTATATGAAAATCCTGCTATGTATATTTTGAGATAAGGTGGTAATGTCCTCTCATAGCTAATATTGTTTATTATTGCCTTGGTTACAAATTTCACTTAGTAGACAACCTTCAATGACAGCCTTGATCCTAAAGATGCTCACTGCTAATTCAGGAAAACTCTTTTCTAATAATGTTTCATCAATATACAGATTAATCATAATCAAAGATTAATAGATAAAACTAACATTCTAAACTAACATTCATTTTTGATAACTCAAAACTACAACTTTTTGACACACTTAACCACACCATGTCAAACTATAACAGATTTTTATATTACCCCTCTGTTTTATTGTAGATCAGAGATATTCTAAAATCATATACAGATCACCAACATGATGGTTAAACTGGTTCTCAGCTTGTTGTCAATATAGATTATTAATTATCAATTTCAAAGTCATTATCCTTCTTCCAGTCATCTTCAGAATTTTAATTACCCACATTACTCACTGCCCAAAAGAGATTTATGTGCATCTTTTAAAATAAGAAAATGGTGTGGTGCAAGACAATTCTGTATACTGTCAATTATGTTTTAAATAAAAGCTGATTGGCCAGTAGCCAGGCAGGAAGTGTAGGCAGGACATCCAGCCAGGAAGTAGAGGCAGGGCAATGAGAACAGAAGTATTCTGGGAAGAAGAAAGCTCTTTCCCCGCAGTCCTGTACAGACAACAAAAAAGGAAGATGTGACCTGCCTCGATGAAAAAGATACCAAGCCATGTGGCTAACATATACTAGAATAATGGGCTAATATACATTTTAAGAACCAATAAGAAGCCTGAGCTAATGGGCCAATCAGTTTATAACTTTGTAGACCTATGTGTGATCTCTTTGGGGCTAAAGGCTGTGGGACCTGGTGGGAGGACAGAAACGAGGCAGGACAGAAACCCCAACAGGTAGGCCCTCATGTTACAATGGTATAGGAGGTTCTTCTGTTCATGTTTTTCTTTCATTGGTTAATGAATAAGAAAACTGCTTTGAGCCTGATAGGGCAGAACGTAGGTAGGCAGAAAATACAGAACTGAATGCTGGGAAGAAGGGCAAAGGGAGAGATGCCATGGAACTTCTACCAGAGACAGACTTGTCAAATATTTCCTGGTAGGCCACTGCCATGTGGTAATACACAGTTTAATAGAAATAGGTTAAAGTAATATGTAAGAGTTAGGCAATAAGAAGTTAGAGCTAAGGGCCAAGTAGTGTTTTAATGAATACAATTTCTGTGTGGTTATATCAGGTGTAAGCTAGCCGGATGGCTGGGATAAACAAGGGGCCCCCTTTCCTTGCAACAAGAAAGGGGCAGGTGTAAAGGGCCTTTAGAGTTACAGCAGGGTAACAAGTGTTTAACTCAAGAGTATAAACTAGTGTGTGGTAGGAGAATATCAAAGACTTATTTGGATTCTGAATAAAGGTTTAGGGACAAATGACTCCCAAGACACAAGCTTGTATAGCTATTCTAATATCTAAAATATTAAATTAAATTATTTAAATATAAAATATTAAAACTGAAATTAATTAAAAGAGGTAAAGAAGAATATCATATTCATTAAAGAAAAGATATATTAAGATGAAGTCTCAATTCTGAACGTTTATGCCCCAAATACAATGGCATCCAAATTTTTAAAGGTAACATTACTAAAGTCTAAATCACACATTAAAAACATCAACCTCCACTCTCACCAGTGAACACATCCCCCAGAAAGAAACGTAACAGAGAAATAAGGGAGGTAATAGACGTTATGACTCAGATAAACTTAACAGATACCTATAGAATATTTCACCAAAACACAAAGAGTATACCTTCTTCTTAGTACCCCATGGAACCTTTTATAAAACTGACCACACACTCAGACACAAATCAAATCTCAACAGATACAAACAACAAAAAATATATCTTATCACATCACCATGGGATAAAGTTAGAATTCAACAAAAACACAAGCTACCAAAAGTCTACCAATTCATGGACACTGAACAACTCTCAACTGAATTACCACGGGGTCAAGGAAGAAATAGATAAATTAAAGACTTCCCATAATTCAATGAAGATTTGTGCACATCATAATCAAATTTGTGGGATATGATGAAAGCAGTGCTAGGAAGAAAATTCATAGAACTAGGTCCCTACATAAAGAATTTGGAGAAATTGCACATTAGTGGCTTAACAGCTCGCCTGAAAGCTCCAGAACAAAAAGAAGCAGACTCATCTAGGAGGAGCAGATGGCAGGAAAATTATCAAACACAGGAATGAAAACAATAAAATAGAAACAAAGAGAACAATACAGAGGATCAATGAAACAAAGAGCTGGTTCTTTAAGAAAAATCATCAGGATAGACAAACCCTATCCCAACTATCTAAAAGGCAGAGAGAGAATATCAAACTCAACAAAATCAGAAAGGAAAAGGGGGAATATAACAACAGATACTAAGGAACTCCAGAGAATCATCAGGTTGTACTTCAAAGACTGCACTCCATAAAATTGGAAAATCTAAAAAGAAATGGATAATTTTCTTGCTAGGTACCACATACCATAATTAGGTCAATATCATATAAATGATTTAAATATACCTATTAAGATTAAGGAAAAGGAAACATTCACTAAAAGCCTTCTAAACAAAAATTCAAAACAACAACAAGAAGAAGAATCCCTGTGCCAGCTGTTTTCAGAGCAGAATTTCAAAGAAGACCCAATACCAATGCTCTACAAATTGTTCGACACAATAGAAATAGAAGAAACATTGCCAAATTCTTTCTATGAGGCTACAGTTACCCTGGTAACCAAATCACACAAAGTTGCAACATAGAAAGATAATTAGAGATCAGTCTTCTTCATGAACATTGATGCAAAAATACTAAATAAAATACTGCTGCCAAACTAAAACCAAGAACACATAAAAAATCATCTAACATGACCAAGAAGGCTTCATCCAAGAGAAGCAGGGATGGGTCAACATAAGAAAATCTGTCAATAGAATTCACTATGTAAATAAACTGAAAGAAAAAAGCTACATGATATCTCATTAGATGCCGAATAAACCTTTAACAAAATCCAACACCCCTTCATGATAAAGGTCTTGGAGAGAGCAGGGATACAAGGAACTCAACTAAACATAATGAAAGCAATATACAGCAAACCAACAGCCAACATCAAATTAAATGGAGAGAGACTCAAAACAATTCCACTAAGATCAGGAACAAGGCTGTCCACTATCTCTATATCTATTCAATATAGTATCTGAAGTTCTACCTAGAGTAATAAGACAACAAAATGAGATCAAAGGGATACAAATTGGAAACCAAGAAGTCAGACTTTTTCTATGTGCAGATGATATGATAGTATACATAAGTGACACCAAAAATTCTACCAGAGAATTTCTAGAGCTCATAAACAACTTCAGTAATGTATCAGGATACAAGATTAATTTAACAACTGAGGAGCCCTCCTATATACAAATAATGAATGGACTGAGAAAGAAACCAGAGAAAGAAGACCCTTTATAATAGTCACAAATATAAAATAATATAATATTATATAAAATAATATAAAATATCATGGAACAACTCTAACCAAACAAGTGAAAAACCTGTATGACAAGAACTTTAAGTCTTTAAAGAAAAAAAATGAAGAAGATATCAGAAAATGGAAAGATCTCTCGTGCTCATGAATAGGTTGGATTAACATAGTAAAAATGGTAATCTTATCAAAAGCAATCTACTGATTCAAGGCAATCTCCATCAAAATCTCAAAACAGTTCTTCACAGACCTCAGAAGAACAATATTCAATTTTATATGGAACAGCAAAGAACCCAGCACATCTGAAACAGTACTGTACAATAAAGGAACTTGCAAAGGCATCACCATCCCTAACTTCAAGCTCTACTATAAAGCTTATAGTAATAAAAACAGTTTGGTATTGGGATAAAAACAGACATGTGGATTAATGGAATTGAATTGAAGACCCTGACATAAACTCACACACCTATGAACATCTTGTTTTTGACAAATAAGCCAAAATCATACAGTGGAAAAAAAGAGAACATCTTCAATAAACAGTGCTGGTCTAATTGGATGTCAGCATGCAGAAAAATACAAGATCCCTATCTATTAACCTGGACAGAATTCAAGTTCCAGTGGATCAAAGACCTCAACATTAATCCAGTTATACCGAAACTGATAGGAGAGAAACTGGGAAATATCCTTGAACTCATTGGCACAGGAGACTTTTTTTTAAATATAACACCAGTAGCAAAGACACTGTGATTGACAATTAATAAAGGTGACCTCCTGTGTCAGAGCCTGCTCTGACAGGATTCAGCATGGGGTATCTGCAAGTGCACAGAGGTAAAGGAAACGGCAGATTGAGAGAAAAGGTGACAGAATCACAGGATAGATCCGGGAGGACGAAGGTTGAATACCAACCTGTCCCAATTTTATTTCAGAGCTTGCTTATATACAAAAGCATAACAAAGCACAGAACAGCACAGTACCTAGCAAGACCATTTCTGTCCTTAAGTGAGCAGTTTCAATTTCTATCTCATTTTTCCTGGGATTTGGCATGAGCAGTATTCTTTCTACTAGACAGTATTTCCTTTACTTCTGGGCAAAATGTTTTTTCCCACGGGCTTAATCAGAACTTTCTCACAGCCTTCAAGGACGCAGGCCAAGTAAGCAAGCCTGAACTTGAGGAAAATTGACTACAGATGGAAACTGAGTCACACCACACTCCTGAAATTGAAAAACTTCTGTAAGGCAAAAAACATGGCCAATAAGACAAAACAGCAACATACAGAAAGGGAAAAGATTTTCACCAACCTCTCATTTGACAGAGAGCTGATCTCAATACATAAAGAACTCAAGAAACTAGACATCAGAATACCAAATAATTCAATCAAAAATAAGGTACCAATTAAAAAGAGAATTTTCAACAGAAAAATCTCAAATGGCCAAAAGACATTTAAGAAATTTCTCAGCATCATTAGTCATCAGGGAAATTCAAATCAAAATGACTCTGAGATACTATCTTATACCTGTCAGGACAGCTAAGATCTAAAATACCGATAACAGTTTATGATAAAGAGGATATAAAGTAAGGGAAACATTCTTCTACTTCTGGTGGGAGTGCAAACTGGTAAAAAACACTTTGGAAATCAATATAGTGGTTTCTCAGGAAATTGGGAATCAATCTACCTCAAGATCTAGCTATACCAATCCTGGATATATGACCAAAGGATGCTCAATCATACTACAAGGACACTTGCTCAAATATGTTCATAGCAGTATTATTCATAATAACCAGAACTTGGAAATGACGTATATGCCCTTCAACCAAAGAATGGAGAAGGGAAATACAGTACATTTACAAAATGGTGTATTTGTTACACAGCTGTAAAAAAAATGACACCATGAAATGTCTAGGAAAATGGATAGAACTAGAAAAAAAATCAATCT
Organism: Chionomys nivalis; assembly: GCF_950005125.1. Lineage (NCBI taxonomy): Eukaryota > Metazoa > Chordata > Mammalia > Rodentia > Cricetidae > Chionomys > Chionomys nivalis. Next base: position 20,536,352 of record NC_080086.1, on the reverse strand, counting down.
GATTGAGGGTAACCCAGACCCAGAAAGACAAAGATAGAATGTACTCACTCATAAGTGGATATTAGGACTAAAGTGTAGAATAACCAACCTTTAATCCATAGCCTCAGAGAGGCTAGATAATGAGGAGGGCCCAAAGAAAAATGTATGGATTTTCCTGGGAAGGAGAAATAAAAGAGATCTCCTAGGTGATCTGGGAACAGGGGAGGGTTGTCACTGAGATAGAAACCTGAGTAAATGGGTTGGTTGGGCTGGGATTGGGGGGTGGGATATGGTGGGAGGGAGGAGGAGAGTAGGGAAAGAGATGTCTTGATAGAGGGGTCATTTCAGGGTTAGGGATAAGCCTGGTGTCAAGGAAATTTCGAAGAATCCACAAGGATTACACGAGCTAAGAATCCTAGCAATAGTGTAGAGTATGTTTAACTGGTCATCTACTGTAATCAGATTAGTGACTACCCTAATTGTCATAGAGATACTATATCCAGTGACTGATGGAAGCAGATGCAAAGATCCACAGACAAGCACTGGGCTGAGCTTTAGGAAACTTGTTGGAAAGGGGAAGAAGGGATTGTATGAGCCTCTGGTGTCATGATTCAGACACCCACAGAGACAGCTGACCTGAGCTCATGAGGGTCATGCACTCTAGGCCAAAAATTACAGTGCCTACATGGGACCCACATAGGCTGACTCCATGTGTGTGACAATTGTATAGCTTGGTCTCTTTGCAAGGCTTTTGGCAATGAGATCAGGACATGTCCCTGGTGCATAGCTGGCTTTTGGGAACCTGTTCCCCATCTGGATTGCCTTGCCCAATCTTGATGCATGGGAAGATCGGTCTTGACTCAGCTTGATGTGCCATGCTTTGTTCAAATCCATGAGAGGCCTGCATTTCAGGGAGCAGATGGAGGATGAATGGATGGGGAGGTGGGGTGAAGGAATGGAAGGAGAGTAGGTAGGGGAAATTGTGGTCAGTATGCAAAATAAATGAAAAAATTGCTTTTTAGATTAAGAAAAACATTGTCAGGCCTAACAATACCCCAGTATTGGTCCCTGGTACCAACTTTTGTCTTAGGGTTTCTAATGCTGTGAAGACACACCATGACAACAGCAACTCTTATAAAGTCAAACATTTAATTGGGGTGACTTACAGTTTCAAAGGTTTAATCCATTATCATCGTGGCAGGACAGGGGGATATGCAGGCGGACATGGTGCTGGATAAGGAGCTGAGAGTTCTATGTCTTGATCCACAGGCAAGAGGAAATGAATTGTCTATGGCACTGAATGTAGCTTGAACAAAGGGGAACTCAAGCTGACTTCCACCCTAGAAAACTCCACTATCCCCTCCCCATGAAATTTTATACAAATCCCTGCCTTCTGCCCACTTCTCTGCTGCTTCTTGCCCAAGCAGAGAGAGCCACCCTCCTGGGTTTTCCCTCCCAATAAATCTCTTGCATGATGTTTGTTGTGCAGTATGACTTTGTGGATTCTTTGGTCCCCACTGCCATGATACATTTCCGTCCAGAGCTATATCACTTTTATTGTGGGAACCTTCCTCCTCAGGTCTGTAACGCTTTCATTGGTGAGGCCTTTCCCTTTAGAGATATAACATGATGCTCTTTTCTGGCGTGCAGGCATACATGCAGACAGAGCACTCAAAAACATGAATAAATAAATCTTAAAGCAAAGAAAAACACTGATAGGACAGAAGATTTATTGAAAAGTGAATATTAATGATAAAGCCTATGTGGTAATATGTACCCATAATTGTAGCCATCTAGGAATTACATAGAGATCTTGTTAGAAAATAAGTTTATAGAAGGGGATGGAGGCAGAGATTAATACTGGAGGCTTGCTAAACATGTGTGAGTTACTCTAATCTATATGTCAATGCAGTAAGAAGACAGAATTAACTAAGGAGAGGTTTGTAAGCAGTAATTTTATCTTTTTTGGGACTTGTCAGCACAGTGCCATAAATTATCAAACAAAAACTAAAATATATTGGTCTTACAACTCAAGAAAATGGAAACTATTACAAGAATATCATCAAATACTTTAAAAGTCTCACTAATTAACTCTTTCCTGATCTTAAATGAATCAAATAAAAAGTAAAACTAAAATGACATGCTGTTATATAAAATTATCAAAAAATTAATAAAGTAAAATGACATTGCTTGCAAAATTTCTTAGTTCACTATAATTAAAAATATAAACTGAGAAATAAAGAACAAAAAAATTTTAACAAAGTTTTCAAAGAATTAAATTATAGATTATATGGTATATAATCCTCTCTATGACTTCATTCATGTAGGGCACTGAATTTTGTAATAGAATGTTAACTGTTTCTAAAAATTTTGGAGGCCAAGAGTTCTCTCATTTCTTTCCTTATTTCCAGGGTATTGTAGTTGGACTTTGACAGGGCCTATAAGGGTATCTCTGGTGACTTGGAAAGATTAATAACAGGTCAAATCGTAATCATCAACCCATTAATTATCAGTGCAAGATATTTCACTTGTGTCTTTGCCGAAAACAGACTTCAGCACATCTGGATCCCTGCCAGCTCACCAGATGCTGGACAGCTGATTTGAGCAACACAGCAGATGAAGTTGAGCAGCTGCAAGAAAAAGTAGCAAGCACCTGTCCTGCTCATGTGTTTACCTACTGCACAAAGTTCAGAAAATTCCAATGCTGAATTCATTAAGTATAGGTACCTAATCCTTTCTTGTTAAGTGAAGGTCAGAGGACCTTGTACTCAGCTGTTTGGTAATGTTTCCAACCTATTTCCTGATATAAATAGTATAAGAAAAGATTCTAAAATTTGAAATGACATAATTCCCATGCCCAGACACCCTCTGTGTTTCCATAACCCTCCTAATCTATTTATCTGTGTTATTATCTCTTTACTTGTTATGTATTGGTTAACATATTCAGCTCTTTGATCTGGAAGCTCTGCTCTCAGGAATGCAAAATCATCTGGTCGGGGAACTGTATGAGAAAATATATTCATGACTTGGGTGTCAGCTTTCCTGGCATTTTGCATTTCTAGATAAGAAGCATGGCACAACATGCTCCTGGGTATCCCCAGAAGTCGAAACACTGGCAGCCTGTAACTGGCTTGCTCAAGAGTCTGCACTCTCAGGTCTCCTTTATGTGCTTCTCCCACATAAAGACCTGAGTGGTGTGATCACTCACTGTGCAATGCAAAGTAATGTTTTAACCAATCACAATCCATAGGCTTCCATTCTACAAATAGTTGTTCAGCTACAACAAAGCAGAAGCTGTTCACTGAAACTGTCTCCAGAGGGCTTCAACTCTAGGCTCTTTACTGAACCTCTGGAATATTTTTTTCTTGTGGAGGGGCAAATACTTGGATAATGAAAGCAAGACAACGTGTGTAATTCCTAGTGTGACCCTGGGGAAGAAGGGAGTCAGAGGTGGGAAAATCCTCAGAAGGTCCTAGGCCAGTTAGTCTGACTAATGGAAAATAAAAAAATACCTTAAAAGAAGGTAGAAAGGTTGAGAGCTCTGTGAAGAGCTTTCCATATGAGTATATTTTATTTACTCTAAGATGTTTATTCTAATGTAGTTTCCTCATCAACTTTCAGATTTGTTTTCCCCAGATTCTGATGTGGTATGTCATGAAGGAGTGTCAGAGCCATGCCTGTGCAAAGTCCCCAAGCAAGTTATTCTTGTAATTACATGTTGTGATCATTGTGTGGAAATGTCAGAGTTCAGCTGGCTGAGGATTCTTACCTCCACCTGGATGGCAAGACGTTCACAGTCATTCTCACAGTTGTTCTCTGACCTCCACCTGTGTGTCTACACTCAAGAAGAAACACACACACAACTACATTCTCTCTCTTTCTCTCTCTCTCTCTCTCTCTCTCTCTCTCTCTCTCACACACACACACACACACACACACACACTCACACACACACACACACAAACACACACACTGCATTTGTTCTATTAAATCACTATGTTTGCTTTAGCTTTTGGAAACAGTTTAAACCAGACTGTTTGCAATCAGAAGGTCCACTGAGCTCTACATGATGATGCAATGATTTCAACCTAGGGCAGAGAGGAAACACCTCCCCTGGTTGTGTACTAAGCACACTTTTATGACAGATGCTAAGAGTCCAGCCTGTGAGTGGTACAAAAATAAGCCTCAAAGGCTGCGATTGGTGCAAAAGTTAAGGCTGTGATTGACCTACACAAAGTGCTGTAGAAACTAATGGCCATGACTATGACTTTTCTCAAGTTACTCAGGAATGTTGCTCTGCCTTACCAAGTCAGCTCTATGCCCTCCTATGCTGCTTCCCAGGGTGTTTCAACATCAGTATTAAAAAAGACTTCCCTGAAGTAGCCTGTTCTTGCCTTCTTTAAGCAGTTCAGGCTGAGCTGGTAATACTAGGGAAGCATCAGCAAGGACAGCTGAGAGCAACAGTGATAGCACAGGCCACAGAATGGCAGAGGCAGAATGGCAAAGGCATGGACAGCTGAGTGTGGTCAGCTCATAGAGTGAACGCAGCAAGACAGCTGATGAATTACAGCTGAAGAAGCAGCAACTGATCAATTTGTGAGCATCCAGGCCAGGAGGGAGAAGAGAAGTAGAAAGAGGACAAAGTGGACAGAGCTGAGGCTGAAGAAGAATAAAGGCTGTGAGGAGCAAGTGAAGTGAAACAGCAGGTCCTTATTGCCAAAGAAGCTTCAGAGAGCTACCAAGTCTTTACAGACAATGGTCTCAGACCTGGTGAGAGCTCAACACAGCCTTCTGCTAAGCACTAAGAGTACAGTACAGAATCCTGGGGTCTGAACACTTAAGGACTGAGGACAAAGATCACTGAAACCTGCACAAGCACTGAACACTTTAGGGCGCCAGTATTTGCTGATTCCCAGTCAGCTGCTGTGCCACACTTCTGCAAACAGAAATGGAAGAAACTGCTTGCAATCCAAGTGGAGGAAAGAACCCTCACCCTGCTGGTCTCTGACATTTCTACACAAGATGTGCACAACAGGTAATTACAAGAATAACTTTACGTAGACATGGTTCTGATATTCTTTTATCACAAACCACATCAGAGTCTGGGGAAAACAAATCTGAAAGTTGACAAGGAATTTGCATTAGAATAAACTCTTTAGGATAAATAAAATATACTCATATGGAAAGCTCTTCATACTCTAATAACTTAGGGACTACTTCAATAATAAAACTCACATAGCAGCTTAATTTCAGATAATAATCACAATAGTGGAGGGAATAAATGAGCCTCAGTCGTCAGCAGAGAAGTGAAAGCCAATAAAGTCTAAAGTAGGAGGACTCCCTTTGAAATGGTGAATATGAAGTTGCTCTGTCAGCCAAGTTAAAGCAATAAAATGGTAATTGTTGAAAGAATTAAGAGATTGGAGAGTATAAAGGTGATATTCCTGAAAAATAGGCAACAGGAAAAGAAGCTAAAATTTAATACAGAAAAAATTCAGGAAATGACAAATATGTCTGTGCAATCCATGGAATCCCATGGAAGTCTGATGAAGATGCTCATTTTCTATATATGGAACGAATGACTTGAAACCAGTGGAAACATCAGACATGAGTCTGTCTCTGTCAGTTTCCTCAATGGCTGGAAATAAAAGTCTAGTGAGTGTCCTTTCTAAAGAGGCAGTGAGCCAGCCATATTCTCATGCCTGTACCGGTCTCAGACACATGTATTGGTGATCACCACTTCCTATAAAGAGTTTACTAAATACTATGCAACGAAAATTGCTCCCCCCTTTGAACCTTCTACAAAACCTGCTTGCTTGAGTAGAACTTCACTGACGGTTGAGAGTCAGGGATATTGCAGGTCCAGAGCCCAGTTACTATTTATCTTTAAAGTGATATCCACTCACTGCCCGCGCATGTGACTGGCTTCCATATTTGTAGGCGACATGTTTGGAAAGTGTTAACAGACTCCAAACTTCAACCAACCAAAATGCGAAGAATGCCACCAGGTAGCCTATGAGACCTATAGCAGAGATTTCCCCAGGGTGCTATAATCTGCCCATCTGAAGTTTCCATTAATGTATTTGAAAAGTGGCTTGATTCATGTCATTCTGTGTTCTATTAGTATAAACTTCGGATCATGGAGTTTGGTGGAAAGTTTTATCTGTGTTACTGGGCCATGGACATTCATGTTGGGCTCTAGAATAAACTGTCTCTCACCCCTTTTAGGGGAGACCCATGCTTATAATGACAAATGACAGTTAAAACTATCTCCGGAAAGGGCATGACATTCTGTGCAATGACAGAAACTGTAGGGTTTCCTCTGATGGTTCTTGATAATGTAGTTTAAGTACAATCAAAAAAAGACAAAACAGGGCTGCAATTATCATTACATTAACAAAAGGATATAAAGATAGGAAAACATAAAAGTGGTTAGAGTGTTCATGTGACAGGAACAAGGAAGGAAGGAGGGAGGTAGGAAAAGAAGAGAAGAAGGAAGGAAGGATGGGAAGAAAGGAGAGAGGTTATCAGGGAGAGAGGGACTGGAAGGGAGGGACATGCAGGTAGAACGGGGAAGAAAAGACACCCTGAAATATAAATTAAATACTTTTTTATAATAGGAATTTGGTGCCGGGCAGTGGTGGCACATGCCTTTAATCTCAGCACTCAGGAGGCAGAGGCAGGAGGATCTCCAGGAGTTCAAGGTCAGCCTGGTCACAAGTGCTAGTTCCAGGACAGGCTCCAAAGCACAGACAAACCCTGACTCGAAAGCCAAAAAAAGAAAAAGAATTTGATCAACATGTATGCTTTACTTGTGTGTCTGATGGCCAGGGAGGCGAGAAGATGGTGTGAGACCCCCGGAACTGGAGTTACAGTTGGTCATGAGGATGTTGGGAATCAAACTCAGGTCCTCTGGTAGAGTTGTTTGTGGTCTGATTTTCTAAGCCATCTCTTTCATTGCTGTATAAGAAATTTATCCAACCATATGCTGTTGAAAACTTGGGATCCATCTTCATTTTGGCTTTTGAAAGCAGTACTACCTTGGACAGTAGTATAAAAGCACAGATGTTACCTTCGTGGTCTCCGGTGTCTAATGAGGATTTTCTGGCTGCTACTTTACATAGTGGAAAGGCATGAAAAGGCAGAGTGATGAATGCTCTGTCCCTATACAGGACTCAGTAAAATAACAAACGGACTCTGAAGTTGGCTTAAATCTATATAAAGCACTAATTCATTTGTTAGTCATGATTTAATCACTTCCACAAAAGCCTCACTTCTTTTTAACATGTTATATTAACTTTTTATATTTGATAATAGTGTCTTATTTAGGGTTACTGTTACTGTGATGTAACACCATGGCCAAAGCAGCTTGGGGAGGAAAGGGTTTATTTGGCTTACACTTCCACATCACTATTCATCATCAAAAAGTCAGAGCCACTTCCATCTGTGCGGGCCGGGGTCCGGGTCCGCTGCTTCTGTCTGCTCAGCAGTAAAAAACAACGACTTCCTGAATTTTGCATGCAAATGGACAGAAATAGAAAACACTATTCTGAGTGAGGTGAGCCAGACCCAAAAAGAGGAACAGGGGATGTACTCACTCATATTTGTTTTCTAGCCATAAATAAAGGACATTGAACCTATAATTCATGATCCTAGAGAAGCTAAATAAGAAGGTGAACCCAAAGAAAAACATATAGGCATCCTCCTGAATATTCACCTTCATCAGGCGATGAAAGGAGACAGAGACAGAGACCCACATTGGAGCTCCGGACTGAAATCTCAAGGTCCAAATCAAGAGCAGGAGAGAGAGCACGAGCAAGGAACTCAGGACCGCGAGGGGTGCACCCACACACTGAGACAATGGGGATGTTCTATCAGGAACTCACCAAGGCCAGCTGGCCTTGGTCAGAAAAAGTATGGGATAAAACCGGACTCGCTGAACATAGCGGACAATGAGGACTACTGAGAACTCAAGAACAATGGCAATGGGTGTGATCTTACTGCACGTACTGGCTTTGTGGGAGCCTAGGCAGTTTGGATGCTCACCTTACTAGACCTGGATGGAGGTGGGTGGTCCTTGGACCTCCCACAGGGCAGGGAACCCTGATTGCTCTTAGGGCTGCCGAGGGAGGGGGACTTGATGGGCGAGGGGGAGGGAAATGGGAGGCGGTGGCGGGGAGGAGGCAGAAATCTTAAATAAATAAATAAATAAATAAATAAATAAATAAATAAATAAAGTCGGAACAGGAACTTAAACAGGGAGGGAACCTGGAGGCAGAGCAGTTGCAGAAGCCGTGGATGAGTGCTGGTTATTCACTTGTTTCTCATAGTTTGCTTGCCCTTCTCTCTTGGAGAACCCAGGACCAAGTCCAGGCATGGAACCACCTACCATGGTCTGGAACCTCCTCCATCAATTACTGATTAAGAAAATGATGGAGGAAGGTCATTGGTTAACTAATAAAGAAACTGCCTTGGCCCATTTGATTGGCCAACCCTTAGGTGGGTGGAGTAGACAGAAGAGAATGCTGGGAGCAAGAAGCCGGGTGAGTGAGTCGCCATGATTCTCCCACTCCAGACAGACGCAGGTTAAGATCTTTCCTGGTAAGCCAGCTCGTGGTACTACTCAGAATATTAGAAATGGGTTAGATCAATATATAAGAGCTAGCCAATAAGAGGCTGGAACTAATGGGCCAGGCAATGATTAAAAGAATACAGTTTCCGTGTAATTATTTCGGGGCATAAGCTAGCCATGCGGGCAGCTGGGTGCCGGGGACACAGCCCTGCCGCTCATATTACAACAAGAAAATACCCTACAGGCTAGCCTACAGTTAATCTTATAGATGCATTTTCCTAAATTGAGTTTCTGTCCTGTCAAATGAATTTAGCCTGTGTCAAGTCTACATAAAACTAGTCAACCCAAATATCTGTGTGTTTGCATAAATGGTCACATTCTCATCTATTCACCATTCTCATACCATTCTACTTGCTCTGACCTTTTGCTCTTCTCAGTCTGGCCTCTATCTACCTGTATTTCCTTCCATCCTTCTCTTTTTATTTCCTCTCCCCTTCCTTCCTTCTTTTCTATGCTTCTTTTCTTCTCCCATGCCCTCTGGTTCCCTTGCAAGCTTGAGTGTTCACAATGGCCCTGTCATGTCCAGAAAACAGCATCCCACCTCACTCCTCCTCATCTTCAGCTCCTACAGTCAGTCCCTCTACACCTATTTCACACTATTCTCTGGGTCTTGAAGGAGGTGACATAGATGTTTTTTTCAATACTGAGCAGTTACTTTTTCTCAGTATTTGACTCTCTCTGAGTCTCCTCTTTTTCCACCATCTATTTCAGAAAAAGACTTCTCTGACCATGGCTTGGAGTTGGTTCTTCTACAAAAATAAAATTAAATATTTTGACACAATTGTATCTATATGTACATTTGACAATGCATCTGTAGTGGATTTCTTCATGGAGGATTTCTCATCTTATTTCTTCTTGATGGGATCCAATTTCAAGACTAATTTTGGTGGGGACATAATATATACCCCACTTTCAATATTTTCAGTCATATATCCAGAAATCAGATTGTAGGTACTGTTTTCGTTTGTTTGTTTGGCTGGTTTTTTTTGTTAGTTTGTTTTTTGAGATATGTTCCTCTCTGTGTATCCCTGACTTAAACAGAGTTAAATGAGTGCATTACTATTGCCCAGCTGCATGTTTTTAAACTATTTTCTTTCTTTCTCAGTCTCTCTTTTGAGTGCTTACCACAGTATTCCACTGTGGTGAAACTACTTTACATTTCCTCACCACAGTGAATAATGACATCAATTTTCCCACATTCTCTCCCACACTTAACATTTAATTCTTACTGGGGAAACTGTGTTCTTAGTGTGTTCACCATGTGGGTAGAAGGTGATGTCGCATTGGTTGTAATTCCCCAACCCCTCACATGTCTTCTTCTAAACATTGTTCTTGATCTTCCAGTCACGTTTTGAATTGCGCAGTGCAACCAGACACAATGCTCCAGGTAAAAAAAGTGCAGAGTTAGACCTTTATTTTGCTGGTTAGGTGCAGGGTCAGAAAAGTGTGATAATGTCTCTCAGGCTGTTTGTGTCCTTGTGCTCTGACCTTAAATTCCCCATTGTATCTTCAGTTCTTCCCTTCCATGTGGAGGGAGCGGCTACCTAGAGCAGCTGCAGTTGGGCATTTCCCTTCAACACAGAAGGCTAGAGTCAACTAAAGGTGATTTTTCCTTCTCTGTGAGGAAAGGTGAGCTGAATAGAGAATGTATTTCCTATCCCCTGGTGAATTGGGCTGTAATAAATTTACTCTTCTATTTGTTCTTTTTTTTTCTTTTTCTTTTTTTTTTAAATATTTATTTATTTATTTATTTATTTATTTATTTATTTATTATGTATACAGTGTTCTGCCTGCAGGCCAGAAGAGGGCACCAGACATCATTACAGATGATTGTGAGCCATGGTGTGATTGTTGGGTATTGAAATCAGGACCTTTGAAAGAGAAGGCAGTTCTCTTAACTGCTGAGCCATCTCTCCAGCCCCTTATATTTGTTCTTAAGGTTTGTTGTTGTTGTTATTGTTATTTTAGGACCTCTTCTGTTAAAAGCAAAGTGATTAGCCATAAATTTTAAAAATAGTTTTCTTCTTCCGCGTACACACAAGGGCTTAGCAGAGTCATAAGTGGATGATGCAACCAGGCATGTGCGTGGGTCAAGTGAGCCCTTTAACATGTCCGGGACCAATAGGCAGTTCTTCCTGATGGCTTGTCAGCACATGCATGGACCTAGAACCCGGAAGTGTCAGCCTAATTGTGGATGAAATCATAACATGCTCACTACTCTATTTTTAATATTAAATAAAGAGTAGGCAGATTTCTTCCAAATCTGTAAGCAAGACAGAAAGTATAACCCAAGGAATCAGACAGAACTGGCTCCTGGGACCACATGACCTCTCACATATGTTGTGGCATGGATATGCCCCCCTTCAGTTGTAAGTAAACTAGTTTTTACTGGCTGATAGGTAACTCTTCCATGTTTCCAATAGGTGAATATGGCTAGGGGATATAATTATTTATTATTCAGTAAAATACATTTTTTAAGGAAGAAAGTTGGGTTTTTTCCATCACTGCTTCCCTATAGCTCCTGAGAGTCAGGGCAACCAAACTGCAGTTACTTCTGAAATCATTACAGTGATAGTAAAGGCCCTTCAGGGAAAACTCCTGGTCAAATATACAATCTCTGACCTACCTGGCGGTCTACAATTCTAGCAATTACAATGTCACACAAAGCTCTCTGTCTTCCTTCTTTTTTTGAGGGGTGGGGTAAGGGAGCAGACTTCAAGAGTAGTTCCAGCATCACAGGAAAACTCAGTGGAAAGTACAGAGACTTTTGCATTTGCTGTTCTTTCCCGGATCCATTTTCCTAAGGTCAACACCCTACAGTGAGTAAGTGAGAAGCACACATGCCCAGTGTAGAAATAAATATTGACTCTGTTATGAACCTGAGCCTGCCTCCTCTTGGCAGTGTGCCTTCTATGGGTCTGGCATCATGGACACGTACGTGTGTTCACCCTTACTTTGTTACACACTGAGGCCTCACTGCCTAACCGACCCTGGGCTTCCAGTGCTATGTCTCCCCAGCCCAGACCAGGAGTCTGACTCTGCCTATGCCTCTCTCGGGCTCCACAACTCCAAGAACTGCTGCAGACCTGGGATAAGAAGAAAACTGTAGGTCCTTATCATTGGGCAAGAGTTCACTTTGTCCTCATTTCTGTGCCAGCCTTTACTGTCCTTATCACTGGGTCAGGCTACACTTATGATTTATTATCTCTAGCTCAGAATCATGGGGTTAGAGGAAGAGGCCTCCAGCTAGGGGAGGGTTGAAAGTCCTTGGGGCTTAGTAAGGTCTCTTGTGTTAACAGTTTCACTTCAAGACAGAGCTCTAAAGAGAAACGAAACACAAAGTTAATCAGTAAATTAAAAGTCAGTCTTCAGTTGGCGCCACCATGACTGCCATGGACTCCTGTCCTATTCCAGCAGGATTTTATGACCCAGAGATAGAAAGAGAGGGGGAACTGAGAGCACAGGGATGAGAGTGGAAGGGGAAGGGAGAAAGGGGAGAAGCAGAAAGAGGTGTAGAGAGGGAGAGGGAGAAACGGAATTGAGAGAGAATGGACGGGGAGAGAGAAAGAAGAGAATCAGAAGAGGCTATACAGAGTATGACAGGGAAAGGGATCAGGATTTGAAGATTTTGTGTGCGTTTGTGGAAGACAGGGTGTGCTACTAGCTAGATTAACTTTTTTCTAAGCTGCCAGGCATTGCCTTAGGTCAAGAGGATGAGGAAGAAATGAATGAGGTCCAAAACCAAGAGACTTCATTAGTTAAGAAAGACACTAATGAAAGATTGCCTTCAACTTGGACAGAAAAAAAAAATTGGTGTTGGGTTACATTTAGCTACCTCCTACGCTACAAAACCTCAAGAGATATACTCATATATTCTTCTTTTGTACCTCAAACTTGTGCTGATTTGTGAGGAAATAATTACTCGTATAACAAGACTTTCTTGTCAAACTTTTTCTGGGGGACTGCCATCTCCCAAAAATGACATGGAGACATTACTAATTACGAGAGTTTAGCCTTTAGCTTAGGCTTCTTCCCAACTAGCTCTTATAACTTATCCCATTTCTATTAGTCTTCATTCTGCAATGTGTCTTTTTACCTCTTGTCCATTCTGTATGTCCAATTCCCTCTGTGTCTCACTGGTATCTCCTCCTTTCTTACTCCCAGAGTTCCACTCTCTCCCCAGAAACCCTGCCTATCCTCTCCTGCCTAGCTATTGGCCATTTAGATTTCTATTAAATCAATTTGGTGTCTTAGGCAGGTGAGGCAAAACATAGACATATTTTCATGTAGTATAAACAAATATCCTGCAGCATACCTGGACATAAGAAAATCTGGGTGACACTCATCTCCAGCTACATTGACAGTTGAGTACCCCAAATACCTGAATCCAAAGCCCCTCTGACTACATATCTATTATCTCATATTTTATAGTATACATAATATGTTTATATATAATGTTATATTACTATATTGATTACATGTTACTGGCATATTTTATATAATTAATATATCAAATTTGTAGTACTTTTTAAAACATTTATTTTAACTGATTTCTTTTATGTGCATTGGTGTGAGGGTTTCAGATCCCCTGGAACTGGAGTTAAAAAGAGTTGTGAGTTGGGTGCTGAGAATTGAACTTGGGTCCTCTCTAAGAGCAGCCAGTGCTGTTAACCATTGAGTCATCTCTCCAGTTCCTAAGTTTGGAGTATTTTTTAACTTAGTCTTGGCTGGCCAGAAGCACACTCTGTAGACCAGGCTAGCCTAGGACTCGTAGAGATTCACCTGTCACAGCCTCCCCAGTTCTGAGGTCAGAGTCATATACTACTGTTCACATCATGCAAATATTTTATTCTAGTATTTTAAAATTTTTCTGAGATGTTTACAGTTTTCCTTGGCATATGTTTCTAAATGATGACAACATTGCAAATTTGTTGTTTGGTTTTTTATTTTTATTTTTTAGGATGATGATATTCCTTTGCTATATTTCTGGAGCACCTACATTATAAATCTAAAGTTTTCAAGCCTGTGATTCCAGCTCTGGAACAATCTGACATGCGCTTCTGACCTCTTCAGGCAGCTGTACTCACAGACACAGACTTACAGAAAGGCATACCCACACACATATAATTAAACCAACACAAATAATTTTAGAAAAACTCCAACTCTGTTTCATAAACTGTCTATCCCTGAAATTCTTCTTGGCATCAAAGCTATGAATCTTGGTTTGGCCTGTGTAGAAGGAGCAGAGGGCTGCGTTCCTGCCGCCCGGCTCCTGGCCGCTGGCTACCTTATGCCCCTGAATAACAACACACAAACTGTATTCATATAAACACTGCCTGGCACATTATATCTAGCCTCTTCTTGGCTAACTCTCACATCTGGACTAAGCCATTTTTAATAATCTGTGTAGCACCACAAAGTGGTGACTTATCAGAAAGGATTCTAGTGTACGTCCATCTTGGGCTGGAGCTTCATTGCGTCTGCCCCAGAGAGGAGAGGCATGGCGATTGCCTCACTTCCTCCCAGCATTCTGTTCTGTTTTCCCCACCTACCTATGTTCTGACCAATCAGGCCAAGCAGTTTTCTTTATTAATCAACCAATGAAACAACAGATAGATGAAGACCCTTCTACATCAGGCCTGAGTCAAAGGTCCCTGAAAATCTAGAGAAAAGAGTCTCAACTTGTAGGCTGTGACATCTTTGGCAGGAGGGGATTGAACGTCCATATCACAGGGGTCACATATCAGATATCCTGCATAGCAATATTTACATTCTGATTCAGAGCAATAGCAATACTACAGTAGTGATAAAATAAATTTATCATTGGGTCTCACCACAGTATGATGAGCTGTCTTAATGGGGGACACCATTGAGAAGGTTGAGAACCACTGATCTAGAGGCATTTCTCGGACTGGTGAAGGTGGCAGGGGGATGTGTCTTTCTGTCCCCACACCACCAATTAAACATTCCCATATTTGAAACTGTCATTTGAGACAGCCTGAATGACTCATAACTGGCTCCACAATAAATGATCTCTTATTTTCGGAGAGGAGAGAAATGTGTACATTGACTGTGGACAGTGTGTCTCCAGCTCTCTCCATTCTGACTCTTGTCTCACAGACATTCAGTCTCTGGATCTTTTTAGCACAGAGAATCCTCTGACCTGGCTCTGGTGCCTGCTTCTTAAGTGATTTCTTCAGTCTTCCGAGTTGTAGAATGATGGGGTTCACCACTCCAGAGGATCCCTGCTCTTTGTGTGAGAGTCAGGCAGGAAGAAGTGTGCTGACGACTGAGTGGACGGGAGTGGAACCGCTCCGAAGCATAAAAGGCATTTCTTCCCTCTCAACGTTTTCAGTTTCTTGTAGCTGAAACTCAGCTTGTCAGCTCTGAGATGAGTGCTGCAGAGCCTGCAGAGGCTTTTCTGGGCATGTTCAGAACCACAGACAGACTGCAGGAAGGTGAGAACGGTATGTATTTAATGCATATTCGAATGGAACTACAAGAGCAGAGAGCTGCTTGTCAGGGACAGGAATAGAAGCAGAGGGCAGAGGAGCTGAACCTCAGGACTGTAAGCCTGCCACAGTGGGTTTCTGCAGAACCAGAGAATGCAGACAGGAGTTTAGTTAACTAAGAGGTTTTTACATTAGTTATTCTATTGGAGTATATAATATTTAACACTTAAATAGTTCTCACACAAGAGAAATGAACAGTGAATTGCTATACAAAAGCCTTAGTGAAAGCTTTTTTCTCTTTTTTCTTTTTTTTTTTTTTCTTTTCTTTTTTCCACAGCAAAGACAAATTCAAACAACAGCTTTGCACTGTGCACAGTGACAGGAGGTGCCTGGAAAGCTGGGGCTTTTGCTTTGCAGATCCATTGTGATGGAAAAGGATGGAAGGAAGAGACTGGAGACCTGGGGTCCAGGCTGACCCCACCTAGGAACAAATCCTCTGCATTTTGAGCTCCTAGTAAATTATACTAGGGAATAAAATGGGTTTTCTACTTTAGTATTCAGAAAGAAAGCGAATTTGTGTTTATTGCGTTTTGAAAATGTCTATGCTTCATTATATTTCACTCTTTTATCTTCTTTTTTCTTCATCCCCATCCCTTCACCTTAATTTTTTTCATTTAGGAAAAGATATTGGATTTTTTTTAATTTATTTATTTTTATTTATTTATTTATTTATTAAAGATTTCTGCCTCCTCCCCACCACCACCTCTCATTTCCCTCCCCCAATCAAGTCCCCCTCCCTCGTCAGCCCTAAGAGCAATCAGGGTTCCCTGCCCTGTGGAAAGTCCAAAGACCATCCACCTCCATCCCAGTCTAGTAAGGTGAGCATCCAAACTGCCTAGGCTCCCACAAAGCCAGTACCTGCAGTAGGATCAGAAACCCATTGCCATTGTTCTTGAGTTCTCAGAAGTCCTCATTGTTCGCTATGTTCAGCGAGTCCGGTTTTATCCCATGCTTTTTCAGAACCAGGGCAGCTGGCCTTGGTGAGTTCCCGAAAGAACATCCCCATTGTCTCAGTGTGTGGGTGCACCCCTCGCGGTCCTGAGTTCCTTGCTCGTGCTCTCTCTCCTGCTTCTGATTTGGACCTTGAGATTTCAGTCTGCTGCTCCAATGTGAGTCTTTGTATCTGTCTCCTTTCATCGCCTGATGAATGTTACTGTTCAGGAGGATGCCTACATGTTTTTCTTTGGGTTCACCTTCTTATTTAGCTCCTCTAGGATCACGAATTCTAGGCTCAATGTCCTTTATTTATGGCTAGAAACCAAATATGAGTGAGTATATCCCATGTTCCTCTTTTTGGGTCTGGCTTACCTCACTCAGGATAGTGTTTTCTATTTCCGTCCATTTGCAAGCAAAATTCAGGAAGTCATTGTTTTTTACTGCTGAGTAGTACTCTAATATGTATATATTCCATACTTTCTTCATCCAAACAAGACTGATATTTACCAAAATATAAAAGTAATGACAAAATATTAACACTTATCACTTAAACTGAGTATTCTCCTAACTGAAACATTATTATTAGCACCATTATTATTATTATTATTATTATTATTATTATTATTATTATTATTATTTTGTTGTTGTTGCTTTTCCTGCTACTGCTGTTGCTGCTGCTTCTGTCTGCTGCTGATTGACTAATTCTTTGAGACAATCTCATACTTTATTCCAACTGACTCCTGTTCCCTTTGCCCCAGCGGGTTGACTTTTGAAAACAAGTACTTACCCAATAGGAGAACACCTGTTACGAATGTGGAGCTTCTGTCCAAAGGGTGAATGTTGTGTAACTGGAGGAATTCTGCAGCTTGTAACTTGTCTCTTGTCTCTCATTTGAAACTATAGCTGGTTCTGTGAGTGAAGCAGGCTTTTTGTTTTATTGTGTTTTGTTTAGTTTTTCAAGAAAGGGTTTCCTGTTAGGTCAAAAGCTTCCTAGCTCCCTAACACCCCTTTATACAAAGAATCTGGAAAATTATAATCGAGGGCCTCATCCTAGCCCCTGGCACCCATCTTTGAAATACTGGGCAGAAACTCCATTTCAAGCTCCATCCCCTGAAGTTGCCTTAGTCCAAACTCCACCTCTGAGAAAGCCCGCCAAGAATTACCCCTCCCCAGGGAGTGTCGCAAGGGCTGCCAAATGGTAACTCCTCCCAGGGGGAGGTCAAGACCACGCCCTCAGGTTACTTAAACTGCTCCCTAGAGACTGTACATGTGGTCTCCACTTCTCTCTCTCCCCTCACTTTCTTGGTGCCACTTGGGAGCACTGCATTAAACATGGGCGTTTTCTATTTGGTCTGATTGGACTTATTTGCTTCCGCGGAGAGGCTCATCTAAGAAATATTCCTAACATTTCCCTGTGTAGCCTTGGCTGTACTGTTTTTTGTTTTTTTTGTTTTTTTTTTTTTTTTTTTTTTTTGGTTTTTTGAGACAGGGTTTCTCTGTGGTTTTGGAGCCTGTCCTGGAACTAGCTCTTATAGACCAGGCTGGTCTCGAACTCACAAAGATCCGACTGCCTCTGCCTCCCAAGTGCTGGGATTAAAGGCATGCGCCACCACCGCTCTTATAGACATGGCTGGTCTCAAATGCAGGTATCTGACTACCTGCCTCTGCCTCCTGATTGCTGGGATTAAAGATTCCTGCCACTTTTTAAAAAATAAACTAAAAACCAGATCAGCAATGTTTCATTTCTTTGTTTTTTGAGAGATCATTTCTAATATTATTTCCTAATAAGACACAAAAGTTATGCTACAACTGTGTTACGGAATGCGTTAGGTTTTAGAAGGAGATCATGTATATATGAGAAAGGTGAACAGAAAAATTGCCATTTATGTATCAAAATGAAACAGGTGGTATCATTTTATACCACTGTAAGTAGAGGATGACCAGTAAATCTTGCTGTTGATATCATATATGAAATGTCTGGTGTGAAATCCTGTTTGAACCCAGTAAAAGGAAGAAGTTACACCATTTATGTACCAAGATGAAACAGACAGTATTAAATTTTATTCAACTGTAAATATGAACAACTATCAGTAAATCTTGCTGTTGATAATGTATATGAAATGTCTGGTGTGAAATCCTATCAGAACCTGGGTGATTAGATGCTTGAAATCTCTACTAGAAGACATATCAGTTATTGCTCTTTAACACAATCCCAAACTTTACAGTTTGTTTTTTTTTCTTTTGTGTCTTCCTTTTTTTTTTTAATTGACATTTTACACTTACCACACACTTTTATTGTTTCCTTAAGGTGACTACATTAGAAACTCCCTCAGCTATTTTTAGGGACACTATACATTATTGTGAACTCTATCCTACTGTGCCTTTGATGCCAGAGCTGATACCTTTTTGTACCAAATATTGCCCCTTTTCCTCTTTACTCTCCCAAGACCTGTAAGAGACATTAATTCCCATGTATGTATTGTGACATTGTTCATAATAACCAGCCCATGGAACCTATCTTCATCTATCAGTGAATAAATGGGGAAAATTGTGACATATACAAAAGAGAAGATGAGATGACATCTTTTGTGACATCATGCATAGACCTGAGTGACATGCTGAGTAAAATTAATCAAGCACAGAGGGCATAACACTGCTTGACAGTTAGATGGAATGGCTATGAGTATGGACTATTAATTCAGAATTTGGGAGAGATTTTAAGTACAATTCTAAACTCAACAATCATAGGTAAGTGTAGACATTTCAAGTTTGAAGGTGTTTAGAAATCTGATATATTTTTACATAAGTAATATTGGGGATGGGGCGACAAGAGGAATAGAAAACTGATGAAAATTGGATTCTCACACGCAGACCAGTGTTGGTAGTGAGCACATGAGAATTTAACATATTTTTCTTTATTTTTGTATAAACTTGCAATTCCCAATAATAAATGCCTTGGTTTCAAATGTTAAAAAAATAGAAGAGAAGAAAATATGAAGAATGACTTACAGATGAACTGACCTTCAGAAGACCAGTGAAAAAATGGGTCTTTATTGGGGGAGATTAAAGGACACTTTGAGTATCACCTTAGTAGAAAGAAAAAAATAGAAATAATGATAACTGGGTTTCTAAAGACTTTTTTTTTTGTTTGTTTGTGGAGGCCACTTCTTCGTTTCCTGGATGTCCAGACTCTGAAATAATCATGCAGAAACTTTATTATTTAAATTACTGCTTGCACTACTAACTCTAGTTTCTTATTGGCTAGCTCTTACATCTTAAACTAACCCATTTCTATTAATCTATATATTGCCACATGACTGTGGTTTACTAGCAAGATTCTGTTTCATCTGTCTCCTGCAACAGGGATCTACATGAGGCTTGAAACTCCACCTTCTTTCTCCCAGCACTCAGTTTAATTTTCCCTCCTAGCTCTAGTCTGTAATGCCTCTGGCCAAAATAGGTTTATTCATTAACCAATTAAAGCAACACATAGATAGAATTTTTATCTAATATGAACAACAAAATATGAATGTTGAGAGTTTTGTATGTAGTCAAAATCCAAAGGACATTATATAATTCTTACAATCCTCTAATCCTAAGCATTGTCTTTCTTGTTAATTTAAATATCAGTCCTCTTAAGACTTGGAGATGTATTCTCATGTCAGACATATGCTCACGTCTCCATCACAGCAAAATAAAGATTTATAACTCCACTCAAATTCCTCTGAGGCACATTGCAGATTCTTCCCAGACACTCTTTCCTGATATTTGTTTTTCCAGACATTTGCTGTTCCCATGGATACTACAGACTGGTAGTCATCCACATCTGTTACTTGTGTGTCAAGTATAAACAGTTGACCTCAGAGTTATGTTCCAAGCACCACTGATCCACAAATAGTTCTGAATTTAGAACTTTGAAAGCAGCTTGAAATACATTAGCTTTTATTTTGGAAAAGGATAAGAAAAGCCAACAGGAACACTGGTAGATTAGATTAGGTAAAGCAGAAACAATTTAGTGATGTTTGGAGAGACATAAATAAACCCCACACAGCTTTGTTATAAGATTCTCAAGATTGGCTGCAGGACAACTGGCTCGGAGCTCACTACTCTAGAGCTGTGGAGGATCTAAGCCTAAGGAACACTTGGGCACAGTAAGAGAGATGGTCAGGCACAAGCATATGCTCCAAGTTTTCCTTTAAAATGCCCCATCCACAGTGCTCAGTAATATTGAATTACATTGTCAAAGCTAGAGAATATTTGGCTGATTCCAGATGTGACTTTTAAAAAGTATTTTATATTTTTTCTAAGATTCTCGAGAGTTACTGTCAATATTTATATGTAGATTTTATTTTTTAGTGGAAATATGGGTTTTTATTTCTCTTGGGGGAACATGGGGCTAGCAGGGCCTGGACTTATAGTAAGTGTATTCTCATTTATATAAACTGATGATCTGTTTCCAGTTGTCTTTTCTCAAACCTGATCATGCTGAACGTATTTAATACATGAACTTTGTTGGCCAGTATTCAAGTATTTGGTCCATTTTTATTCTCTCTCTCTCTCTCTCTCTCTCTCTCTCTCTCTCTCTCTCTCTCTCCCCCTCTCTTTCTCCCTCCCTCTCTTAAAACTAAAACATTAAGTTCTCACAACTCTCAGGATACAACTCCTTTTTGATCTATGTCCTGCAAATACTGTTTTTTGAATTCCCTTTGAAAGACTCAGAAAAGAGGGATTTTTAAAATTAGGCCAAAATTCAAGTGTTCCATTTTCTATAACGTGGATTGGGATTTTGGTATTATACCTGAGACACTTTTATTCACCATTAGGTCACAAAAGACTTTTTTTTCACTCTGTTCCTGAAATAGTTTCATGGCCCTAGGCTTCATACTTGGGTAGCATTTTATAGAAGGTAGGAGAAATGAGTTTTAGTATGTGATGCAGATTGCCTCAGAGGGTAGGCAGAAGCCAAAACATACTTAAATCTTTGTTTCTGCCCCTCTATGATTAGGTGGTGTCATTTCTGCAAATTTGACCTCTTTATATTTCTAAGTTGCTCAGCTAGACTAATTCTTTTGTATTTTCATACAATTTGAAGGTTATCTTGTGCAGGATGGCTAAACATGGTTAAAAGCACTGGCTTCTTTTGCAGAGAACCCAGATTTAGTCTCTTATACTTTCATGGCCAACACAACTATTTGTAACTCCATTTCCAAGGAATTCAGTACCCTTTTCTGTTTTCCTTTTGGATCAGGCATGCACATCATGCCAAGACATAAAATGAGTCTTTCTTTGTCCCTGTACCTCCCAAATGATAACATAGAAACTTCTTATTTGTTATGAAAGTTTGGTCTCAGTTTAGGCTTCTTTTGAACTTGATCTTAGAACTTAAATTTACCCATTTCTATTAGCCTATGTTTTGCATTGTAGTTTTTTTTTTTTACCTTGCTTTCATTCTGTATGTTCAACACTTTCAGTATCTCATTGACATCTCGATTTTTCTGCCTCTTCCTTTCTCTCCAAGGAAATCCCACCTATCTCTCCTACATAGTTATTGACCTTTCGGCTCTTTATTAAACCAATCAGAAAGTGCCTTGGCAGAGAAACATCTTCGCAGTATACAAATATTCTGCAACACAGACATATATGCAGGCAAATCAACCATATGCATAAAATAAAAACTAAAGTTAATAAGAATGACAGACCTTGCTTATTTCTTTGAAATGTCCTATATCCATAAATGTGTTGGAAAGAATTCCTTCAACAACTAGCCTGCTGAGAGCTTTTGTTATTTTGTGCTAATATTAATTTATTTCACACAATATTGAAAACTTCTTAAAATGTTCCCATATTTCACCCATTAATTATGTCAATGTGTTCTATTATATTTAAGTGTGTTTACTAATTTATTTACTCACTAGGTTCTAATGTGCTTTGTTATATTTATGGATGTGTTTGCTAAATTATTTACTTACTAGGTTTTTGAAACTGATCCAGGTTGGCCTCAAACCTTCTTTATAGCCAAGGCTGGTCTCGTACCCATGGCTCTCCAACTTCTGCATCTCTAGCACTAGAACTGCAGAAGTGTACCCATATATTTGTCTCATTGACTAGAAGGGGAGTTATACAGACAGTCATTAGCTGTCCCATGTGTAAGGCAGGAGCCAAACTTGGGTCCTCTATAAGAGCAACAACAGTTTCTAATTTCTCAGTTGTCTATATCTCCAGCCTCTTGCCTAATCCTGCCACCTCCAACCCCCCACAATGTTTCCCTCAGTCCTAACCAGTCTATTCTTAAGAAACTAACTCCACAGGTGGATTTTTTTCCTGTTGTAGTTGTTCCTTTTTCATCCTGATCTCCACTCTTTCTGTTTCTAATCCGTTTATTGGCTTTTAGTTCAATAACTGGAGGACTTCATGGTGACACTTCTGCTTTTCTTTCTTCAACTTTTCTGTGAACCATAGACATCATTTCCAGATCAGGACATTCTGTGAAGGGTGTTTGCAGAGAAGGAGTACAAGCCAAATCAACAGATGATTCTGAGTAAATACAGCTTTTTCCATGAAAGATTCTTGAGATTGATATTCTTATATTTTTCAGATAAAAAACTCCAAGGAAAATGTCTCAGACTTGTCTCCCCCATGTCTCCTGCCTGGCTTTACGGCTGCTATGCAGTGATTATCGTCCTCACTGTAGCTGTGATTGCACTTTCTGTTGCTCTGTCATTGTCGGGTGAGTGACATTCTCCAGATCCTGCAGCATTCTGTCCACATCCACACTGTCAGTTACACTTTCTGAGCACTGTGAGCCAGGCACTGTTTGAAGGGCAGGAGAGAGAACACACTGGAAATTCCTGTTCTCTGGGAGCTTAGGTTTTAGCAGAAAGGTGCAATCAATGATCAGTACAGGCTGTGGTGTTCACAGGAGGCCAGGCTTGTGAAAAAATGCCATTGAGCAACCTCTCAACAGATGCAAGAGACATATGTCTACCATGGGGAATTATTCAAAATAGAAAACAAGGGGAGCAATACCCAAAGAAGGAAGCTCAAGGAACTGTGAGGACAGAGAAGAGAACTATGTCCAGGATGATACAGCACCTTCCCCTCTTACCCATGGTGTTAGTTTCCATGCTCAACTATATTTTGATAGTATTCAATGAAAGGTTTTTGAAGTGATCAATTTACAGAATTTTAGAACTACACTGTTCAGAATAGTATAATAAAAGACTTGTACTGTTGCCAACTGGCGGGGGATACTCTTTCCCTCTTGACTGGTTGGCCACCAAGTTGAGAGGGGAAAAATTAAGAAGAGGTGACAGAAAGCTTTTATATAGTCCATGACAACTGATGAAGAGAAGCCTCTGGGAGACAGACTTAAGTGGATCATCTAAAGTTTATTCCAAAGTATAAGAAATATATATGATTAAGAAGCCTGGGGATAAACTGTAGACTTGGTTTGTGGCAGTAAGGTCCTTTAGAATAGACTTTCTAGAATAAGTCTTCTTAGCAGGGCTCTGTATCAAGGGCAAGCTAAGGATGAATCAAGCATCTGGTATTAAAACAGGTATCTGGTTCAGAGACAGCTTCCAGATAACATCAGTCCTCCAGGCCCGGGGACATCCTCTAGATGAGGCTAGACAGAGAGCAGGAAGCTTTGTTGGGGAAGGAGGAAGTTCCTTATGGTCAAGCCTAGAGAGAAAGCTGCTAGCCTATGGCAGACTGTGACCTCTAATGAGTCAGCATGTATTCCAACATCTGAGTAGTCCCTTAGTGTAACAGGTCCACACTGTATATACTGCCTTCCCAATAGTCCTCATTGTTATCTAAATTATCAGGCTGACTGTCAAAGTAGGTGTCCATACAGGGTGCTTGTTGCTCTAGCAGCCCAATTGTAGTGAACAATCATAAAGCACAAAAAATGATAATATTATAGGAACTCAGTTTCTGGGCCCCTATTGTCAGTGAGCACCTGAAAGAGATTGGGGTACAGGCCTGAGATGGGATGCCTTTAGCTAAAGGACCATTATCCTAAGGAGAAGACCCCTACAGATCAGTTAGGAAGACTATAGTCAAAATCACACCTCACATCTGAGCTCAGTACGTTATGTCAATTCTTGTTATAACTCATTTTATTGTCTAAATTTTAGGAGAAAAGCCAGAACAGGTCTCAGTCAAAAATACCTATGCTGTTTGTCCAAGAGACTGGATTGGTTTTGGGAGTAAATGTTTTTATTTTTCTGAAGACACAAGCAACTGGACATTCAGTAAGGAAATCTGCATGAAACAAAAGGCTCAGCTATCTCAATTTGACAACATGGAGGAACTGGTAAGAAAGGATCGGAATTGATTTGTTTGTTCTATTGAATATGTCTTTCCTTGAGATAGACTGGTTAAAGATGAAGCTTGAGGAAGGATCACCCCTTACAGATGGAGACATGGGGAACACATGATTGTGTGCCATTTACTGGTGATAATATTCCTGATTGGAGTCCTCAGACATTCATGAAACATTTTCTCAGGTAGTGCTCATAGTCAACCTGGAAGGTCGGATATGCCACTTTACTAATATACCTGCTGGTGATGAGCATTTTTTCTCTAAGCTAGCAAATGCTGCATCCTGAAGGTGACAACTGTTAATAACTGCAAGGGCAGGCTTAACCAGGAACTCACCCATCCATGAAGAATATGTCGTTACACTTGGCATTTTAATTCAAATGAGGTACTTAAGAATTATGACTGTAAACTGGATCCACTGAGAACTGAGGGCTATTATGGCTCCAAAGGCTGTGTCCCTCACTTATACTCTCCTGTTATCTAAAGAGAAAGCTGTGGGGTGGGGACACTCAGTGGTCATCTGAAACAGAGAGACACATATATTTGCTTTCCATGTTTTATGACAGAATTTCCTGAGGAGATACAAAGGGACCTTTGACTACTGGATCGGCCTGCACAGAGAGTCACCAAAGCACACTTGGAGGTGGATAGACCACACAGAGTATAACAGCTCGTATGTTTTCAAACCAATTTCCTTCTACTGTGATCATTTGTTATGAAGTGTGTGAGTTGGGTCTATTAGAGAAGAATATCTGTGTTTTGTGAATCCAGCTGTACTGCCTTGGAGGTATATTGGCCATCATTTCTAAAACCTTTGCTTAGTGTGATTTTCCTCAAGATCTTTAGCATGATGGTGGCATTTAACGTAACTATTGTCTGCTCCATCACTAATTTAAATTTCTTTGTTGTTGATAAATGTCCTGTGTGGAATGTAGAAATAACATTAGATGGGCAATGAGAGCCCTGAGACTCCAGGAAGCCACTGCAGAAGGGCAAGCCCGAGACCCATCAGTCCACCATGTGTCTGGCTGCACCTGTTCACAGAAGCAGAGATTTCACATCCTTGAAAACCTCCTCTAAAATCTAACTAGAGAGCACCCAAGACAATTCTTGAACGTGAGCATAGATGCTTTAAATGGAGCCATTATAGACCCTGTCTTGTCCATTATTAAAGTCAATTAAGAAATTTACTAAGAAGTGGTTTTTCCCATATGTGAAATGCTTCAAAACAGAATTCAAAATCATTTTCAGTGAGGCCACCTATGGCTGTAGTTTAATTGAAGTGGGTAGCAAGCACTAGTTAACTTCTTTGTACACAAATTGAAAGGTTGGTTCAACTTAGATGAATGTCAAAGGTACTATGTTCAAATCAAATCCTGAGAATGAAAAAGACAGTAGATACAAAACTAGTGCAGATGATTCTCTTGGACTCTGCCCTTGATCATATTACAAATAAGTAGTAGAGACAGAAGATTTCACTGAGGAGTGAATGCAGTTCTGGGCTCTGCAGATTTACTGTTTTGGGTTTATTTTCAGGGTTCCCATCCGAGGAGTGGAAGACTATGCCTACCTGAGCAACAATGGGATCAGCAGTGCCAGGATGTATACAGATAAGAGATGGATCTGTACCAATCCCAACAGCTATATCCTCGAATGCCAAATTCCTTTTGCTTCTTTCTAGTCTTTGTTAAGAGATGTTTTTTAACCTAATATCTACAGTTGCTGCTCTAGTCCCCATCTTCCAACATTGTTATCAAAAGAAACTGAGTATTTGTTGACATCACAACTGAAAATCATGTTGGAAAATGGCACATACATGGGCTTAGAAGAACACTGGTATGTGTAAAATGAATGCTGTTACTCATGTCCTAAGCCTCAAGTACTTTTAATGTTAGTTAACCCCACTTTTATGATATGAAGTTTTTGTGCAGACAGTCTTTTTTATGAGGTTATTTGACCATCAAACTGAGTTCTACAATATGCAGTTGTCCTTGCGCTTTCATGATGAAAAGCACCAGGCAATGGTGTCTTTAAAGTGGGTCTTTGGAATGAGTCTTGTTGTCACCATTATGATTGTGAGACTGGTTAGTTTCAACTAAGTTCCTGACAGAATGTAGGGACATAGCCCCACCCATTGGGGGCGTGTTCGCCTCGGGCTAATGTTTACGGATAAATCTGCCGGGCGTGAGCCCAGCAGCCCTTTTTCTTTTGCTCTGCTTTTCCAGTGCTCCGCGGGAACCTGTGGTCCTATAAGTCTATTTCCTTATTAAAACTGTATATATCTATATAATCTGTCTACATTCATTTGCGCCGCCACATTTGGCGTCCCAACGTCGGGCTATTTTGCCCCCGACCCGGCACAGGGGGGGCGCAAGCTCCACCTTTCCCGGCTAGTTGCCTGAGCTCAGAAAGGCGATTTTCGCTTTCCCTTCCCCCACTCCAGGCCACTACAGTCGCAGAGCAGCGACCCCCCACAGAGCAGTTAATAGCTCCCTGCTTCTTCCAAACCCTCACTGCCTGATTTAAGGGAAGCAGCTGCGGTTTTGAAAAAAAAAAAAAAAAAAGCCCATACCTCAACTTCTGACAAAGATACAAAATATCCCTAAGTGGATAAAACAGGATTGTCTTATCTTGCCAAGACAGGGTAGGATAGTCCTAAAAAAGTTCCTTGCCTTTAATAATGGTATACCAGTTATGTTAGGCCTTAGCCAAAGTTGGTTGACTCAACATTACAAACGAGACTTTGGGTGATTGCCCAGGTAGTCAGTTGTCTCTGTCAATTGTTGCACATTTTGGATATCTCTCGATTGTTAAGTAATATTTATTCCCTTCTCAGATCTTTGACGGAGTTAAAGATTATATAATTGTAGTTACTCTCTATGTTATTTAGACTCCTTAAGATAAAATGTTTAACAAAAGTTTTGTTCTCAATATTGTTTGTTATATTTATTATTTGTTATTATTGTATATAGTTGTATTTGGTTTGGTTCTATCTTATTTAGACAAAAAGGGGAGATGTAGGGACATAGCCCCACCCATTGGGGGCGTGTTCGCCTCGGGCTAATGTTTATGGATAAATCTGCCGGGCGTGAGCCCAGCAGCCCTTTTTCTTTTGCTCCGCTTTTCCAGTGCTCCGCGGGAACCTGTGGTCCCATAAGTCTATTTCCTTATTAAAACTGTATATATCTATATAATCTGTCTACATTCATTTGCGCCGCCACAACAGAAAAAGCATTTTTCTACAAAAACTCCATTTTATATCATTAAACTGTGTGAATTTTATCTACAAAAGAAACTTGATAGGTTTATGACCTTATCTGACCAAATAATCTTGTTCACAGTAGACTTGGAAAAAATAGTTCTACTCATACAAACTCCTCAGATTTAGATGAGATAATCCAGGGAAATATTCTGTCAGTGTCTCCACCTGATTTATAATAAACACAGGGTAAGATTTCTTCTATAGCTCTGTGGAAATAATTCTTAAAGAAATAATAAGTTTTCATGAGCATTGGCCCTTCTAAGGAATTCCCCCAACAAGCTGCCAGTGAACTGTTCAAACCAGTTTCTTACAGAGATTGAAATTTATAACTAGTTAAATGAATCATTTTAAGAGCATATAGGAAACCAATCTTTTTCTTTCTTCTTTTTCTTTTGTGAGACAGAGTCTTACTATGTAGCATAGGCTGGCCCTGGACTCACAGGTCTCTCTGACTTGCCCTCCTGAGTGCTGGGTTTGAAGGATTGTGTCACCATGCCTGGCTTATGTTTATATGTTGCTGGGGAGATGGGTCAATGGGGGGAGAGTTTTGTTGTAGAAACACAAGGACCTGAATTCAAATTCCCATCATTCACATAAAAGGTCAAACATGGCTCTTCTCACATTTCTGCTATTTGAGGTCTACAGGGGACAGAAACAGGAGGATCCCAGGACTTGTTGGTCACCAATCTAGATCAGAGAGAGACAATGTTTCACACAACAAATAAAGAGAAAATAAATTATAACTATAAAAGCAAATGGTTCACACACTTTATAGGAAGTATCCAAGTAATTTGGGATTTACCCCTTCTCCTAATTCAAATTTCTCAAACTTATTCTTAATGCTTTTTATTCTTTGAGAATTTTGCTCAATGTGTTTTGATTCTATTTACACTCTTCCAAGAATACCTGACCATCCTTACCCACCCAGTTTTGTTTCCTTAGAACAAGCAAACAAGCTACAGAACCCTGGGCTGAGAGAAGGCCAGGAGAGCAGAGCAGAATCCCCTGGAATGTGAGCTGGAAGGCTGGGCACAGGGATGACATCTAAAGGGATGACAGAGCAACCCTTTCAATAATTATGAATCTAGTGGATAGTATGTTAATGGCAGAACACGAAGTTAACCAATTTTAAAGAGGAAACTTTTTCTCTTAAGTGCACATTTGGAATTTTAAGTGTAAGGTTTTAGCAGATGAGAGAAAAGTATTCCAGGACAGGGAGAGAAGACAAGAACCCCCTTCCCCCCCCAAAAAAAAATAAATAAATAGGCAGGTTGGAAAATAAGCTGTTCATAAGTAATACTTATCTGAGTTCATTTTGACCTATGATGATGTTCGTTAATCCAAGTTTGCTTGGGACCAGGCTTGACAAAAATACTACTTGCCAGGGTAAGGTTGTGGGGATCAGAAATATTAGTATAGAATATGAAGGCACATTTAAAAATAATAAAACGGAAACCATGGAATAGTACTGGGAATGTGTTGCAGTGAATACTGAAAATTGCAATGTTTAATTTTTACATTTTCATACCCCAATACAAAAGAGGGAAAAAGTAACTAAAGAAAAACTTCTTTAACATAATACAAAAGACAACAGTTAATTGCTTAAACACTTTGAGACATCAAGTCATTAGCATTCTGTTGTTTAGGAAGTGAAGCCATCCTAGACCAAGTATCCTGAAGGCAGTCACTCCTGGGGTAACCTCCTATGACAATAGAAGGAACAAATATATGTGGGCATATCCTGACCATCTGTCATTATGGAATGGATCTACCCATATGTACCATCTTAAAGTCAAAAGAACCAAGAAACCACATCCTGAGTCAGGATGTATATCTCTGATTGTTGTTAGCAATATTGAGCATCCTCTAACTCTTTGAACTTCAGACAATATGGAAATAGGCTCATATTTTTGGACTTCCAAAAAGTTGATCTCTTGAAATCTTATGGAGGAGGGTCGTCTTTCTATCTGTTGCTTTCATTGGTTAATTAATAAAGAAACTGCTTGACCTCTGATAGGGTAGAATTTAGATAGGCGGAGTAAACAGAACAGAATGCTGGGAGGAAGAAGCCGAGTTAGTGAGTCGCCATGATTCTCTCACTCCATATAGACACAGGTTAAGATCTTTCCTGGTAAGCCAGCTCGTGGTTGCTACACAGAATATTAGAAATGGGTTAGATCAATATGTAAGAGCTAGCCAATAAGAGACTGGAACTAATGGGCTAAGCAGTGTTTAAAAGAATACAGCTTCCATGTAATTATTTCAGGTAAAGCTAGCCGGGTGGCGGGACGCAACAGTATCTAAATTCTACCCTATCAGAAGCCAAGCAGTTTCTTTATTAATTAACCAATGAAAGCAACAGAAAGAAAGATGACCCTCCTCCATCATTTTCCCTTTTTCTGTTTAAATAAAAAAGGAAGGCTTTCATTTTAACATAGTAAAATTACATATAGCAAAACTGTTATAAAGCAAGAATTACAGTCATAATATTTATATTTATCTTTTATTATAACTAAGGAAAACTATAATTATCTATTTATTTTTTAATTTTATCAAAGACTCTGGAAGGATATAATATTATCTGAGTAAACAAGAAGTAAGAAACTTTAAATTCTAGAAATGACAGAGACATCTCGTTGCCTGGACAGTCATCCAAAGTTCTTTTGTACCATTGGGGCTTCCATCTTTGGCCTTCAGGCCCATAGCATCCAGCAGACTCTTCCATGAAGCAGAAAATTTTAAAGACAGTTCAGTCATTTTCTGTTGTGTCCTACAGAATGTCTCGCAGATTCTTTCATGAGTCAGGAACCCCGAAAGACCATCTCACCTTTAGGCAAGTTCAGCAGTCCTCTCTCTGCGGGTTCTTTGTGTCTAGTTTATGCGACAGTCCAGGCAAGAGCAGTTTCTTGTCCAAATGTCTATCAAACTCCATAAAGATCCTCTTTGATGCCCATCTTTCTCTCAAAGTAGATTGGTGCTGCCAGGAGCAGACGTGTCTCATTGTAATGAAAAGCCTTAAGTTATTAAAACATTAAATGCCATGTTCTGTAGTCTTTGAAAGATATGAAGAATGCCTATCTAATTGAAATATATCTCTCTATATATAGAAAATCTAACTAACATGACTACAAGCTTGACTATTATCGATGATTATCTATTAACAACCTATATTTCCTAATTATACATTACATTTTTAAATGAATTATATAATCACAATACCTTAATCAAGAGCAGAAATACATATACATAAAACAAAATTGAACTTAAAATCCATACCAATGCAAATTATTTATATCTATATCATATCCCCCTTTAAATGTAAAAGAATGTTTATAAACCATATTTGGGAACATGGGCACAGTTTTTTCTCTCTAAACTGCTTCCTGATGAATGGGGGCATCGCTAATTAGGTCTTTCATGGTATAACCTGTGTGCCAGGGTCATCTCAGTTGGCAGTTGAGTGAAGTAATTTTTTGAGGGTGTTCACAGCAACTTTTCAGGAGGGTGTGGTCTATCATATCATATTGGGATAGATGCAATCCACAGGGTCTCATCCTCTGTGAAAACAAAAGAAGACCCTTTCCAAAGCATCATATCCTTAGACCCAAATTCTGAAGTCATACCCTCATGATACCCGTTTTGGTTCCACTTGGCAGCCCATATAATGAAATGTCTCTTTGTACTTAGCTTCTTCATAGTCAAAAATTTTAAAGAAAACATAATAATACAAAGAATCCAGACTCTCTATGAATTTTCCATTTTCACGTGGCTTATTTTTCTTTATTTCTCTTAATCTATAACTATCTGTACTCTGTCTCTTTAAAGATTTTACTCTTTTTTTTAACCATTAACTTTATTCTCTATATTTTTTTCTTTTCTCTCTCAAGCCTACGTACATTTATTCAACACTGTGGTCTATTATGTCTGAATCTGTTTTATTGTGAATCTGTAATTTTTTTACTATCCAGGAGCATTTCTTAAAATGTTACTCATTTCTTAAAAACTTAAGTTGCACCATGTACAGGTAATACGGTACCGCCTGTATGTTGCCCAGTCTAAACCTTAACTGCCCTGTTATTACAGTAATTACGGTAGTTCCTGACCAGCACAGTTCAGCATGGCAGAGCTGAGCCTCACCTGCCTCAGAGCCATTTGGTGTCCCTGAGCCATTCATAGTTCCAGGCACATAGCAAGTCCACATTGGAGCCGCACTCAGCAGTTTAATTCTGAGATTGAGCCTGTAGCACAGAAACACTTTCATCCAAGTTACAGCCAAATCTGACACGCAGAGTACTGTGCAGTCTGAAAACACATCTCTGTATGGCAGCAGGAATCCGCCATGCTCTTCAGCCTGCCTAAGCCTGATTCTGCTGTCTTCCCAGGTGCAGGTGGGGAGTGCTGAGCCATCAGTGCGGTCTCAGAGTACTCTCCTTCTGATCCCAAGTGGGAACACAAACATCCAGTCCCATAAAAGCCATTGAAATGCTTTAAAGCCAGAATTTGCATTGGCGGCACAGCCCCAGGAAGCAGCGCTTTAAAATGACCTCGGCTTTTTTTTCTGCTGCTGTTGCTGAATCAGGAAATCTCTTTACAGCATGCCACCAACAAACAGCAAAAAGCTGCGTTAAACTCTCTCTCTCCCCCCCTCTTTTTTAAAGTCCTCTCAAGTTTTTAAGTGGATTTAGTCCATCACATTGGAGTGCCACTCTGTAGTGATGAGCTGCAGGCTAAGTTCCTGGCACCCTGCTGCCCGCATGGCTAGTTTTATACCCGAAATAATTACATGGAAATTGTATTCTTTTAATCACTGCCTGGCCCATTAGTTCCAGCCTCTTATTGGCTAGCTCTTACACATTTATCTAACCCATTTCTAATATTCTGTGTAGCACCACAAGCTGGCTTACCAGGAAAGATCTTAACCTGCATCTGTCTGGAGTGAGAGAATCATGGTGACTCACTGACTGGGTTTCTTTCTCCCAGCATTCTGTTCTGTTTACTCCGCCTATCTAAATTCTACTCTATCAGAGGCCAAGCAGTTTCTTTATTAATTAACCAATGAAAGCAACAGATAGAAAGATGACCCTCCTCCATCAGAAACCTTATAAGAACTTTCTTTAAGAGGCAAAAGTGTCAGATATTCCAGTATTAATATTTGTATTCTGTATTGAAATTTATGTTATAGAAGAGGCAAACAGACTCATTATTTGAGTCATAATAAAAGTTTGGAAATCTAAAAGTAATTTTGGTTTAAAGCAGTAATATTTAATTTTACTTGTTTAAAGGATTGGATGAGTACAAATCAAAAAAGGTGTATCTATTAAAATTAGAAGCATTTTTCTTTATTTTTAAGAAATGACCAAGGAATATAAAATCCTGAGCTTATAGCTGAATAGCAAGCGTTGTTGTTGTATCAGTTTATTTAGAATTTTTTGAGTTTAAACTTTGAACTTTTGAAATCTTAATTTACCTATCATAGAAGGGGAAGAAGATCTGGACTATGTTTTATTGTTTTACATATCTAAACCTGGTTTTCAAGCATAAAAAAATCATTTAATTAAACCTTTATATCCTTAAAGAACTTTACATCCTAATATACTTTTTTGTTAAATTAATCAAGAGGCAAGGGTCATAGATTATTGAGAGCAGTCAATATAGAGTGAGTTTCTTTAATCAAAGGAATAGTAAAAAATTACTTTGAAACCTATTTGATGAGCTCTCCTCTATTTGGAATTTGGTAGCAAGATAAATGATTTTTAGATCTGGTATAAGAAATATAATCCAAATGACACAAAAATGTAATTTGAACAAAGATCTTCTAGCAAGTAAAAGGCATGGCACAGTTTTTTCTAATATGGGAAAATCAAACATTTTAAATGCCAGGGAATAAGTAAGAAATTATTTACATTACTTAGGATACTTCAACCTGCATTTCCAATTATCCTCAATAGCTTCAATTTAAGTAAATTTATTCTTCACCGTTTATAAGTTAGTTGTCTTTATAGATCTAGAATTTTATATATTATTCCTATTATGTTTAGCATAAAAATAATAATTTTTAATTAAAATTCTTTTAGCATTGACATGAAACTCTTTAATCATATAAACAATATATAGGGAGACTGTCAACTTTATACATCCTTATAGTTCATCATGGAATATAATAGGTGTGTTAAAGAAGCCACAACAGCTGTTGTATGAGTGAAAAGAGAGAAGGGTTTATTTCAAACAAGGGTCAGATGAAAATTGGGAAACATAGATAAAGGAAACAGTCAGTCAGCTGCCTGCACACCATAGATGCTGCCAGCAAAACATACAAAACACACAAATCCAGACATTCAAAAACCAGTGAAAGATCAAGCACACTGGGGACACATTTCCATTTATATGAACAGTTTAACCGGAAGACAGACAACATTTCTAGATGAAACAGCACATGGCAGGCAGGTAGATTTTTTAAGCATGGTATGGGGGGAGGGCGTGAAGAACAGAATAGAGAGAGGCAGTTAAAGACTTAGCAACTGAAAGCAGTGGAGAGGGACAGAGACTCAGATTGAAGTGAGAGCAGAAAGCAAAGATGCTAAGAGTTAATAAGTGTTTATACAGTAAGATTTATCTTGCTATCATGAACATTTCCAATCAAACTGAAAAATCGTGCACAATGTTTACAACATGGAGAAGGTGCTATTACTCCTATGACTTGGTTTTGGATGGGATAATTGGAAGTTCCTGCACTGCCCTGAGATTTTGTAAATGATCCAGGAGCTCAGGTAGCCTCATCCATATAGAGATAAAGAGAGGGAGAGACAGATTTTTAGTGCAGGATAGAAGAAACAGTCTGGAAAATAGTTTATGAATGTTGGGGAATCACCATTTGAATTTCTCAATCAGCTCAAGAAGTTTGAAAGCCTGAAAAAGCAGGTGGTGTCTGTCTCCCTTCAGTGAAGTCAGTTTTGATATTTGAATGAGGAGCTGACAGAGCTCCAAGCTCCAAGCTGAAGCATGAGTTAACTCTTTAGTTCCCAGTGAGAAAAGCAATGAAAGCTGGAGCAGGCAGGGATCCTAGCTGCCAGCCCCTGGAAAGCTGGGGGAGAGCTTGGGAAACTCTTTCAACCCTTGTTGGCTTTCTCAGGAGGGCAAGTGACGTGATAAAGTTACTCTTAACAAGTACCCTTGGAACTTGTAGCAGTCTACCAGTTAGGACTCTCTGAGAAACTTTCTCTTCCAGAAGGGACCTTCTGTGGTTGCCCTCCAAGTTGCTAGAGGAACATCTCTTGTTATTATTCTAGGGTGTTCAAGACCCGAAATCTGCAGGATCCAACAAGTGAGCATTAGTCTTTACCCGCCAGATTAGAGAAATGTCTCTCTCAAGCATCTCTCAGGGGGTTTCTCTTCAGGGGACACCTCAACCAAAAGCTATCTCTCTTCTTGGATAGTTTTGGAAATTCCTTTTGAATCCCCTATGTTCAGGCACCATACTGTGTAACCTTGTGGATCCCATGAGATAAGATCCAACAACTCCCGATTGATCTCCAAAAATGTAAGGAACAGCTCTGATGCCTCTGATAGATGGATGGTTGGTAGTCCAATGTGGAATTGGATACTGATTTCTTAACCCCCCCATATCTTCTTTTTCTTAATCCAGTTTGCACCCTGCTTTATAAACTTCTTGTTGAGATTCTTCAATAGCAGATTCAAAAGATTTTTAAACAGACTTTTAATCAGCTGCTATTACAGGATTATAAGCCCCTGGCCATAGAACCAGAAGCCTGTGAATCCCAACTATTTCCAGATAGTCGATGTCAAGCTTGCTCCAAGAACTTTGATGCCCCCAAACAACAGGAAATATTCTGATAATAATTTTTCTCTTTTCCTGACACCTGATGGTTTACCAATGGTAAACCAAAGGAGGGGGGGGGATGTATAGAGAACTATGGAGTTCGTTTGGCCTAGATGTCTTGAGAGTCATGTGTTGATGGGGAACCTCCTTCAGCCAATGGTCTTCTCTAAATTCAAGCATGTTGTTTAAATATTGTTTAATATTCTAATATGAATTTTTTAGTTTTTGAGCTATATAGGTATTAAAAGATATAGGCCAATAGTCATCCATGTTTGTCCCACTTATAGGTAAATTAATCAGGTTAGTCAGATACATAGAGACTTTCTGTCTCATGTCATGAGCCATCTGGTATGGGACAGAAAGAAGAAAGAGCTTAGGAAAAATTTACTTTTCTCCATATCTATGTTTGTCTCTAGCATACCTTTCATTAAATATATGTCTATATGAATAATGTTTAAGTTTTCCCCAATGAATAGTAGATTTTCCTGCAGTAATCTTTGAAGTTTCCAGTAAAAAGACGGGGCCTCCCAATGACCCCACCTGGTTGATATGAGCTCATGTTGTTGATAGCAGTACTTTAAGACTGGTTTTGGGAACCAGATGCTCAAGGTGGTACCAACTTGGTTAACTGAAATGGTGCACCATCTTATGACGTTCTGGCCAAAACTCCAAATAAGAACTTAAAAAAAAACCCATAGACTATTCAGAGACTATTTACAATTATACAAGACAGTAATCTTAAAACTTAGACATCATTTTAGTTTTACAGGATTCCTTAGAAAGAACATTGCCTCCATGACAGCTAAAAGTAATTTTAAAAGATGACAGCCTTTCTCCCAACAAAGTTTGTCCTCAGGGTTAGGGACATCAATTAGGGGCTGATTATAACAGGTATAGGGTTGGGGCTTGTGGTGCAAATTTTAGGCTCAAAATTCTTACTAAAATAAAAAAAGAAAATTGGATAGGATAACAAGCATGTTAGTGTCTACTTACACTAATAATAATAATGAGCAATAGAGTGAATACTTGTGAGCTATTATTTATAGACAATTTACATTGATATAGATTCTTGCATATTGATAAAATTATATTGAATATGCTCCTATTTCTGTTTACAATATTTGTACACCTATGTAAAGTCATTTTGTCATATTCTATACATGCATGTTTCTACCTCTCTTTAAGACATTTTATATAGAGAAACTCTGTCTCGAAAAATCCCCAAAAAAAGACATTTTATATATTGATACATTTTTAGGATATATTTATCATATTGTATTATACATTTCTATCTTTTTTTTTAAGATTTATTTTTATTTATTATGTGTACAGTACGTCTGCATGTATGTCTGCAGGCCAGCAGAGGGCACCAGATTTCATTATAGATGGTTGTGAGCCACCATGTGGTTGCTGGGAATTGAACTCAGGACCTCCTGAAGAGCAGTCAGTACTCTTAACCTCTGATCCATCTCTCCAGCCCCTATACATTTCTATCTTTGATCAAGATTCTTATACATTGTTTACCTTTTGAAGTCATTGTCCTCATTTGTTGCTCAGCTGTTTAAAGATTGTTTAATATTCTTATATGAAAGTTTAGTCTTTGAGCTGTGTAGATATTAAAAATTGTAGGTCAATAGTAATCCATGTTTGTCACACTCAAAGTTAGATTAATCAGGTTCTTTAGATACAAAATATTGTATTCTACATAGATAGGTTATCTTTAACTACTTCAAAGAACTGTACAAAATGGCTTTTAAATAACTTAGGATTCTGTTGACATGAGACACAATTGCTCCTGGCAGCACCAATCTATTCCCAAGAAAATGTTGAGCACTGAAGGAAGACACTCCACTTGGAGCTTGTTTTTTTTCTTGGCATAACTGGCCCTTGGGCAAGGTACTGCCCATGTCTCAACTACTGACAAACTGGACAGTGTCTGAACTGGACAAGTAGGATACAAAAAAAAAAAAAAAAAAGACTGCCAAACCTTGCCAAGACTGAGTAAGATGGTTTTAAAAATTTTTCTACCTCTGAAAATGGTCTGTCAGTTCCTGTAGGCCTTACCCAAAGTTGGTTGCTCCAACGTTGCAAATGAGACTTTGGTATTTGCCCAGGTAGCCAGTTCTTTCTGTCATCTACTGAGTATTTTGTATGTTGCTTGACTGCACTTCCTGCACTTCCTGCCTACTCACCTAATATCTCTCTTCTTAGGTCTTCGATGGGGTTAAAGACTAGAAAGCTGTGTACCAGAAAGACTCAGGCCTGCCCACTTTCTCACTTTCTACGCTCTAACACCTGGATGATGGATTCCGTTACTGTTTCCCCATTGTGATCTGTGAGTCCTGCCCACTTAAATAAATAACCCTATTATTTTGCTGTATTTGGAGCTAGTGTGGGATTATTTGATTTGCGTTCTTCTTCGTCTGGTATGTTTCCCTTCAATGTGGTATAGGTTTTTCAGGTTCGAGTCCATGACTCCTGGAGCACAATGCACCTTCTAGTTCCTAAGAGATCAATGCACTCCCTCAGTCTGTGAAGTATTCAGGCAAGTTTGTATTCCTCTGTATGTTCTCTTAGTAGTCAGGGAAGCATGGAGGCTTGACAGGACATTTGGTATTAGACATTAATCTTGAGTATCCTGTATAATTTGCAAACTTCACTGTATCCTGGCAACTACAACTGTATTGATCTTGGAAACTGCCATTATATTTATTGTCTTAGTTAGGGTTCCTATTGCTATGAAAATATTCCATGACCATGAGAACTCTTATGAAGGAAACATTTAATTGAGGTGGTGGTGTACAGTTTCAGAGGTTTAGTCCATTATCATGATGGTGGGACATGCAGGTGTACAGGCAGACATGGTGGTGGAGCTGTGACTCCTACATCTTGTTCAACTGGCAACAGAAGGTGAATTGAGACACTGGGCACGGCTTGAGCATATATTCCAACTCAAATCCACCTCCACAGTAACACAATTCAGCTAACAAGACCACATGCTTTCTAATACTGCTGCTTCCTTTGGAGGCCATTTTCCTTCAAATCAACACAAGAATTAAGGATAACCCCAAAGGGGCCTGTTTATTTAGGAGAAAGAAGAGGACAATTGTAACTGGGAGAAGAGAGGTGTGAAAAGTTTCTGCATCAATGCAGCAACATAATCAGACCATATGAAACTGAATTAGAAAAGCCAAGGTTTAATGGATACAATGTTCCTGGGTAATTTTCCAGCCCTGCAGAGAGGAGATAGGAAATAAATAATGGAAAATCATGCATCTGTTTTCTGGGGGACAGTTTAAGTACTCGATGAGAGTGGTCTTGAGCATCTGTTGAGGAGATGTCATTATTTCACAGAATTTCTGAGATGCAGCAGGACTTGGAGAGAGTTGGGTGAGGGGGCTTGGGATCAAGCTTCCAGCAGAACACTCCAGACTCTTTGGGTATATAAATATCAGGGACTTGGGTGGACCTTCCACAAGAATATCCCAGACTTTTTTAGTCTATGGACACCAGTTTGTGTCTGCTGCTTCATGTGGGCATGGGATGATCACAGGAGGGAGAGATGGTGGGCTTACACTCAACAGGAGGTGTGAGTGGAGGAACATCCAGTTAACAGTCATCCTGAAGACCTCAAGCATTTGTTTTGTGAGGAAGCAGGAAAGGCAAGATGGTATGAAATAAAAATAGATTATTAATACCTGTCCTAGTTGTGCTGACAAAGATGATTGTACCAGGAAGAAAAGCTGATAGTCCCTTCCTTGGGACATTATGGAAAACCAGAGGGAGGAGTGTCCCAGCTGCTGGACAGACCAAGTATTCTGAATACGTGTCTGTTTGAGCCTAGAGAGTTGGTACCAAGGGTGAAGTCCCAGGAGCTGTTGCAGGTGCTAGCATTATCTGGAGGGCCCTCTGCAGGTTGACTTGGCATGAGTCTAGCAGAAGGGGTAGGACTGTTCAGGAACCTATAGGTATCTGTAAAATAATTGGGAAAAAAATTATATCTTGGTGTCATAGAAAAATGCTATGACTTTAGGTTTAAAGGCATGAACATTTTAGAAGACAAGAGGAAATTTAAAACTCTGAACCTCTATATACCTGAAACCTGTTCATCCTGTACCATGAAGCCTGTGAAAGAGGCACATCCATCTGTACTTTTAGCCAAAAACTTAAATAATAAACTAAAGATCTACCAGTGCCCTAATTATCAAACACCTTCAGACAGATCTGACAGGGAAAAATAAATGAGCAGAAGCAAGACAGCTTTGCCAGTAACCTAGGCAATCCCAAGTCTCTCTGTGTTTTTGGCAGACACATTTTTTAGAAGAGTATTTGCCTTTAGATGATGGTTTTTGGAGAGCAGATATTTGGGGAGATTGCCTTACCTGTCTTGGCAGGACCAATCCACCAGTTTTGTCCAGACTAGACAGGGTCTAGGGAGCTGATGAGGTGAAAGGCAAATTTTTGCTGTGTAGCTGATTTTGCCACATCCAAAGCAAGCCTTCAGGAGAAAGATTTTCTGAGGCCATGCATCTTCTTGAAGGAACTACAGAATGATGCATGAGCTGGCATGTTTCTCTATCATAAGATCATCTTTTGTTAAATGCTATAATGTAAGATCTGTAAAGACACTTGAGAATCAGGGTACCATTATATGTCAGGTATATCTAAATTAGACGTATAAGTTAAATTTGGACACATAGTTTAACTGATTAGTTACAGCTTACCAACATTAGCAGAGTCCTGGAGATTAGAAAGATTATAAGTGTCTAGGTTCTTTCTTTCTTTCTTTCTTTCTTTCTTTCTTTCTTTCTTTCTTTCTTTCTCTTTCTCTCTCTCTCTCTCTTTTCTTCCTTTTCTTTTTTTTTGGTCCTGAGACCTAGAGTGATGTGGGAATCCTGTCTGTGTGTTGTAATTACCATTAGTGAATAAAGAAACTGCTTTGGACCTATAGCAAGTCAGACCTTAGGTAGGCAGGGAAAGCCAGGACGAATTCTGGGAGGAATAAGGGCAGAGTAAGGGAGAAGTCATGGAGTACCACCAGAGACAGATGTGTTGAAACTTTGCTGGCAGGCCACAACCTCATGGTGGTGCACAGACTAATGGAGATGGGTTAAATTAAGATGTAAGAGTTAGCCAATAAGAATCTAGAGCTAATGGGCCAAGCAGTATTTTAAATAATATAGTTTCTGTGTGATTATTTCAGAGCAAAGCAGGTGGGAACTACCAAGCGGTCCTCCCTCCAACAAATTGGTGCCCACACGGCCAACTAAAGTCCATTTAAAGCCTGAGTAGTCTTGGAAAGGAATTGTAGGCACTAAAAACAAAGTTTAGCCACTTTTTTCCCAAATGGGCTTTTCTCACTGGCAGCTTACTTGCAGATCCTTTAAGAGAGGTTTTTCTGGTTCAGCCATAGCAGGAAAATTTTTTTTGAAATGTCAGATTTCAGGGCCATCCTGACAGTGCAAACTTGCGCTTTCAGGCAGGAGGTCTGGCTACAGAGCATTTGAGTGGGGTTTGTGAGTAGGATGCTGAAGCTTGCTTAATGGTGACATGGACTGCCTGTGTGCCTGAGTATGAAGCTGTGTGTACAACTCTCAGATGTGCAAGTGGCTCTACCATGCTGGACTGGATGGGAAAGCAGGAAGTACTATATATATCATATTAATAACGCAGCTTAAATTTTAGATTGGGCACACAAGCAAGAAGTACCATATATACCATAGTAATTGTGCTGCTTAAGTTTTAAGAAGTGCTTAGCATTTTTAAAAACCCTCCAGAGTTACAGATATGCAAGAAAGACAAATCCAGATGAGTCATAGTGTTGGATAAATGTACATAATTATGGGAGAAAGAAGAAAAGGAGTATAGAGAGTCATAAAATAAAGTTAATGCTTTTTTTGAATAAAAGCCTAATGTCTTTAAAGAGACAGAGTACAAATAGTCAGAGAATAAAAGGAGTAAAGAAAATTAGACCTCGTAAAAATGGAAAATTCACAGAGAGTCTGGATTATGTATATTATTGTGTTTTCTTTGAATTTTTTGGCTGTAAAGGAGCTAAGTGCAGAGGGACACTTCATTGTATGGGCTGCTAAGCTAAACCAGCATGTATATTATGAAGGTATCATGATTTCTAAATTTGGGTCTAAGCATTTGGTGCTTTGGAAAAGAGGTTCTTCTCTTGTTTCCACAGAAGATGAGAACCTGTGGATTGCTTCCAGACTGGTGTGGTTTGATAGAGCACAACCCCCTGAAAGGTCACCATGAACACCCTCAAAAAACTTCTTAGCTTAACTGCTGACTGAGATGAATCTGGCACACAGGATACACCATGAAAGACCTGATTAACAGTGACCCCAAACAGCATGAAGCAGTATAGACAGAACTACAACAATATTCCCAAATATTATCTATAAATGTTTGTTTACACTAAAAGCAGGATATGCTATAGAGATTTGCATTGGTATGGATCTTAGTTTATTGATACAAATTTAAGGTCAATTTTGTTATATGTATATTTCTGCTCTTGATTAAGATATTGTGATTGTGTACTTCATTTAAAAATGTAATGTATAATTTAGAAATATAAGTTAATAGATAGTCACCTATAATTGTCAAGCTTGTATTCATAATAGCTAGGATTTTTCGATATATAGAGAGATATTTTATTTAGGTATTCATTAAATCTTTCAAAATTTGGCATTTAAAATGTTTTAAAACTTAAGACTTTTCATGACTGTGAGACACATCTGCTCCTAGCAGCACCAATTACTTCAAGAGGAAGATGGGCATCAAAGAGGCTTCTTATGGTGTTGGTTAGCCATTTGGGCAAGAAACTTCGCTTTCCTGTACTGCTTCATAAACTGGACATGCAGGACACACAGAGAAATGAGTGCTAAACTTGACTAAAGGTGAGGCGATCCTTCAGGGTTCCTGATTCATGAAAAAAGTCTGCTAGACATTCTGCAGGACACAGAAAAATGTGACAGACAAGCTGACAGTATAGGAAGAACTGTCTATGAAATTTCCTGTTTTATGGAAAAGTCTGCTAGATATTATGGACCTGTGGGCTGAAGATAGATGCCCCAATGGTACAAAAGAACTTAGGGTGATGACCCAAATAGCAAGATGTCTTCATCAATTCTAGAGTTTTGAAAGTTGCTTACAATGAACTTATTGTTTATTTAAGTAATATTATATCCTCCTGAGTCTTTGATGGAGTTGAAAAATTTATAGTGATAGTTATAGTTTTCCTTAGTTATGATAAAAGATAAAGTAGATTTAAATATTGTAACTGTAATTCTTGCCTGGTACCTGTTTTGCTATATGTAATTTTACTATGTTAAAGTTAAAACCTTCTTTTTTACTTAAGCAGAAAAGGGGAGGTGATATGAGAGTCCCTTCTGTGTGCTGTGATTACCATTAATGAATAAAGAAACTTTGTTGGACCTATAGCATGGCAGACCTTAGGTAGGCAGGGAAAGCTAGGCTGAATGCTGGGAGGAATAAGGGAAGAGTCAGGAAGAAGTC
The DNA here is from genome assembly GCF_950005125.1 of Chionomys nivalis. NCBI lineage: Eukaryota > Metazoa > Chordata > Mammalia > Rodentia > Cricetidae > Chionomys > Chionomys nivalis. The sequence continues at coordinate 20,493,339 of NC_080086.1, read as the reverse complement.
ATGGAGACCCCCCTGGAGACAGATGTGCTGAAACATTGCTGGCAGGCCACAACCTAGTGGTAATGCACAGATTAATGGAGATGGATTAAATTAAGATGTAAGAGTTAGCTAATAAGAAGCTAGAGATAATGGGCCAAGCAGTATTTTAAATAATATAGTTTCTGTGTAATTATTTCGGGGCTAAGCATCTGGGAACAACCAAGCAGCTCTCCCTCCAACACTAGAGCATAACCCTGAAGGCATAAGTCACAAAACAATCCCATACCATTTTGAATTATGATGAATAAAAGAGTTATTTAAGGGGCAAACAAACAGATCACTGTTCTAGACATCAGCCGACTATGCAATCAAGAACAGAATCCAGCAGCTGGAAGCAGGAACAGAAAGAAAGAGAGCAAGTGCATGGCTACTGCTGCTTTTTAAAGCAAAAGAGACCATGCACAAGTGGGCTGGTATCTTAAAGACTACTGGCTGAGGGAGTAGAAGGAGCTCTCACAGCACCTCCCCTTTTGTTTAAATAAGACAATTTCAAACCTGATACAAAACAATATACACTAGGAACAGATATCAAGTATAAGATTAGAATTACAACCAGCATAAACAATATTAAGCAGGGAATGTATGCTACATGTTTTAATAAACATTCTATTTTAAGATGTCTATGTCTTGAATTGGAAATGGCTTGGCCACATCATAAAAGGAGAGTAATTATGACTATCTAATCTTCAACCCAATTGAAGGCCTGAGAAGGGAGATAATATTACTTGAGTAAGCAGGAAGTGCAATTAAACAGCTTCTGAAATGTGCAGTAGATGACAGAGGTAACTGGTTGCCTGAGCAATCACCCAAAGTCTCATTTGCAATGTTGAAGCAACCAACTTTGGCTAAGGCCTAGAAAAACTGACAGACCATTTTCAGAGGCAGGAAATTTTTCAAAACCATCTTACCCTGTCTTGGCAAGATTTGGCAGTCCTGCTTATCCATTTCTGGATATCATGTACCTTGTCAGTGGTTGAGGCTTTGTCAGTTCCTTGCCCAAAGGCCAGATTTGCCAAGAAGAAAAACTCCAAGTGGAGTGTCTTCAGTGCTCAAAATTCTCTCAGGAATAGATTGGTGCTGTCAGAAGCAATCATGTCTCATGTCAACAGAACCCTAAGTTATTTAAATGTCATGTCTTACAGATCCTTGAAGTGGTTGAAGATTACCTATCTAGACAGAATACAATCTCTCTGTATCTAAAGAACCTAATTGATCTGACTATATGTAGAAGAAACATGAACAAATATTGACCTATAATAACTAACACCTTTATAACTTAAAGAGTAAAACTTCATATAAGAATATTATATAATCTGTAAACAAATGTACAACAAAAGAGGACAGTGACCTCAAAATGTAAACAATCCATAAGTATTTTGATCAGAGGTAGGAGTAATATATAATACAATATGAAAATATATCCTAAAAGTTGTATCAATATACAAAATGTCCTAAAGAGAGGTAGAAACATGCATATATACAATCTGACAAAATAACTTTCTCTAGGTACACAAATAATATAAACAAAAGTAAAAAATATAATTTGAAGTTGTATCAATATACAAAACTAGGGGGCTGGAGAGATGGCTCAGTGGTTAAGAGCACTGGCTGCTCTTCCAGAGGTCCTGAGTTCAATTCCCAGCAACCACATGGTGGCTCACAACCATCTGTAATGAGATCTGGCTCCCTCTTCTGATGTGTGGGCATGCATGGAGGCAGAATGTTGTATACATAATAAATAAATAAATCTTTAAAAAAAAGATGTTGTCAATATACAAAACTATACCAATGTAAATCATCCATAAATAATAGCTCACAAATATTCTCTCTATTACCCAAATTACTATCACCCCCCCCTTTTTTAACAAACATGATTTTCACCCCAACCCTCTATCGAGTACAAGTAATAATTAGCAACCCCTAAGCAGTGTTCCCAACCCTACTTTTTTGGGATGGGAGCATCGTCTTCTAGAATTGCTTCCCACTATCATGGGGGCGATGTTGTCTTAATGGGATCCTGCAAAAAATAGGCAGTGGTTAAGTTCCAAAATTACTGTCTAGTATAGTTACAAACAATTTCTGAGCAGTCAATAGGGTTTTTTTTTGTTTTGTTTTGTTTTTTGTTTTGTTTTGTTTTGTTTCTCAATGTTCTCATTTGGAGTTCTGGCCAGAATATGAGAAGGTGCACCACTTCAGCAGCTGGTACCCCAGAAAGCGATCTTATATTAGCACTGTCTGCATCATGATGTCTTCTCAACTAAGTGGAATTGTTGCTTGGGGCCCCATCTTCTTCCTGGAAACTTCAAAGATTACTGGATTCATAAACCATATTTTGTTTTCTTGATGCTCCTTTAGTGCATAGATATTTTTTTATTCTGTCAGAATTAAAACATCCAGGTCTCTTGAACTTTTGATGATGTGTATTTTCCTGCAAAGACAAGAGCATAACCATGGCCCAAACCTATATGGCTTTCCTTACCACCTGTATGGTTGTCACTATTGTGGATGAGCTGTCATTTCTCTGTTTCAGGAGGTTTCTTTTTTTCAAAGAGAGTCTTTATTAGTTTTGATAATATCCATAATTTCTCTTCTACTGTGGAAACCAGAGTGGAACCCCTTCCCCAACATAGCACATATCCTGGTTTCCATTGTTAGGTCAACACATCCTTGAAAATTATTGGTTGATTCATTTCCATTATCCAATGCTTCTCTGCTGCTATTGTTCTTTTCTCATTAGCATTAAGAAAATTTAAGGTTAATAAAGCATCATGCAATCTATTTCTGGGAATATTTTCCATCCCTCTGTTTGTTCAGCATATCCTTTATAGTATGATTTGACCTTTCTATTACTGCTTGACCTGTAGGATTATTTGGTATACCTGTAATGTGCTTTATATCATAATAAGCAAAATACTGCTTCATTTTCTTAGATACCTTACTTAATTCTTCTGATTTGTAACCTTCCTTCCCTGATTTTTTTAGATCAGTATAAATGTACAGGTTCCAGTTATTGGTGCATCATGTATAATTCAAGGAAGAATCCAAGAATTTATATATATATATATATATATATATATATATATATATATATATGATTAAGTCTATCGCTTTTGGGATAATTGCTATTAATTTCTCCAAAAATTTAGTACAAGCTCCTTGCCATGGTTCATTGTCTTCCCATAACTTTTTTTTTTTATTTCATCAGCAGTAAAAGGCACTATAATCTCTGTTAGGTCTATATCTGCTAATTAACGAAGTCTCAATTTACCTTTTATAATTAATTCAGAGACTTTTTCCACATAAGTTTGTAAGTTTTTACTTGGCTTATGTGGTATAAAGATCTATTCTAAGATAATATTGTCTCTCTGCTTTAAAATTCATGTAGGATAGATTCTGGCAGGCAATATGTATAGTAATGAGGAGTGGGTTGGGTCCCGCCACCTGGCTAGCTTATATCCGAAATAACCACATGAAAATTGTATTAATTAGACACTGCCTGGCCCATTAGCTCTAGCTTCTTATTGACTAACTCTCACATCTTGATTCAACCCATTTCTAATAATCTGTATGTCACCATGAGGCCCTGGATTACCAGGAAAGATTCAGCATGTCTGAGCTGACAGCTTCATGGCAGGTGGCTCTCTGCCTGCCTTCTTCCTCCCAGAATTCTGTTCTATCTACCCCACTACCTAAGGGCTGCCCTATCAAAAGGCCAAGGAAGTTTTCTTTATTCAACCAATGACAGCAACACATAGAAAGAAGACCCCCTTAGACCAAATATGACTAGAATACAACTAAGATTTGGATTCACCCTATCCTCATGTGCCTCTTGTAATTTCTTCACAACAATTGTCAGTTCTTTTTCTGCTTCAGCTGCTAATTTTCTAGGACCATTCAAGCCTTTATCACCACCTAAGGTTTTGTTTAAATGAATTATTAGATGAGGTATTATCCCTACTGCCAGTCATAGACTGGAAATGTCTCCCAATAATCTTTGAAAGTCATTAAGAATTCACAATCAGTCTCTCCTAATTTGTGCCTTTTGTGTTCTAATTTTCTGTAAGCCTATTCTATAACCTAGGTAATTAACAGAATATCCTCTTTGAATCTTTTCAGGAGCAATTTGTAATACCCATTTAGGCAAGATTCTTTTTTACTTTTTCAAACATCCTTTCTAAAGTATATGTATTTAAATCAGATAACAAAATGTCATCAATGTAATGGTAGATTATAGACTTAGGAAAATGCTTACATATTATTTCCAATGGCTGGCTGACAAAGATTGGCACACGGTGGGGCTATTGAGCATTCTTTATTGGAGGATAGTCCATTGATATCCCCTAGTAGGCTGAGAATTATTATAAGTAGGCACTGTGAAGGCAAACTTTTCTCTATCTTTTTCTTGTAATGGTATACTGAAGAAACAATCCTTTAAATCAATTACTATGAGAGGCCATCCCTTTGGAAACAGAGAAGGCAGAGGAATCCCAGATTGTAGAGGGCCCATAAGTTGAAGGACCTTGTTGATAGCCCTTAGATATGATTTTCTGTTTAACAACAGATTTCTTTTTAACAACAAAAACAGGAGAATTCCAAGGGCTGGTAGATTCTTCTATATGTTGAGCATCTAGTCCTCTTGTACCAGCTGTTCTAAAGGCTGCAACTTTTCCTCAGCTAGAGGCCACTGCTTAACCTATAATGGTTTCTCAGTTAACGATTTTAAAGGTAAGGCTGTTGGTACCTCTGAATGTTTATCAATTGCTTTGTGTTCTTGTACAGCCCAAATGGCTGGTGTCCATTGTTTGTAATATCTTCTAGTATTTTCCTCAGAAACATAAGTTTTTCGGGCTGCAGGAATATTAATCTGGATATTCCATTGCTGCAATAGGTCACAGTCCCACAAATTCACTGCAATATTGATTACATATGGTCTTAGTCTTCCCATTTGTCCTTCTAGCCCTAGGTATTCAACCTATCTTGTGCTTTGTTTTACCCCAGATAGGGTTCCAATTCTCAGGAACTAAACATTTACCTCTTGAAGAGGCCAATTCAGTTGACAAAATTTAGAGTAATAATACTTACATCCACACACGTGTCTAATAAGCCTTCAATAAAAATGCCATTTATACAAACTCTTAGCTTTGGTATTTTATCATTCATAGAAGTCTTCTAAAATATGCATTTCCTCTGTCCTACTGGAGTTTTTGACTCATTCTCCACATTTAACCCATCATTTAGACCAGTATCACTTTTTAGAGCAGGCATTAATTTTTTTAATTTTCCTGGCAAGAAATGTTCTCCACAGTAACTGGGAATGACTGGATCACATTTGTCATGGGGACCTGTAAGAGGCCCCTCACAGCAATTCCCGATGGTATCGGGTTGCCTTGTCTATTATTAGTTGACCTACATTTTTTGTCAAATGTCAACCTTTGCCAAACCTTCAATATAAACCTGAAGGCTGAGTCCTCCTATTTCTGCCATTCCCAGAGGAGGCATTTTTCTTAGGGATTTATTGTCTACTATCCCTTCTCAGATATCCCATTATACCAGAATTAAAACATTTTTGGTATTTTGATGTCTTCTCTTACCATTGGAAATTGCTTCTTCTACCTGTGCTTCAGTACCATAATCAAGTGTTTTGACAATCATCGTATGCAAGACCCATCCATCCATGGGTGCTGATCTGATCTTTAAAGGCCCAATGATCTGTTTGCACATAATGTTGGCTTTCTCATAAGCCAAAGATTCAATTATTTTATATATATATATAAATTATATATATATAATCTGCTGGTTCAGTTAGCTCTATTTGTACAGCCCTAGTTAGTCTTTGCAAAAAAAGTCACTAAAAGATTCTCTCTGACCCTGTTTCACCCTAGATATGATTCAACTCTGTTTCCTTAGTTCCTGAATCCTGCCCCAAACCATTAAAGACTCAGTGATACATAGGGACAAGGTGTGATCATCATAAAGAGTTTGATCCTGAGGATCAGAGTAAAGTCCTTTGCCTAGATTTTGATCTAGGAAAATCTCAAGTCCATTTTCTTTTTCTTGTTGCTCTAAAATTCTCATCTCCTCTTTAAAAAGGCTCCTCCAAGGTAATTTCTGTCCACTTTCTAGGACTACCAAGATTAATGAGCCCAATTTTGAGGTGTTGCTTTGCTACTGAAAGCCCAGGTTTTGAACATTTCTGTAACAAAGAATGAATGTAGTCATAAACTACAATTGCTTGTTTAATTTCTTTTAGATCAGTCATATGTATGGGTTCCCATGTATATTATTTGACAACCTTAGGGTACTTGGGGCCAGATACTTTTTCTGTTGTTATTACTCTAAAGGCAGGAAGAACTCTGGGGAAGCTATCCCAGAGATTTTTACATATCATCACAGTTAAAGTTTGCCATTTTACCTTTTGTTCCTGATCATCAAATTCTATAATTTCCTCAATTTTTTCAAATCTGTTTACCACTGTCTTTTGTAATGTCTGCATCTCCTGTCCAATGTTCTGCTCTATTGTCCTTATTGAAGATTCCAAGGTATGAATTCTGTCCAGTAGAGATATTGTCTCATCCTTGGACATAATCCTTATAGCATACATATTACCTTCCTGGAGAGACATTCTACCAGTCAGTCTGTCATACCTCTTTGACAGAGTCCGATTAATACATTCAACAGTGAGAATTCTCTCAAATAATATTTCAGTACCCACTGTCATTGATTGGGTTTTATGTTTCAAATCAGCTGTTTTCTTTTCCAGAATACTAAATCTTCCTTTAAATAAATTATTATCAGTCTGTACCATTTCCAAAAGTATCTGTGTTGACCGAGTTTTGTTACTTAAATTGTTTGTATGCTTCTTCAGATTCCCAACCTCTTTCCTGAGAAATGTGATTTCAGTCTGAAAAGAGATTTTAATATCTCAGTAAATCTGCATTGTTATAAACCTTGTTTTTAGGATAGAACAGGAATTGTATGGCCTCTGTTTCTGACCTTAGCCAAAATGGTACCTGTCCATGTTGGCACTGGCAGACCATGAGATGCTTCTAGAGGTGTTGTAATCCAGAATTAAAAGTTGTACACGTTTCCTGCAAAAAGTTTTCTTTGTATGTTTGTTAAAATATGTGTGTAAATAGTGTTGCCAAAGTATACTTGTTCATGCCTGGGTTTGTGTGTGTCCTTGTTTGAAAATTTGTACAAAGGTCAGACTAGTACTTCTCTGTGGATCTCTGCATGTTTCCATCAGTCACTGGATAGAGTATCTCTGATAACAATTAGGGTATTCACCAATCTGATTACAGTTGGAGTAATTGTTGGAAAGGGGACGAAAGGATTGTATGAGCCAGGGGTGTCATGATGAGGAAACCCACAGAAACAGCTGACCTGAGCTCATGAGAGTCATGCTATCTAGGTCAACAATTCCAGTACTTCCATGGGACCCATATAGCCCATCTCCATGTCTGTGTCAATTGTGTAGCTTAGTTTCTTTGTAAGGCTAATGACAGTGAGATCAGAACTTGTCCCCTGTGCTTAGCTGGCTTTGGGTAACATGTTCCCCATCTGGATTGCTTTGCCCAATCTTGATGCAGGGGAAAATTGGTCTTGCTTTGTTCAAGCCCATGCGAGGCCTGTCCATTTCTGAGAACAGATGGAGGAGGAATGAATGGGGAGGTGGGGTGAAGGAATAGAAGGAGAGTAGGTAGGGAAAACTGTGGTCAGTGTGTAAAATAAATGAAAAAATTGTTTCTTAGAGTAAGATAAACATTGTCAGGCCTATCACAACAATACCCCAGTCCCTGGTCCCAACTTCTGTCTTAGGGTTTCTATTGCTGTGAAGACACACCATGACAGCAGCAACTCTTATAAAGTCAAACATTTAATTAGGGTGACCTACAGTTTCAAAGACTTAGTCGATTATGTCATGGCAGGACATGGTGGTATGCTGGCAGACATGGTGCTGGATAAGGAGCTGAGAGTTCTATATCTTGATCCACAGTCAAGAGGAAATGAATCATCCATGGCACTGAATGTAGCTTGAACAAAGGGGAACTCAAGCCCACTCCCACAGTGATGTACTTCCTCTTAGAAGGCCACACCTACTGCAACAAAGCCACACCTCCTAATTCTACCACTCCATTTGGTGGCCATTTTCTTTCAAACCACCATAGTTAACATTCTATTTTGTTATTTATTAGTGTTAATTTCTTACTGTACCTAATTTATAAATTTAAATTCATCATAGAAATATTGGTGTGATAGTTTTGGGGCAACACAACACAAGCAAACATCATTTGAGAGAAGGGAATCTTGATTAAGAAAATGTCTTAATGCTCACCTTCCTGGACATAGATAGAAGACCTTCGCCGTCCCGCAGGGCAGAGAATTTGGACTGCTCTTCAGTATCGAGAAGGAGGGGGAATGGGGTGGGGGGAGGAGAAGAGGAGTGGGGATGGGGGGAGGGGAGTGGGGGGAGAGGGTAATAGTTGGGAGGAGGGGAGGGAAATGGGAAACGGGGAGCAGGTGGAAATTTTAATTAAAAAAGAATAAAAATAAAAAAAAAAGAAAATGTCTTAAGAAAGTGTCTCCACAAGATCAGTCCATGGGCAAGCCTTTAAGACATTTTCTTAATTAATAATGGATGGGGAGGGCCCAGGCCATTGTGTATGGGGTCATCCCTAAGCTTGTGGTCCTGGATTTTCTGAGAAAATAGTCTGAGCAAATTTTGAAGAGCAAGCCAGTAAGCAGCACCCCTGTATGATCTATGCATCAGCTTTTGTCTTCAGGTCCCTGCCCTATTTGATTTCCTGTCTCGACTTCTTTCAATTATGAACAGCGATATGAAAGAATAAGTCAAATAAAACTTTTAATTTCCACCATCTCCACAAAAAGCAAGCAATCTCATTTGGTGGCTAATAACTATCTATATGGGATCTAATGACTGTAAGCACCTCAAGGTATGAGCAAATGACAAGGTCCTACCCTTAAGGACCTCCAAATCCTGGACTCTGTCAACAATACTCTCTAAAGTTGATAAAGCAAACTTCAACCCCTCCAGATACAGACAGTCAAGGTCTCCCTTAAAGACTTAAAAGCTCAAGCTCAGGACTTCAAATCCCACCAATTGTCACCCTGGAAAACTCCACTATCCTCTCCTCAAGAAAATCTATATAAATCCCTGTCTTCTGCCAAATTCTTTGCTGCTTCTTGCCCAAGAAGTGGCAGCCATCCTCCTGGATTTTTCCCTCCCAATAAATCTCTTCTGTGATGTTTGTTGTGCAGTATGACTTTGTGGATTCTTTGGTCCCCACTGCCACGATACCTTTCTCTCCAGAGCTGTACCACTTTCATTGTGGGAACCTTCCTTCTCAGGGCTGTAAAGCTTCCATTGGTGAGGCCTTTCTCCTAAGATATGTAACATGATGCTCTTTTCCTGCATGAAGGCATGCATACAGACATACAACTCAAACACATGAATAAATTGATGGAGGTGGTTCATGTATTTTATCTGTTGCTTTCATTGGTTAAGTAATAAAGAAAACTGCCTTAGCCCATTTGATAGGCCAAACCTTAGGTGGGTGGAGTAAACAGACAGAATGCTGGGAGAAAGAAGCTGAGTCGGGAGTCGCCATGATTCTCCCACTCCAGACAGACGCAGGTTAAGATCCTCCCTGGTAAGCCAGCTCGTGGGGCTACACAGAATATTAGAAATGGGTTAGATCAATATGTAAGAGCTATCCAATAAGAGACTGGAACTAATGGGCCAGGCAGTGATTAAAAGAATACAGTTTCCGTGTAATTATTTCGGGGCATAAGCTAGCCATGCGGGCGGCTGGGTGCCGGGGACGCAGCCCCGCCGCTCTTACTACTACAATAAATAAATCTTAAAACAAACAAAAACACTGATAGGACAAAAGAATTATTGAAAAGTGAATATTAATGATAAAGTCTATGTGGTGATATGTACCCATAATTCTGACCATCTAGAAATTACATAGAGATCTTGTTAGAAAATAAGTTTATAGAAATGGATGGTGGCAGAGATTAATACTGGATGCTTGAAGGCAAAGGCGTAAGTCACAAACAATCCCACACCAGTTTGGAATTATGATTAATAGAATGGTTATTTATTTAAAAGGGAAAAAACTTACATATCACCGTCCCAGACAACAGCCCTCTGCACAATCAGGAAGGGAGTCTAGTCACCGGAAGCAGAGCAGGAAGCAAAAGAGAGAGGAGAGGGAAGTAGCCGCTTTTTTAAAGGGAGAGAGACCACACCCCAATGGGCTGGTATCTCAGTGGCTATTGGCTGAAGGAGAGGAAGGAGCTCCCGCAACACCTTCCCCTTTTGTTTAAGGAAGAGAGTTCTAAACCGTGATGGCATAAATGAATGCAGACAGATTATAAAAATATATACAGCTTTAATAAGGAAATAGACTTACAGGACCACAGGTTCCCACGGAGAACAGGAAAAGCAGAGAAAAGGGGCTGCTGGGATCATGCCCAGCAGATTTATCAGTAAACATTAGCCCGAGGCAAACACGCCCCCAATGGGTGGGGCTATATCCCTACATCTCCCCCTTTTGTCTAAATAAGATAGAACTAAACCAAATACAACTATATACAATAATAACAGATAATAAATATAACAAACAATATTGAGACCAAAAGTTTTGCTAAACATTCTATCTCAAGGAGTCTAAATAACATAAAGAGTAACTACAATTATATAATCTTCAACTCCGTCAAAGATCTGAGAAGGGAATAAATATTACTTAACAAACGAGAGATATCCAAAATGTGCAACAATTGACAGAGACAACTGACTACCTGGGCAATCACCCAAAGTCTCGTTTGCAATGTTGAGTCAATCAACTTTGGCTAAGGCCTAACATAACTGACATACCATTCTTAGAACTATCCTACCCTGTCTTGGCAGGATAAGTCAATCCTGTTTCACCCACTTAGGGATATTCTGTATCTTTGTCAGAAGTTGAGATATGGGCTTTTTTTTAACCCAAAGGCCAGTTCTGCCAAGAAGACAAGCTCCCAGTGGAGTGTCTTTGGTGCTCAACGTTCTCTCGGGAGTAGAGTGGCGTTGCCAGGAGTAATTGTATCTCGTTGGCACAGAAATTTTAGGTTAGATTAAAGGCCATTTTCTACAGCTCTTCGAAGAGGCTGAAGATCGTACTATCTATACTAAATATAATCTCTATGTAACTAAAAGACCTGATAAACTTAAAAATAAATATGACAAATATATAATTCTCAATACCTATCTAACTTGAAGACTAAAAGAATAAATAACTGTGCAATATATGAAGACAATGATCTTCAACTGTAAACAATGTCATAGTATCAGAGGTAGAAATGTACATTGTAATATGGTAGATGTATCAATACAATATAGACAAAGTTATAAGCATACTCATACAAAAATAGAGGTAGTAACACTCACATTCAATATTCAATGTATCAATATACAAGAAACAGTACCAATACAATTTTCTATAAACAGTAATTCACAAATACCAATCATCCCATAAAACCAGTTAATCCCCCTTCTTCTTCCTCTTCTTTTTTTTTAAAATACCCCTAAGTCCATAAAAATATCACCCCATCCCCTCAACCTTAAACCAACCACTAAAAGATGTCCCTAACCCTGAGGGCAAACTCTGTTGGGAGAGGGGATGTCATCCTCTAAGATTGCTTCTAGCTGACATGGGGGCGACGTTCTTCTTAGGGGGTCCCTTTGACCTAAGAAAATTGTAACTAGTCTCAGAGCATTTTGAGAAGGTCTGGCCAGAATGTTGTCAAAAATGTGCACCATTCGAAATTGTTTCATGTAGTTGGTACAAAAAAAAAGGTCTAATTTTAGCGCTTAAAAAAAAAATTCATGACGTCATAAAAACCAGATTGAGTTGATGTCGTGGGGCCCCATCTTCATCCTGGAAACTTAAAAGATTACTGTAGGAAAATTTGTTGCTTGTTATGGGAAATTTAAACATTAACAACAAGGACATATACTGACATATAAAGAAATACACAGATATGAGGAAAAGCAAAGAAAGTTTAAGACATATATATATATATATATATATATATATATATATATATATATAAATTAATACTTACAGAACATGTCCCTCCATCAGTAATTAAATATTTGGGGTCCCTTAAATTCTTTGAAGATGGGTATTTTCCTGTGGAGATAAGAAGAGAACCCTGCCCCCAACCTATCTGTATTACTTACCATCAGTATGATTGCCATCCATGTGATTGAATTGTTATTTATCTTTCCCAACTGGCTTCTCTTGATGGTATCCACAATTTTTCCTCACCTGTGGAGACAAGAGCAAATCCCCTTCCCCAACGCAGCACATCTCCTGGCTTCCATTGTGAGGTCAGCACATCCTTGAAATAAACTGGTTGAATTAGTTCAGTAGACTTTTCCATTATCCAATGTCTTTCTGCAGCCAATGTTCCCTTCTCATTAGCATTGAGAAAATTCAAGGTTAACAAAGCATTATGTAACCTATTTCTGGGGGTGTTTTCCACCCCTTTCTGTTTGTTCATCATATCCTTTATAGTTCGATTTGATCTTTCTATGACTGCTTGACCTGTAGGATTGTATGGTATACCTGTAACATGCTTGATATTGTAATAATCAAAAACCGTTTCATTTTCCTAGAGACATAAGCAGGACATTTATCTGTCTTTATTTGTGTAGGTATACCCATGATAGCCATGACTTCTAATAAATGAGTGATAACTATATCAGCTTTTTCTGAACTTAAAGCCGTTGCCCACTGAAAGCCTGAATACGTGTCAATGGTGTGATGAACATATTTTAATTTGCCAAATTCTGCAAAGTAGAACACATCCATCTGCCAGATTTCATTCCTTTGGGTGTCCTTTGGATTAGCCCCTGCAGGCAGTGGCGTTTGGTTATAGAAAGAGCAAATAGGGCATTTCTTTACAATCTCCCTAGCTTGTTGCCATGTAATAGAAAACTCTTTCTTCAAACCTTTGCTATTAACATGACCCTGACTCGGCTTAAGGGGCCAAGTGGGGGTTGCCGCTCTGCGACTGTATCGTGGCCTGGAATGGGGAAGGGAAAGCGAGCCAGGAGTGCGCTGTAAAAGCTAGCAGGCTATGCTCGCCCAATCACACTTCCTGAGCTCCGGTAACTAGCTTGCTCACAAAGGCTGGGAAAGATGGAGCTTGCGCCCCCCCCCCCTGTGCCGGGGCAGGGACAAAATAGCCCCACGTTGGGCACCAAATGTGACGGCGTAAATGAATGCAGACAGATTATAAAAATACATACAGCTTTAATAAGGAAATAGACTTACAGGACCACAGGTTGCCGCAGAGAACAGGAAAAGCAGAGGAAAAAAAGGGCTGCTGGGATCATGCCCGGCAGATTTATCAGTAAACATTAGCCCGAGGCGAACACGCCCCCAATGGTTGGGCTATATCCCTACACTAAACCTGCTATGAAATTATATACAATAAGTACAAATATCCTATTCTAACTAACTTAAGTCTTACATAATAAATAGCTTGGCCAAGTCATGAGTCGAAAGTAACTACATTTATATAGTCTTCAACCCCATCGAAGATCTGAGAAGGGAAATAATGTTACTTGATTAATTAGAAAGTGCAATCAAACAACTTCCGAAACATGCAACAAATCACAGAGACAACTAACTACCTGGGCAATCACCCAAGGTCATGTTTGCAGTGTTGAAGCAACCAACTTTGACTAAGGCCTGACATAACTGACATACCATTTTCAAAGGCAAGAAAATTCTCAAAACTATCTTACCCTGTCTTGGAAGGATATGACAGTCCTGTTTTTTCCATTCACGGATACTCTGTATCTCTGTCAGTGGTTGAGGTATGGGCATTTCTTTGACCAAAGGCCAATTCTGACAAAAAGAAAGGCTCCAGGTGGAGTGTCTTTGGTGCTCAGCATTTTCTCAGGAATAGAGCGGTGTTGCCAGGAGCAATTGTGTCTCACCACCACAAAACTCTGAGTTAGATTAACGGCCATTTTCTATGCTCTTTGAAGAGGTTGAAGATTATCTATCTATACTGAGTATAATCTCTATGTATCTAAAGAACCTGATTAGCCTAATTATAAATGACAAACTTAGAATACTATTGATCTATATAATTCTCAATACCTATTTAACTTAAAGACTAAGACAGTAAACAACTGTGAAACAAATGAGGACAATGACCTCCAAATATAAACAATGTACAAATACACATTGCAATATGGTAAATATATATCAATACACAAACAATATATAAGTATCTTAATCAGAGGTAGAAATGTACACTGCAATATGGTAAATATACAATATCAATACAATGTATATATCAATACATAAAAAATGTTTTAAACAAAGGTAGAAGCATGCACGCATACAATAGTTAATTTAATTTAACTTTGTATCAATATAAGAATCGATACCAATATATTTGTCTCACAACAATAACTCACAAGTACCAGCAAGTACCAATCTATTATCCCATCATCCAATTATCCCTCTTTTTTTTCAAATGATCCCTCAGCCTATAAAATTCCTCCCCCAACCCTCAACCATATACTAATTATAATCAACCCTTAAATGATGTCCCTAAACCCAAGGGCAAACTTTACTGGGAGAGGGGACATCATCCTCTAGAGTTACTTCCAGCTGTCATGGGGGTGACGTTCTTACTGGGGGATCCTGTGAAAGTAAAATGATGGTTAAATTTCAAGATCAATGTCTTTTAAAATTGCTAATAGTGAGTTCCCGATAGAACATCCCCATTGTCTCAGTGTGTGGGTGCCCCCCTCGCGGTCCTGAGTTCCTTGCTCGTGCTCTCTCTCCTGCTCCTGATTTGGACCTTGAGATTTCAGTCTGGTGCTCTAATGTGGGTCTTTGTATCTGTCTCCTTTCATCGCCTGATGAAGGTTACTGTTCAGGAGGATGCCTATATGTTTTTCTTTGGGTTCAGCTTCTTATTTAGCTTCTGTAGGATCATGAATTCTAGGCTCAATGTCCTTTATTTATGGCTGGAAACCAAATATGAGTGAGTACATCCCATGTTCCTCTTTTTGGGTCTGGCTTACCTCACTCAGGATAGTGTTTTCTATTTCCATCCATTTGGGTCAGAAAAAGAAGGGAATAAAACCGGTTTCGCTGAACATAGTGGACAATGAGGACTACTGAGAACTCAAAAACAATAGCAATGGGTTTTTGATCCTACTGCACGTACTGGCTTTGTGGGAGCCTAGGCAGTTTGGATACTCCTCTTACTAGACCGGGATGGAGGTGGATGGTCTTTGGACTTCCCACAGGGCAGGGAACCCTGATTGCTCTTAGGGCTGACAAGGGAGGGGGACTTGATTGGGGGAGGAAAATGGGAGGTGGTGGTGGGGAGGAGGCAGAAATCTTTAATAAATAAATAAATTAATTAAAAAAAAGAAAAGAAAAGAAAACTCAGGATATAGACTGAAGGCAAAAAAAATAAAATAAAATTGCAAATAGTCTCTGAGTATTTTGTGGAGGTCTGGCAAGAATGTTGTACAAGATGTGCACCATTTCAGCTAATCAAGTTAGAACCGTATTGTGCAGCTGGTACCCAAAACAGGTCTTGTAGTAGTGCTATCAGTATCATGACGTCATATCAACCAGGTGGAGTTGTTGTTATGGCGCCCCATCTTCTTCCTGGAAACTTCAAATGTCACTGCAGGAAAAACTCATTGTTCATTGTGAAAAACTTAAACATTAATCATATAGACATATATAAACATACATATATTCAATGAAAGGCATGATAGATATATTCAATGAAAGGTATGTCAGATATGAAGAAAAGCAAAGATTTTTTCTAAACTCATTATTTCTTTCTGTCCCATATCATGGCTCTTGACATGAGACAGAAACTCCAGAAACTCTGGGTTTTTCTCTTACCAACAGGCTTGGAATTGGAGAGGGACTGAGCCAGAGTCCAACTTCAAAACAAGCTCTATATATTTATAAATAAATGCACATTAATACATATTTAAAGATAAGTGTAGAATAATTTTACTTACTGCTCCTTCAACAGAGTGGTACTCCAACGTGATGGACTAAATCCACTTAAAAACCTAAGAGGGCTTTTAAAAAAAGCGGGGGGAGAGAAAGTTTAACACAGCTTTTGGCTGTTTGTGGGTGGCTTGCCACAAAGAAAGTGTCCTGACTCAGCAGCAGGAAAAAACTGGCTGTTTTAAAATGCCGGCTTTCTGGGCTTTGCCGCCATTGCGATCTCTGGATCCTGCGGGAGACAGAGCTTCTGAATGGAGCATTTGGAGTAAAGTGCTACGGCTTGTTTGATAGCAATGTGGACTGCTGTGTTCCTGGACCTGTGTGTGGCTCAGGGGCAGCAAATGGTTCTGAGGCAGGAGCAGCTCAGCTTCGCCATGCTGAACTGTGCTGGTCTCAAGCAGGAACTACCGTAATCACCATAGTAATAGCACAGTTAAGGTTTAGACTGGGCAGGACACAGGCAGTACTGTATTTGTAGGGATATAGCCCCACCCATTGGGGGCATGTTCGCCTTGGGCTAATGTTTACTGATAAATCTGCAGGGCATGATCCCAGCAGCCCTTTTTTTCTCTGCTTTTCCTGTTCTCCACGGGAACCTGTGGTCCTGTAAGTCTATTTCCTTATTAAAGCTGTATATATTTTTATAATCTGTCTGCATTCATTTACATCGCCACATTTGGGGCCCAATGTGGGGCTATTTTGCCCCCGACCTGGCACAGGTGGGGCGCAACCTCCATCTTTCCCAGCCTTTGTGAGCAAGTTAGTTACGGGAGCTCAGGAAGTGCGAGTGGGCGAGCATAGCCTGCTAGCTTTTACAGTGCACTCCATGCTCGCTTTCCCTTCCCCCATTCCAGGCCACATTATAGTCGCAGAGCGGCAACCCCCACAGAGCAGTTAATCGCTCCCTGCTTCTTCCAAACCCCCACTGCCTGATTTAACGGAAGCACCTGCGGTTTTGAAGCAAAAGCTGCCAACCCCTTCCCTTATCAGGCAGTACAGTAATTTTTGTTTGAGCTGTTTCAGACCACCTCTGGCTTAGACCACGTGGGCTCAGGTGCATTTCTTTCGCCACCACTGGCAGGAAAACGTCATTACAGATACATAATTTTCTTTTATAAATAAGAAAAATGTCTAAAAACATTACCATTCAAGACTTTAACAGCCTTTTCAATTGTACCATGTGGGATATTTTACAAGAAGTGTCTGTCAGCCCACAGATATGGATCATTCTGGGATTCATAGTTTTCCTTGGTACTATATGGTTTGATAATAAAAATATGATAAAGTCTTTACGAGACGAGGTTAAACACTTAAAAACAATTGAAAATGACAACAATCTTCTCAAAAATCAGTTTGAAGTTCTCCAGGCAGAGAACAGATCTTTGTTTAACACAACTCGACAAACTGAACAAAATTTAGAAGAGGTACAGGCTGATGTTAAGGAGAAATTCATTACTATGGAAGAGGGTACAGCTGATTTGGATCGTAAGCTTCAGTCCCTTTCAGTAGGCACTAAAACATTAATGGCTGATATTAAGGAAAAATTCATTACTATGGAAGAGGCAACAGCTGATTTGGATCGTAAACTTCAGTCCCTTTCAATAGAAACTAAAACATTAACTGAGAAAATCAAAACTGCTAAATGTGACAATCAGATTTTGTCTAAAACTTATGACAGATTGGTAAAAAGATTGTCAATACAAAAAGGCACGGTTTATGCTATAAAAATTATATCCAAAGATGAGATGTTATCTCTAATGGACAAACTTCATACTTTAAAATCCTCAATAAAGGCTTTAGAACATAATTCTGGACAGGAGATTCAGACATTACAAAAGGCAATGGTAAATAAAATTAAAAAGATTAAAAAATTTCTAAATTCTAAAAGAAAACAAGAGGTAAAAAGACAAATTTTAACTAAATCTGTGGGTAAATCTCTCCGGGACAATTCCCACAAAGCTCTACCTACATTTCTATCTGCCTTTCCAGTTGTAACAACAGAAAAAGTAGTTGGTTCCAAAAACCCTAGGGTCATCAAAAAAGATACATGAAAACCTGTCCGTATAAATGATCTCAAAGAAATTAAACAAGCTATAATAACTTTTGGGATAAATGCCTCTTTTGTTAAAGAGATGCTAAGATCTTGGGCCACAACAAATAAAGCCATTTCCTTTGACTGGTTACAACTGAGCTCTACTGTCCTTGAGAATGGACCACAATTAAAATAAAAATACTTATTCAAGCAAGAGGCTAGACTTTTAAAACAGCAAAAAGAGCAAAGGAAATTGAGATTTTCATAGATCAAATTCTAGGAGAGGGGCTATTTTCTGACCCTCAGAAACAAGCTAATTTGGATAAAAACACACTCTCCATGTGTACTACAACAGCCTTAAGGGCTTGGGACGGGATGCAAGACCCAGGACAGAGGATAAAATCATTTGTCAGAGTTAAACAGGGTCAAAAAAACTCTTTAGTAACTTTTAACAAAGACAAACTAAAGCTGTACAAATAGAAATATCTGACCCAAAAACAAGACGTATAATGATCGAGACTTTGGCTTATAAAAATACAAATATAAAATACAAAAGGATTTTGGGACCTTTAAAGCTCAGATCAGTACCATTAAAAAATGGGTCTTGCATACACTAAATGGTGATACATTTGACTATGGCACTAAAGCATGGGTAAAAAAAGCAATTTCCAATGGTAAAAAAAGACATCAAAATACCAAATGTTTTAATTGTGACAAAATGGGTCATATAAAAAATATAGACAATAGATTTTCAAAAATAATAATAATACATCTTCTAAAAATAACAAAAATAGGAGGACTCAGTCTTCAGGTTTATGTAAAAGATGTAAAAAGGACAAACATTGGACAAATAAATACAGATCTACAAGAGATAAACAAAACAACCTAATACAGACAAGAAACATGAGAGGGGGGGGCTCACAGGCCCCCATGACAAACATGGTTCAGTCATTTCCAGTTACTAGAGAAAACGTAACTCGTCAGGACAATTAAAAAAAACCCATGCCTACTGTTACAAACAATAATGATCAAAAAGATGAGTTCCATATGTTTTGACAAACTTCTATAAATGAT
The DNA here is from genome assembly GCF_950005125.1 of Chionomys nivalis. Classification (NCBI taxonomy): domain Eukaryota; kingdom Metazoa; phylum Chordata; class Mammalia; order Rodentia; family Cricetidae; genus Chionomys; species Chionomys nivalis. Next base: position 20,474,112 of record NC_080086.1, on the reverse strand, counting down.
CAAAGACCAAAGCTAAAAATGTGTGTAAATGGCATTTTTATTACTGGCCTGCTGGACACAGATGCGGATGTAAGTATCATTACCCCAAAATCTTGACATCCGTATTGGCCTCTTCAAAATGTAAATGTTCAGCTCCTAAAAATTAAAACCCTATCTCAAATAAGGCAGAGCACGAGATGGGTTAAATATATAGGACTAGAGGGACAAATAAAAAAATTCAGGCCATATGTAGCCAATATTACAATAAATTTATGGGGTCGTGACCTATTACAACAATAAAATACCCAAATTAACATTCCTGCTACTTCTAGAGCCTATATTTCTGGGGATAATATTAAAAGATATTACAAAAAAAAAAACCGGCCATTCGAGCTGTACAAAAACAAACAATTGATGTTCCTTCAGAGATACCAACAGCCTTGCCTTTAAAATGGTTGACTGAAAAACCAATATGAGAAGGGGGATTAACTGGTTTTATGGGATGATTGGTTTTTGTAAATTACTGTTTATAGAAAATTGTATTGGTACTGTTTCTTGTATATTGATATATTGAATATTGAAAGTGAGTGTTACTACCTCTATTTTTGTATGAGTATGCTTATAACTTTGTCTATATTGTATTGATACATCTACCATATTACATTGTACATTTCTACCTCTGATACTATGACATTGTTTACAGTTGAAGATCATTGTCTTCATATATTGCACAGTTGTTTATTCTTTTAGTCTTCAAGTTAGATAGGTATTGAGAATTATATGTTTGTCATATTTATTTTTAAGTTAATCAGGTCTTTTAGTTACATAGAGATTATATTTAGTATAGATAGTATGATCTTCAGCCTCTTCGAAGAGCTGTAGAAAATGGCCTTTAATCTAACCTAAAATTTCTGTGCCAACGAGACACAATTACTCCTGGCAACGCCACTCTACTCCCGAGAGAACGTTGAGCACCAAAGACACTCCACTGGGAGCTTGTCTTCTTGGCAGAACTGGCCTTTGGGTTAAAAAAAAAAGCCCATACCTCAACTTCTGACAAAGATACAGAATATCCCTAAGTGGGTGAAACAGGATTGTCTTATCCTGCCAAGACAGGGTAGGATAGTTCTAAGAATGGTATGTCAGTTATATTAGGCCTTAGCCAAAGTTGATTGACTCAACATTGCAAACGAGACTTTGGGTGATTGCCTAGGTAGTCAGTTGTCTCTGTCAATTGTTGCACATTTTGGATATCTCTTGTTTGTTAAGTAATATTTATTCCCTTCTCAGATCTTTGACGGAGTTGAAGATTATATAATTGTAGTTACTCTCTATGTTATTTAGACTCCTTGAGATAGAATGTTTAGCAAAACTTTTGGTCTCAATATTGTTTGTTATATTTATTATCTGTTATTATTGTATATAGTTGTATTTGGTTTAGTTCTATCTTATTTAGACAAAAGGGGGAGATGTAGGGATATAGCCCCACCCATTGGGGGCGTGTTTGCCTTGGGCTAATGTTTACTGATAAATATGCCGGACGTGATCCCAGCTTCCCTTTTTTTCTCTGCTTTTCCTGTTCTCCGTGGAAATCTGTGGTCCTGTAAGTCTATTTCCTTATTAAAGCTGTATATATTTTTATAATCTGTCTGCATTCGTTTATGTCGCCACACGTATTAACTGTACATGGTGCAACTTAAGTTTTTAAGAACTGCTTAACATTTTAAGAAATGCTCCTGGATAGTAAAAAATTACAGATTCACAATAGGACAGATTCAGACCACTAAATGGATCACAATGTTGGATGAATGTACGTAGGCTTGAGAAAAAAAATAGAGAGAAAATAAAGTTAATGCCCTTAAAAAAACGGTAAAGTCTTTAAAGAGACAGAGTATAGATAGTTATAGATTAAAAGAAATAAAGAAAAATAAGCCACGTAAAAATGGAAAACTCACAGAGAGTCTGGATTCTTTGTATTATTGTGTTTTCTTTAAAATTTTTGACTGTGAAGGAGCTAAGTACAGAGAAACATTTCATTACATGGGCTGCCAAGCTAAACCAGAATGGATATAAGGGTATTATGATTTCAGAATTTGGGTCTAAGTATATGATGCTTTGGAGAGGGTCTTCTTTTGTTTTCACAGAGGATGAGACCTTGTGGATTACTTCTATCCCAATATTACCGGTATGATAGACCACGCCCTCCTGAAAGGTTGCTGTGAACACCCTCAAAAAAATTACTTCATTCAACTGCCAACTGAGATGAAACTAGCACACAGGTTACCCCATAAAAGACCTGAATAACAGCTCCCCCATTCAGCAGGAAGCAGTTTGGAGAGAAAAAACTGCGCCCATGTTCCCAAATATTGTTTATGAATGTTCTTTTACATTTAAAGGGGGAGATGATATAGATATGAATAATTTGCATTGGTATGGATTTTAAGGTCAATTTTATTATATGTATATGTATTTCTGATATTGATTAAGGTATTGTGATTGTGAAGTTCATTTTTAAAATGTAATGTATAATTAGGAAATATAGGTTGTTAATGGATAATCATCAATAATAATCAAGCTTGTAGTCATGTTAGTTAGATTTTATAGATAGATAGATAGATAGATAGATAGATAGATAGATAGATTTCAGTTAGATAGACATTCTTCATATCTTTCAAAGACTACAGAACATGGCATTTAAGATGTTTTAATAACTTAGGGCTTTTCATGAAAATGAGACATGTCTGCTCCTGGTAGCACCAATCTACTTCAAGAGGAAGATGGGCATTGAAGAGGCTCCTTATGGAGTTGGTTAGTCATTTGGGCAAGAAACTGCTCTTACCTGGACTATTGCATAAACTGGACACAGAACCCACAGAGAGAGGACTGCTGAACTTGCCTAAAGGTGAGATGGTCTTTTGGGGTTTCTGACTCATGAAAGAGTCTGCGAGACATTCTGAAGGACACAACAAAAAGTGACTAAACTGTCTTTGGAATTTCCTGCTTCATGCAAATGTCTCTGGATACTATGGCCTGTAGGCTGAAGATGGATGCCCCAACGGTACAAAAAAACTTTGGGTGACTGTCCAGACAGCGAGATGTCTCTGTCATTTCTAGAGTTTTGGACTTCTTGTTTGCTTAGGTAATATTATATCCTTCTGGAGTCTTTGATGGAGTTGAAGAATGGTTAGTTATAGTTATAGTTTTCCTTAGTTATGATAAAAGATAAAGTAGATATAAATATTGTAACTGTAATTCTTGCTTGATAACTGTTTTGTTCTTGATAACTGTTTTGTTATATGTGATCTTACTATGTTAAAATGAAAGCCTTTCTTTTTTTGTTTAAACAGAAAAAGGGGAAATGATGAGGGAGAGTCTTCTGTTTTGTGTTAATTTCATTGGTTAATAAAGAAACTGCCTTGGCACTGATAGGACAGAAAATTAGGTAGGTGAAGTAGACAGAAAAGAATGCTGGGAGAAAGAAGCCAAGGCAGACAGTTGCCATGATTCTCCCACTCCAGAAAAACGCAGGTTAAGATCTTCCCTGGTAAGCCAGCTCGTGGTGCTACACAGATTATTAAATATGGGTTAAAGCAAGATGTGAAAATTAGTCAATAAGAGGCTAGAACTAATGGGCCAGGCAGTGATTAAAAGAATACAGTTTCCATGTAATTATTTCGGGTAAAGCTAGTCAGGTGGCAAGATGCAGCCTGCCGCTCCACACAACAGAGTGGTGCCAGGCGGCTGGGAGCCGGGCAGAACGCAGTCCTCCGCTCCAAATTACTACAGAGTCTTCTTCTGATCCCAAGTGGGAACACAAACATCCAGTCCCATAAAATCCATTGAAATGCTTTAAAGCCAGAGTTTGCACTGCTGGCACAGCCCCAGGAAGCCGCGCTTTAAAATGATGCAGCTTTTTTTCTGCTGTTGTTGCTGAATCAGGAAATCTCTCTACAGCACGTCCTAGCAAAAGGCTATGTTAAACTCTTTTTTTGTGTGTTTAAAATTAACCTCTCCCTCAGGTTTTACGTAGAGTTCATTACCACGTTGGGTGCCACTCTGTAGTGGGTGCTTAGGTGGGCTGCATTTCGGCTGCGCCAGCTCCTGCATGGCTAGCTTTTGCCCCCAAATAATTACATGGAAACTGTATTCTTTTAAACACTGCTTGGCCCATTAGTTCTAGCCTCTTACTGGCTAATTTTCACATCTTGATTAACACATTTTTAATAATCTGTGTAGCATCACGAAGTGGTGTCTTACCAGGAAAGATTCAGCATGTCTGACCTGGTGGCTGGATCCATGGCGTCTGCTTCACTCAGCTTTCTTTCTCCCAGAATTCTGTTCGGTCTACTCCACCTACCTAATTTTCTGTCCTATCAGAGGCCAAGCAGTTTTCTTTATTAATTAACCAATGAAACAACAGATAGAAAGATGACCCTCCTCCATCAGATGCTTTCCAGACATGTGTGAGTTACTTTATATGTCAATGCCTTAAGAAAACAAATTAACTAAGGAGAGGTTTGTAACAAGTAATTTTACCTTTTTGGGGACTCGTCAGCACAGTGCCATGAATGATCAAACACATACGAAAATATATTGGTCTTACAACTCAAGAATATGTAAACTGTTACAAGAATATCATCAAATACTTAAGAAATCCCACTAATTAACTGTTTCCTGGTCTTTATGAATCAAATGAAGAGTAAAACTAAAATGACATACTGATATATAAAATTATCAAAAAACAAATTAATAAAGTAAAATGGCATTGCTTGCAAAAGTTTTTAGTTCACTATAATTAAAAAATACAAACTGAGAAATAAAGAACTATAGAATTTTAACAAAGATCCCTAAGAATTAAATTACAGAGTATGCAGTATATAATCCTCTCTATAACTTCCTTCATGTAGGTCACTGAATTTTGTAATAGAATGTTGACTGTTTCTAAAAATAGTGGAGGCCACAGATGAAACATTATCTTTCTTGTGATTATTGAATTATTTTATGGTTTCATTCACCCACTGTTTTTTAGGTCATCAGTCATTCAAAGAGAGAATTAATTTTAAAAATGTTCATATGTGGTCATAAAAGTAGAGTTCACTGATGCTGATGTGAATGTACTTCAGGTTTAAGATAAGAATGCAACTCATACCCAAGCACATATTTAATGTAAAATCATGTGTGTTCCCCAAGCACCGGTAAGTATAGTCCTCTAAGACAGTTTTCACCCTTGATGCCATCATACGTTAAGAACTGATTTTATATAATAGTATTAGCAGATTAAGAATGGGGCATCAACCATTGGTTACATGTGACAGGTTTCTCACAAGTGCTTTGTCACTTTTCTTACCTTAGATTAAAGACTCCTGGACACTGAATACTATAAAGTATGACTATTGGACTTGCTACAAATCTACTAATTGTTTACATGATTTCTGCTACTACTGTTCACTGGGCAACACTGGTAGGCACATTCTCCTTTTTCTTGGACAGAAACTCTAAAAAAAAATCTGCACTACTAATGACAGTGCAACTTCTTTATGGGACAAAGTCTAAGAACAGCACAAAGAACTCGTCTTGTGGGGAGACCCTGGACACCCTGACCCACATGGCAAAGAACTGTGGACAATTTGCTGCATGATTCTGGGAATGGCTTTAGGAATGTGTGCTATGTGTCTCCCTGCTTACCCTATGCTAGCCATGCTGCTGGCCTGAATGAGTCAGGGTATGTCATGAAGTTTAATATTACATATTTTCATAACTGTACTAATGAAGAATGATTTTTATCATAAGAGTTTTAAGAATATTTATTAAATCTATTTATTAAAGAGATGGAATCAAAGATTAAAGGGAACATTTCAGGAATAGGAATAAAGAAGAATCATAGAAACCCACAGTTCCCTCATTTCTTTCCTTATTTACAGGGTGTGTTAGTTGGACTTTGTCTGTGCCTATCAGGTTATCTTTGGTGACTGGGAAAGATGTATTTATTATTAACAGATGAAATGATAGTCATAACCCCATTAATTAACATTGCGAGAGGTTTTGCTTGTGTCTTTGCAGAAAATGGACTGCAGCACAACTGGATCCCTTCCCAGCTCACCAGACCCTGCACAGCTGATTTGAGCAACAAAGCAGATGAAACTGAGCAGCCTCAAGAAAAGGCAGCAAGCACCTGTCCTGCTCATGTGTTTGCTTACTGCATGAAGTTCAGAAAATGCCAATGCTGGAATTTATTGGGCACAGGTACCTAACCCTCCCTTGTTAAGTGAAGGTCAGAGGACCTTGTACTCAGCTGTTTGCTAATGTTTCCAATCTATTTCCCAATATAAGTCCTATAAGAGATTATTCTAAATTTTGAGATGACATATTCCCATTCCCAGACACCTTCTTTGTTTTCATATCCCTTCTAACCTATTTACCTAAGTTATTATCTTTTTTTCATGTAATGTATTGGTTGAAATATTCAGCTCTTTGTTCTGGAAGCACTGTTTTGAGGATTGCAAAATCTTATTGGCGGGGTGGGGGAATGAAGGAGAAAATGTAGTCATGATGTAGGAGTCGGCCTACCTGGAACATTCCCCTTCTAGATAAGAAGCATGACACAACATGCTCCCGGGTATCCCCAGAAGTCGGAACACTGGCAGCCTGTAACTGACTTGCTCAAGAGTCTGCACTCTAAGGTCTCCTTTATGTGCTTCTTCCACATAAAGACCTGAGCGGTGTGATCACTCACTGTGCAATCCAAAATAATGTTTTAACCAATCACAGTCCATAGGCTTCCATTCTATAAGTAGTTGTTCAGCTACAACAAGGCAGAGGCTGTTCACTGAAACTGTCTCCAGAGCGGTTCAGCTTTGAGCTCTTTACTGAAACTCTGGAATTTTTTTTCTTGTGGAGGGGCAAATATTTGGATAATGACAGCAAGACAATGTGTGTAATCCCTAGTGTGACCTGAGGGAAGAAGGAAGTCAGAGGTGGGAAATCCTGAGAAGGTCTTAGGCCAGTTAGTCTGACTAATGGAGAATCAAAAAGATACCTAAAAGAGGGTAGAAAGGTGAGAGCTCTGTGAAGAGCTTCCCATATGAGTATATTTTATTTACTCTAAAATGTTTATTCTAATGTAAATTCCTCATCAACTTTCAGATTTGTTTTCCCCAGATTCTGATGTGGTTTATCATAAAGGAGTGTCAGAGCCATGCCTGTGCAAAGTCCCCAAGAAATTTATTACACATTGTGATAATTGTGTGGAAATGTCATAGTTTAGCTGGCTGAGGATTCTTACCTCCACCTGGATGGCAAGAAGTTGACAGTCATGCTCACAGTTGTCCTCTGACCTCCACATGTGTACTCTACCACATGTTGCCTACACTCAAGAAGAAACACACACACATCCACATTTCCCCCTCCCCCCTCTCTCGAACACACACACACACACACACACACACTGCATTTGTTCTATTGAATCACTATGTTTGCTTTAGCTTTTGGAAACAATTTAAACCAGACTGTTTACAATCAGAAGGTCCACTGAGCTCTACATGATGCTGCAATGATTTCAACCTAGGGCAGAGAGGAAACACCTCCCCTGGTTGTGTACTAAGCACACTTTTATGACAGATGCTAAGAGTCCAGCCTGTGAGTGGTACAAAAATAAGCCTCAAAGGCTGCGATTGGTGCAAAAGTTAAGGCTGTGATTGACCTACACAAAGTGCTGTAGAAACTAATGGCCATGACTATGACTTTTCTCAAGTTACTCAGGAATGTTGCTCTGCCTCACCAAGTCAGCTCTATGTCCTCCTGTGCTGCTTCCCAGGGTGTTTCAACATCAGTATTAAAAAAGACTTCCCTGAAGTAGCCTGTTCTTGCCTTCTTTAAGCAGTTCAGGCTGAGCTGGTAATACTAGGGAAGTATCAGCAAGGACAGCTGAGAGCAACAGTGATAGCACAGGCCACAGAATGGCAGAGGCAGAATGGCAAAGGCATGGACAGCTGAGTGTGGTCAGCTCATAGAGTGAACGCAGCAAGACAGCTGATGAATGACAGCTGAAGAAGCAGCAACTGATCAATTTGTGAGCATCCAGGCCAGGAGGGAGAAGAGAAGTAGAAAGAGGACAAAGTGGACAGAGCTGAGGCTGAAGAAGGATAAAGGCTGTGAGGAGCAAGTGAAGTGAAACAGCAGGTCCTTATTGCCAAAGAAGCTTCAGAGAGCTACCAAGTCTTTACAGACAATGGTCTCAGACCTGGGGCTGAGAGCTGCAACACAGGCTTCAGCTAAGCACTGAGAGTACAGAGTCCTGGGGTCTGAACACTTGAGGGCTGAGGCCAAAGATCATTGAAGCCTGCACAAGCACTGAACACTTGAGTGCACTAGTATTTGTTGATTCCCAGACAGCTGCTGTGCCCCACTTCTACAAACAGAAATGGAAGAAACTGCTTGTCGTCCAGGTGGAGGAAAGAACCCTCAGCCGTGTCTCTGACATTTCTACACAAGATGTGCACAACAGGTAATTACAAGAATAACTTGCTTGGGGACTTTACGTAGACATGGTTCTGATATTCTTTTATCACAAACCACATCAGAGTCTGGGGAAAACAAATCTGAAAGTTGACGAGGAATTTGCATTAGAATAAACATTTTAGGATAAATAAAATATACTCATATAGAAAAATCTTCATACTTTATTAACTTAGGGAAAACTTCAATAAAAGAACTCACATACCAGCTTAATTTCAGATAATAATCACAATAGTGGAGGGAATAAATGAGTCTCAGTGGTCAGCAGAGAAGTGAAAGCCAATAAAGACTAAAGAAAGGAGGACTCCCTTTGAAACGGTGAATATGAAGTTGCTCTTCTCAGCCAAGTTAAAGAAATAAAAAGGGTAATTGTTGAAAGAATTAAGAGATTGGAGAGCATAAAGGTGATATTCCTGAAAAATAGGCAACAAAAAAAGAATCTAAAATTTAATACGGCAAACATTTAGAAAATGACAAATATGTCTGAGCAATCCATAGAATCCCATGAAAGTCTGATGAAGATGCTCATTTTCTTTTCTTTTTTTTGAATTTTGTTTTATTGATATAAATTTATCAAGATGCTCATTTTCTATATACGGAATGAGTGAGTTGAGACCAGTGGAAACGTCAGACGTGAGTCAGACTTTTGTCATAGTGACCTCAATGGCTGGAAATAAAAGTCTCTGAGAAGGCAGTGAGTCAGCCATATTCTCATGCCTGTACAGGTCTCAGACACGTGTTTTGGTGATCACCACTTCCTGTAATGAGCTTACTAAATACTAAGCAATGAAAACTGCACCCTACTTTGAACCTTCTACAAAACCTGCTTGCCTGAGTAGAACTTCACGGATTGTTGAGAGTCAGGGATATTGCAGGTCTAGAGTCCAGTTACTATTTATCTTTAAAATGATATCTGCTCACTGCCCGTGCATGTGACTGGCTTCCATATTTGTAGTTGACATCTTTCTAAAGTGTTAACAGACTCCTACCTTCAACCAACCAAAATGTGAAGAATGCCATCAGGTAGCCTGTGAGATTTATAGCAGAGATTTCCCCAGGTTGCTATAACCTGCCCATCTGAAGTTTCCATTAATGTATTTGAAAAGTGGCTTGATTCATGTCATTCTATGTTCTATTAGTATAAACTTTGGATCATGGCGTTTGGTGGAAAGTTTATCTGTGTTACTGTGTCATGGACATTCATGTTGGATTCTAGAATAAAGTGTCTCTCACCCCTTTTAGGGGAGACCTATGCTTATAATGACAAATGACAGCTAAAACTATCTCAGGAAAGGGCATGACATTCTGTGCAATGACAGACTCTAGGGTTTCCGCTAGGACTACAGATGGTTCTTTGTAGAAGGAATGGGGGGGGGCATTTCCCACCGCCCAGCTCCCACATGGCTAGCTTTACCCGAAATAATTACGTGGAAACTGTATTCTTTTAAACACTGCTTGACCCATTAACTCTAACCTCTTACTGGCTAATTCTCACATCTTGATTAACCCATTTCGAATAATCTGTGTAGCACCAAGAGGTGCTGGATTTCTGGGAAGGATCTTAACCTGCTTCCATCTTGGAGAGGAGAGCTATAGCATCTGCCTGAATCTGCTTCTTTCTCCCAGCATTCTGTTCAGTCTACTCCACCTATCTAAATTCTGCCCTATCAGGCCAAGCATTTTCTTTATTAACCAACGAAAGTATGACCCTCCTCTATCAGTTCTTGATAATGTAGCTTAAGTAGAACATGATCAGGAAAGACGAAACACAACAACAATTATCATTATATTAACAAAAGAATAGAAATAGGAAAACATAAAAGTGGTTAAGGTGTTCATGTGACAGGAACAAGGAAGGAAGAATGGAGGGAGGGAGGGGATAAGGAAGGGAGGAAGGGAAGTAGGAAGGAAGGAAGGAAGAATGGGAAGAAAGGAGAGAGGTTATCAGAGAGAGAGGGACCGGAAGGGAGGGACATGTAGGTAGAATGGGTATGAAAAGACACCCTAAAATATAAATTAAATGCTTTTTTTATAATAGGAATTTGGCATCGGGAAGTGGTGGCACATGCCTCAGCACTCAGGAGGCAGAGGCAGGTGGATCTCCATGAGTTCAAGCTCAGCCTGGTCTACAAGAGCTAGTTCCAGGATGGGCTCCAAAACTACAGATAAACCCTGCCTCGAAAACCAATAAAAGAAAAAGAATTTGATCAACATGTATGCATCACTTGTGTGTCTGGTGCCCAGGAGGCCAGAAGATGGTATGAGACCCCTGGAACTGGAGTTATAGTTGGTCATGAGTATGTTGGGAAAAAAACTCAGGTTCTCTTGTAGAGTTGTTTGTGGTCTGATTTGGTAAGTCTCTTTCACTGCTGTCTAAGACATTTATCCAACCATCCACTGTTGAACACTTGGGATCCATCTTCATTTTGGTTTTTGAAAGCAGTACTACATTGGACAGTGGTGTGGAAGTACAGTGTAAAATCACAGATGTTACCTTCATGGCCTCTGGTGGCTAATGGGGACTTTCTTGCTGTTACTTTACATAGTGGAAGGGGATGAAAAGACAGAGTGATGAATGCCTTGTCTCTACACAGCAGGACTCAGTAAAACAACAAATGGACTCTGAAGTTGGCTTAACCCTATATAAAGTACTAATCCATTTGTGAGTCATGACTTAATCACTTCCACAAAAGCCTCACTTTACTTCTTTTTGAAATGTTATATTAACTGTTTATATTTGATAATAGTGTCTTATTTAGGGTTACTGTTATTGTGATGTAATGACATGGTCAAAGCAGCTTGGAGAGGAAAAGGTTTATTTGGCTTACACTTCTACATTAGTATTCATCCTCAAAAAGAGTCAGGACAGGAACTGAAACAAGGCAGGATCCTGGAGGCAGAGCAGTTACAAAAACCGTGGAGGAATGCTGGTTATTCACTTGTTCCTCATGGTTTGCTTGCCCTGCTCTCTTGTAGAACCCAGGACCAAATACAGGCATGGAACCACCTTCACTTGTCTGGAACCTCCTCCATCAATCACTTATTAAGAAAATACCTTACAGGCTAGCCTACAGTTAATCTTATAGATGCATTTTGTTAATTGATTTTCCGTCCTTTCAGATGAATTTAGCCTGTGTCAGGTCTACATAAAACTAGCCAACCAATCTGTGTGCTTGCATAAACGGTACTGTGGTCACATTCACACTCTACTCCCATTTCTGATACCATTCTACTTCCTCTGACCCCTTGCTTTTCTCAGTCTGTCCTCTATCTACCTGCATTTCCTTTCATCCTTCTCTTCTTCCTTATTTCCTCTCCTTCCTTCCTTATTTTCCATGCTTCCTTTCTTCTCCCCTGCCCCCTGATTCCCTCGCAAGCTTGCGTGTCCACAGTGGCCCTGCCTTGTCCAGAAAACAGCATCCCACCTCACTCCTCCTCATCTTCAGCTTCTACAGCCAGTCCCTCTACCCTTATTTCACACTATTCTCTGGGTCTTGAAGGGGGTGACATAGATGTCTTTTGTTGAGGCTGAGCAGTTACTTTTTCTCAGTATTTGATCCTCTATGAGTTCCCTCTTTTTCCACCATCTATTCCTGAAAAAGACTTGTCTGACCATGGCTGGGAGTTGGCTCTTCAATGAAGATAAAATTAAATATTTTGACAAAATTGTATCTATATGTACCTTTGGCAAAGCATCTGTAGTGGATTCCTTCATGGAGGATTTCTCACCTTATTACTTCTTGATGGGATTCTATTTCAAGACTAATTTTAGTGGGGGCATGATACATAACCCACTTTCAAAACTTACAGTCATATATCCAGAAATCAGATTGTGGGCACTGTTTTTGTTTGTTTGTTTGGCTGGTTTTGTTTTGTTTTTTGAGATATGTTCCTGTCTGTGTATCCCTGACTATTCTGGAACTAGTTCCATAGACCACAATAGCCTCAAACTGACAGTGATCATATCTGCTCCCTTCTGCAGCATCTTTAGTTCTAGAGTTAAATGAGTGCATTACTATTGTCCAGCTGCATGTTTTAAAACTATTTTCTTTCTTTCTCTGTCTCTCTTTTGAGTGCTTACCACAGTGCTCCACTATGCTGACACTGCTTTACTTTTCCCCCACCAAGTGAATAATGGCATCAATTTCCCCACATTCTCACCCACACTTAATATTTTATTCTTACTGGAGAAACTGCTTTCTTAGTGTAGTCACCCAGTGGGTAGAAAGTGATGTCTCATTGGTTGTAATTCCCCAACCCCTGACATGTCTTCTTCTAAACGTTGTTCTTGGTCTTCCAGTCATGTTTTGAATTGCCCAGTGCCTTGTGATTTTTCTAGACAACCAGACACAATGCTCCAGGTAAAAGAGATGCAGAGTTAGACTTTTATTTTGCTGGTTAGGTGCAGGGTCAGAGAAGTATGATAATGTTTCAGGTTGTTGGTGTCCTTGTGCTCTGACCAAAAATTTCCCATTGTATCTTCAGTTTTTTTCCTTCCATAAAGAGGAAGTGGCTACCTAGAGCAGCTTCAGTTGGGCATTTCCCTTTAACACAAAAGGCTAGAGTGAACTAAAGTTGATTTTCCCTTCTCTGTAAGGAAAGGTGAGCTGAATAGAAAATGTATTTCCTATTCCCTGGTGAGTTGGACTGTAATAAATCTATTCTTATATTAGATTCTTAGGGTTTGTTGTTGTTATTATTGTTATTTTAGAGACCTATTAAAAGCAGAGTGATTAGCCATATATTTTAAAAATGGTTTTCTTCGCCGGGCGATGGTGGCACACGCCTTTAATCCCAGCACTCGGGAGGCAGAGGCAGGCGGATCTCTGTGAGTTCGAGACCAGCCTGGAAGCCTGGTCTACAAGCGCTAGTTCCAGGACAGGCTCCAAAACCACAGAGAAACCCTGTCTCAAAAAACCAAAAAAAAAAAAAAAAAAAAAAAATGGTTTTCTTCTTCCTTACTATGATATAGAGAAGCTTATTTTATATTTACTTTGAGAACCTGTTCAAGATTCTAAAGACAAATTTCACAGATGTGAATGCCTCCTCCCTGGCTCTCATTGGTGTTTATAACTATCAACTTTACCACACTGATTCCTTAGCACTTTTCTAATTGCAGATAAATTTTCTGGTTCTGCCTATGGTTCCATGGTATTGCTTTTAAACGAAATCTCAACCTTGTGATTTTACCAATAAATAAAGATTTAGGAGTGAGATGCAGAGGCAAAAACATGATAGCTCAGTGAGGCCCAGGAGCAACCAGCTAACCTTCTTCCTTAGCTACCTTCTCGAAAGAGACCTTTTCTGCCATACAAAAACCAAACTGGCCACCAAACTTAATGTCCCTCCACAGTATTCCCCGTGCATTTCTCTACCAGCTTTCCTGACTTCCCCTTACTCTCTATGGCTACTTCCTATCATCTGGTTGCTGGCCCTGGCTCTTGAACAAGGTTTGCGGGCTACCATATTCAAAGAGTCTGGAATGTCAAGTTGGGAGCAAAGGCTCCAGTCCCTCACATCTATACCAGCCCCCAAGAAGTATAACTGGGGCTACTGACAGCCAACTTCCAGGATCAACAAGAAACCTTGCTTCAAATGAACAAAATGAAGAGGTGATGGAAAAAAAAATGGACATCTGATATCCCCCTTCTGATCTCCTAGACATCAAGTGCATTTACATGTTTGCATGCATGTAGATGGGCACATGAACACACACAGGCACACACACACTAATAGGAAATGAAAGTCAGTCAATAAAATATATGTCATTTATTTTGAAAATATTTTCCTGAGGAATACATCTTAGTCTTGATGAAGAAAAATGGTGAAAATGTGTTTTAGAGATAGCGATGACCAAAATGGAAATGTTGGGATGCTTTAAAAGTCATTGAATATTGAATTGCAGTTCTAGTCTCACTTAAATTCAAAATCAGGTGTATTGCCCTTTGTGACCATAATGCATAGCTGTGACTTTGAAACCACAGGACCTCAAGGAGAAATTTCATGTCTATGCGAAAATTCTAAAACAGTTGTCAATAGCATTCTCTCTTCCTTCAGTCCTAGACTTAAGCCACAACAATTTTTCCAAATTTGTTTTATCTCTGTCTTATCTTCTTTGGTTTCTTTGTTTGTCAGTTTGTTTTCTGGATAGGATTTTTCCGTGTAGCCACAGCTATCCTGGAGCTCACTGTGTCAACCAGGCTGGCATCAAACTCTTTGCTGATCCTGCTCTGCCTCCCAAGAGCTGAGATTAAAGGTATGTGGCACCAATGTCTATCTATCAACTCCTTTAATTCGGAAAGATTTAAAACAAAATAATAAAATCTCACACAATCATATATTCTAAGATAAATTTTATATCTGAATTTTCTGAGTTTTAGTAAAATATCTGATAGATATTTTGGCACAATTCCACCCATTTCAAAACATGAAATCAATTAATGCAGATTAATATTCAAGCTGTTTAAAAACCTAAATAACATGATCACATTAATACATGCAGACTAAGAATGAAAGGAAATGACTTCAACTTGATAAAGTAAATGCATGAAACACCAACAGCAGCACCCTGGTAAGAAATACAAAGCTTTCCCATTAAGATCAGAAACTGGGAAGAGATTTCAGCAACTTCATGACTAGAAAATGCAACAGGATGATGTATTAGTTACCCATCTCATTGCTGAAATGAAATGCCTGACAGAAACAACTCGGGAAGGAAAGATTTATTAGGGTTTTAGATCACCATGGGAAGGTAGAGTGCACTCCCTTACATCATAGGTCTGCCATTGACACTGGTTCCTTGCTGCAACTAAGACACATTGGGTATGAGACATAGGCTACTCCCCTTCATCTCTCCTTGAGTGTTTACTGAAGCCCTGTGCTCTCCCCTTTGATGCTGCCAGTTTCACATAGCAGAGATAACGTTTAACCCAGAGGCCATATATCTATTTCCTAAAAGTTGACTCAGCTCATATCCATAGGCTAGCTCTCAGTTTACAGAGAGATGATGTGGCCTTGTAAATAGAGCTATGGGTTGTAAAGCAGAGTAACCCACTGTTAATAATTAATTCTTAAGCTGCTGAGAAAGCTGCTAACAGTCTGTTCTCATTCTCCTAGGCTTACAACTTTATATTTCTTTATTTCTACATTCCTATTTCTGGAATCTATATTTTTATATTCTTATTCCTGGACGCTTCATTAGTTGCAACTTGATATGCCAGGTATTGTTGATATTCATGGAAAGCCTACCATTTTCTGAACAGAAAAGGGAGGACTGGCTTTGGAGGAAGGGCAGAGGGGAGCAAATGGGAGGAGAGGAGAGTGGGGAAACTGTGATTGGGATATTAAATAAATACATTTCTGAAAGAAAGAAAGAAAGAAAGAGAGAGAGAGAGAGAGAGAGAGAGAGAGAGAGAGAGAGAGAGAGAGAAAGAAAGAAAGAAAGAAAGAAAGAAAGAAAGAAAGAAAGAAAGAAAGAAAGAAAGAAAGAAAACCTGCCCTGACAAGAAAACAGTAACAGAACACCTGCTGGCATCATTCAGCCTTGACTGTAAAGAATACGTCTTATGATAAAACTTTCCTCTCCAGAAGGTCCTGGGTACGTGGTCTCCACTTCCACAGAGAACTGCTGTCCTTCACTATTCTGACTAAGGAATAGTCTGCTTCAATCCTTATTTAACATGTATGTCACTATGCTCATCTTTAAATATATATTTTAATATATATGATAATGTATAATATATAAGTACACATATATGTAATTACATATTAATTGTTGATTTATTTATTGTTTATTAGTTTATTTGATATCTACCATCATGCCTGGCAAAGAGGAAGCTGGAGAGGCAAGCATGAGTGATGAGAACTGAATCCTAGTCCTGGTTGTGAACCTTAGCCTTTAGCTGCAGGGCCATCTCTCCAGCTTGCACTTCACTTCAGTGTTTTTCATAACAGCATCTGGTTTCAGTGACATATACTCTAGAGAATGAATGAAGACATTGTGAGGTTTTTCAGCAAGGTTAAGATTTTGTTTTTAAATGTTATTAAAGTGGTACACAAGATATCATGCTAAATTGTATGGTCCAAAACTTATTGATACCTGTTCCTAATAGGCTATGTCATGATTTTATGTGATTCATTTTCACTATATTGAAACAAGTCATGTAAATGAATTTCATCTTTTTATACATGGACTGACACTGAGAAAATAGCCTTATTTTGTCACAGCATTTGGTGTATCCCATTTCCCATGGCTCACACCCAGTCCATACCTGTGTTGATTCAACATTAAGTCTGCTGTTGATTTACTGGTTTGGTTTCTGTTCATTGATGTGGATTCTGGTTTGGTTGTTAGAGAAATATCAGCTTGTCATTTAAAATGTAAATATTTGCTTTTAATGTTTTGTTAGCTTCGTGATCTCTGGGTCCATTGTTCGAGAACTATGCCTCAGGTAAGATGAGTTTTAGGAAAACTGGAAGTGAATAAATTGTAACTGCTGTGGTCATGGTTACTAGGGAGACCAAGTGTGGGTTCTCTGTGAGTATCACAGCTAGCAGAATAACCATCCACGTGAGGCAAGAAGATCTAATTCAGCGAGACTGAGTAGCCAGCGTGGGTTCAGACATATGGACTGCAGCACCAGGAAAATTGTTTGAGACACATTTAAACACAGCACAATTGTGGAAGAGAGTTTCCTGGTGACAATGAACTCAATCCTATGTGCACAATAAAGCTTAAGGCATCACTACATTGAACTGTAAAGTACTTAAGGCATCACTACATTGAACTATAAAGTACTTAAGGCATCACTACATTGAACTGTAAATACCTGTGACTTCTTCTGTCAGATGGATTCTATGTTGACTGCATGTGACATCTTAAGGGTCTGGGGAGGATTTGGTGTGGTCATGGTCTAATAGAGATGATAGAAGGCCCTAGGCTATTAACCACCTCTGATCCCCTTTGTAAAGTCCATGTGACACCTCCCATAGGGTTGAGCTCCTTTGACTGAGAAGCAGTGCTCAAGATGAGGGTATCAGGAGGAAGAGTTTGTGGAAGCCAGGTGTGGCCTGCTCCTAAAGAAAACACAGAGGTCACCAGATTATTATTCACATCCATTTCCAGACTTCCAGGCATAAAACAGGTTATATCTGCATGTTTTACATTCCTGGTTCCTTAGTTCTTAGCTGTAAGAACACGAACCTCTGTTTCCCAAACAGCTATGTGTGTTACTATAGACAGATAAATAAAATCCAATGAAGTTTTTATGATTTTGTTTTCGAGAAAGTTTCTTACACAGCCTGAGTCATCCTTATCCTCTGGCCTCCTCCACAGAGCTGGAATTATTGATATGGTACCTCTGTGTTGTACCAGCTTTTTATTCTTTATTGAGCTCTATTACCACCTACCATGTCACATAATATGCCACTTTTCATATAAATTTTATGATCCATTCACACGTAAGCAATCAGGAATGGAGAATGGGGACAGTTCTTGAAAAGTTTCTAACAGCTTTTGCACACAACTATTTCATTCTGAAGGCAATGGACATATTCAATATGTTTTTCATACAGATCATCCTCAGGGCCTCAGCAGTTGGCACACTTATTAAAGTGCTTGCCACATAAGTGTAAGGATACAAATTCCATCCTTCAGAACTGACATATGACAGTGTGGTGTGGTTACACGAGTTCATAACTCAGTTTCAGAATGGTAGAGACCAGTAGATTATTGGGACTTGCTGGTCAGTTAGCTTAGCTTAATCTGTGAGTTCCAGGATCAGTGAGAGACCTTGTCTTAAAAACAAAATAGTAATTAAGGAGGTCAATGTTTCCACCCTTATCTACAAAGAATAATGATACTTTTCTTCTGAAGACATATTGAACATGGTTCCAGGACAGACCAACCAGTGCTAGAAAATTTATGATTACTTTTTCTTTCTTTACTTTTTTCAAATCCTGAGACAGTCTCAAAATAAAACCAACCAACGCTCAAAACTCCAGGACTCTGGCTGAATGGGAAGTTTGGGGGAGTTTGTAGGGATAAGTCCCACCCCTTAGGGGGCATGTTCGCCTTGGGCTAATGTTTACCTATAAATCTGGCAAGCGTGCTCACAGCGCTTGCTTCTGCTTTCCTGGTCTCCGTGGGAACGGTGGTTCTGTAAGTCTATTTCCCCATTAAAGCTGTATATATTTTTACAATCTGTCTGCATTCGTTTACTCTGTTACATTTTGGCACCCAACGTGGGACTATTTTGCCCCCGACTCAAGCGCATGGCCTGCTAGCTAACACAGCACGCTCCCGGGTGCTGTTTTTTAGTGACTCAGGCCCCAGTGCCAAGTCCGAGATACACTCGGCCACACAGGCCCATTCTGCCCCGCCTGCTCACTGGCTGTGGTGGCGCACGCCTTTAATTCCAGTACTTGGGAGGCAGAGGCAGGCGGATCTCTGTGAGTTCGAGGCCAGCCGGGCGATGGTGGCGCATGCCTTTAATCCCAGCACTCGGGAGGTAGAGGCAGGCTGATCTCAAGAGGAGTTGGTCAGCAATAGGGTAAGGTGGGAGGGCGATAACTAAGATTATTCATGGAGCTCCTTCCTTCCTTCCTCCTTTCTTAAAGAATTATGTGCATGTGTATGTGGTAACAGATCCTCTGGGACTGGTATTATAATTAATATGAGCTACCCAGTGTGGGTTCTAGGGACAGAACTCAGGTAAATCTCCTAACTGCTCTGTCATCATCTCTCCCACCCAGGAAGTCCTAGTTCTGAAAAACTAATTTGTACTCAGAAGTTGAAAAATTCCTAATAAATCCTAAAGAAGTGCTCACCATTGTATTTGCATATATTAAATAAAGAGTAGGAAACTTTCTTCCAAAACTGTAAGCAAGACAGAAAGTATAGCCCAAGGAAGCAGAAGAGAACTGGCTCCTGTGACCACATGACCTCTCACATATGATGTGGCATGAATGTACCCCCCATCATTAGTGAGTAAACTAATTTTTTTTTTTTTTTTTTTTTTTTTTTTTTTTTTTTATTCTTTTTTAATTAAAATTTCCACCTGCTCCCCGTTTCCCATTTCCCTCCCCTCCTCCCAAATATTGCCCCCTCCCCCCACTCCCCTCCCCCTATCCCCACTCCTCTTCTCCTCCCCCCACACCATTCCCCCTCCCTCTCGATACTGAAGAGCAGTCCAAATTCTCTGCCCTGCGGGAAGACGAAGGTCTTCTATCTACGTCCAGGAAGGTGAGCTTCTAAACAGGCTAAGCTCCCACAAAGCCAGTTCATGTATTAGGATTGAAACCTAGTGCCATTGTCCTTGGCTTCTCATCAGTCTTCGTTGACCGCCATGCTCAGAGAGTCCGGAATCAACCCATGCTTATTCAGTCCCAGACCAGCTGGCCTTGGTGGGCTCCTAATAAATCAGTTCCACTGTCACAGTGGGTGGGTGCATCCCTCGTGGTCCTGATTTTTTGCTCTTGTTCTCCCTCCTTCTGCTCCTCATTTGGACCTTAAGAGCTCAGACCGTTGCTCCAAATTGAGACTCTGTCTCTACCTTGATCCATCGCCAGATGAAGGTTCTAAGGTGATATGCAAGATATTCATCAGTATAGGATAGGGTCATTTCAGGTTCCCTCTCCTTAGTTGCCCAAGGTACCAGCTGGGGACATATTCCTGGACACCTGAGAACCCCTCTAGAGTCAAGTCTCTTGCCAACCCTAAGATGGCTCCCTTAGATAGGATATATACTTCGCTGCTCCCGTATCCATCCTTCCTATATCCCAACCATCCCAATCCCCCGAGCTCCTCCCATCCTCCCCTTCTCATATTTCTCATCCCATTTCCCCTTTGCCCCATGCCACCTCACCCGCAAGTTCCCATTTTTTGCCCTGCAATCTTGTCTACTTCCCCCTCTCCATGCGGATGACTATATGATTTTCTTTGGGTTCACTTTCTTATTTAACATCTATAGGATCGCACATTATATGCTTAATGTCTTTTACTTATGGCTAGAAACCGATTATGAGTGAGTACATCCCATGTTCCTCTTTTTGGGTCTGGGATACCTCACTCAGGATAGTGTTTTCTATTTCCATCCATTTGCACACAAAATTCGAGAAGTCATTGTTTTTTACTGCTGAGTAGTACTCTAATATGTATATATTCCACACTTTCTTCATCCATTCCTCCATTGAAGGGCATCTAGGTTGTTTCCAGGTTTTGGCTATTACAAACAATGCTGCTATGAACATAGTTGAACAGATACTTTTGTCATTTGATGTGGCATCTCTTGGGTATATTCCCAATAGTGGTATTACTGGATCTTGGGGTAGGTTGATCCCTAATTTCCTGAGAAATCGCCACACTGATTTCCAAAGTGGTTGCACAAGTTTGCATTCCCACCAGCAATGAATGAGTGTGCCTCTTTCTCCACAACCTCTCCAGCAAAGGCTATCATTGGTGTTTTTGATTTTAGCCATTCTGACAGGTGTAAGATGGTATCTCAAAGTTGTTTTAATTTGCATTTCCCTTATCGCTAAGGAGGTTGAGCATGACCTTAGGTGTCTTTTGGCCATTTGAATTTCTTCTGTTGAGAATTCTCTGTTCAGATCAGTGCCCCATTTTTTTATTGGGTTCATTAGCATTTTAAAGTTTAGTTTCTTGAGTTCTTTATATATTTTGGTGATCAGACCTTTGTCTGTTGCAGGGTTGGTGAAGATCTTCTCCCAGTCAGTGGGTTGCCTTTTTGTCTTAGTGACAGTGTCCTTTGCTTTACAGAAGCTACTCAGTTTCAGGAGGTCCCATTTATTCAATGTTGCCCTTAATGTCTGTGCTGCTGGGGATAAACGTAGGAAGTGATCTCCTGTACCCATATGTTGTAGAGTACTTCCAACTTTTTCTTCTATCAGGTTCAGTGTGTTCAGACTAATATTGAGGTCTTTAATCCATTTGGACTTGAGTTTTGTGCATGGTGATAGATATGGATCTATTTTCATTCTTCTACACGTTGACAACCAGTTCTGCCAGCACCATTTGTTGAAGATGCTCTCTTTTTTCCATTGAATACTTTTAGCTCCTTTATCAAAAATTAGGTGTTCATAAGTTTGTGGGTTAAAATCAGGGTCTTCTACTCGGTTCCATTGATCGACTTCTCTGTTTTTATGCCAATACCAAGCTGTTTTCAATACTGAGGCTCTGTAATAGAGTTTGAGGTCAGGGATGGTAATGCCTCCAGACGATCCTTTATTATATAAGATTGTTTTGGCTATCCTGGGTTTTTTGTTTCTCCATATAAAGTTGATTATTGTCCTCTCAAGATCTGTGAAGAATTTTGATGGGATTTTAATGGGGATTGCATTGAATCTATAAATTGCCCTTGGTAGAATTGCCATTTTTACTATGTTGATCCTCCCTATCCAAGAGCAAGGGAGATCCTTCCATTTTCTGGTATCCTCCTCAATTTCTTTCTTCATTGACTTAAAGTTCTTGTCAAATAGATCCTTTACTTCCTTGGTTAGGGTTACCCCAAGATATTTTATGCTATTTGTGGCTATCGTGAAGGGTGATGCTTCTCTGATTTCCATCTCTGCTTCCTTATCCTTTGTGTATAGGAGGGCAACTGATTTTTTGGAATTGATCTTGTATCCTGCAACGCTACTAAAGGTGTTTATCAGCTGAAGGAGTTCTTTGCTGGAGTTTTTGGGGTCGCTTATGTACACTATCATATCGTCTGCAAATAATGAAAGTTTAACTTCTTCCTTTCCGATTTGAATCCCTTTGATCCCCTTATGTTGTCTTATTGCTATTGCTAGAATTTCAAGCACTATATTAAAGAGGTATGGAGAGAGTGGACAACCTTGTCGTGTTCCTGATTTTAGTGGAATAGCTTTGAGTTTCTCTCCATTTAATTTGATGTTAGCTGACGGCTTGCTATAAATAGCTTTTATTATATTTAGGAACGACCCTTGTATTCCTAATCTCTCTAAGACCTTTATCATAAAGGGATGTTGAATTTTGTCAAATGCTTTTTCCGCATCTAATGAAATGATCATATGGTTTTTTTCTTTCAGATTATTTATATGATGGATTACATTGATAGATTTTCGTATGTTGAACCAGCCCTGCATCTCTGGGATGAAGCCTACTTGATCATAATGGATAATTTTTCTAATGTGTTCTTGGATTCGGTTTGCCAGTATTTTATTGAGTATTTTTGCGTCGATGTTCATGAGTGAGATTGGCCTGTAGTTCTCTTTCTTGGTTGTGTCTTTGTGTGGTTTTGGTATCAGAGTAACTTCAGCTTCATAAAAGGAATTTGGCAATGACTTCTCTGTTTCAATATTGTGAAATACATTAAGGAGTATAGGTATTAGGTCTTCTTGGAAGTTCTGGTAGAATTCTGCATTAAAGCCGTCTGGACCTGGGCTTTTTTTGGTGGGAAGGTTTTTTATAACAACTTCTAATTCTTCGCGACTAACGGGTCTATTTAGATTGTTCACCTGGTCCTGGTTTAACTTTGGTATATGGTACTTATCTAAAAAAGTGTCCATTTCTTTTACATTTTCCAATTTTGTGGCATACAGGTTTTTGTAGTAAGATCTAATGATTCTCTGAATTTCGTCTGTGTCTGTGGTTATGTCTCCCTTTTCGTTTCTGATTTTGTTAATTTGCGTATTCTCTCTCCGCCGTTTGATTAGTTTGGATAGGGGTTTATCAATCTTATTGATTTTCTCCAAGAACCAGCTTTTTGTTTCATTGATTCTTTGGATTGTTTTCTGTGTTTCTATTTTGTTGATTTCAGCCCTCAATTTGATTATTTCCAGTCTTCTACTTCTCCTAGGTGAGTCTGCTTCTTTTCTTTCTAAAGCTTTAAGGTGGGCTATTAGGTCTCCAATGTGTGCTTTCTCCGTTTTCTTTATGTGGGCACTTAATGCTATGAACTTTCCTCTTAGCACTGCTTTCATAGTGTCCCATAGGTTTGAGTATGATGAGTCTTCGTTTTCATTGAATTCAAGAAAGACTTTAATTTCTTTCTTTATTTCTTCCTTGATCCAGGTGTGGTTCAGTAGTTGACTGTCCAATTTCCATGAGTTCATAGGCTTTCTGGGGATAGCATTGTTGTTGAATTCTAACTTTAATCCATGGTGATCTGATAAGACACAGGTGGTTACCGATATTTTTTTGTAACTGTGTAAGTTTGCTTTGTTACCGAGTATGTGGTCTATTTTCGAGAAGGTTCCATGAGCTGCAGAGAAGAAGGTATATTCTTTCTTATTTGAGTGGAATGTTCTATAGATGTCTGTTAAGTCCATTTGATTCATTACCTCCCTTAATCCTCTTATTTCTCTGTTAGGTTTCTGTCTGATTGACCTGTCCATTGGTGAGAGAGGAGTGTTGAAATCTCCTACTATTAGTGTGTGTGGTTTGATGACTGCCTTGAGTTTTAGTAACGTTTCTTTTACATAAGTGGGTGCTTTTATATTAGGGGCATAGATATTCAGGATTGAGACTTCATCCTGGTGAATTGTTCCTGTTATGAGTAAAAAATGTCCATCTCCATCTCTTTTGATTGATTTTAGTTTGAAGTCAACTTTCTTAGAAATTAGTATGGCCACACCTGCTTGTTTCTTAGGTCCGTTTGCTTGATAAACCTTTTCCCAGCCCTTTACTCTGAGTAGATGTCTGTCTTTGTGGTTGAGGTGTGTTTCTTGTAAGCAGCAGAATGTTGGATCCTGTTTTCGTATCCAATCTCTTAGCCTGTGCCTCTTTATAGGTGAGTTGAGTCCATTGATATTAAGTGATATTAATGACCAGTGGTTGTTAACTCCAGTCATTTTTCCTTTCTTTCCTTCTTTCCTTTGGTAGTAGAGTTTGTGTGTTTCCCTTCTTCAAGTTGTGCTGGTGAAGGGTCATTAGATGTCTGAGTTATTGTGGGCATTGTTGGACTCCTTGGTTTGTGATTTTCCTTCAATTACTTTCTGAAGGGCTGGATTTGTGGCTACGTATTGTTTAAATTTGTTTTTATCCTGGAAAATTTTGTTTTCTCCATTTATAGTGAACGAAAGCTTGGCTGGGTATAGAAGTCTGGGCTTGCATCCATGGTCTCGTAGTTTCTGCAGTATATCTATCCAGGACCTTCTGGCTTTCATGGTTTCCATAGAGAAATCAGGTGTAAGTCTGATAGGTTTACCTTTATAGGTAACTTGACCTTTTTCCTTTGCAGCTCTTAATATTCTTTCTTTATTCTGTATGTTTTGTGTTTTGATTATTATATGACGAGGAGATGTTTTTTTTTGATCCAGTCGATTTGGTGTTCTGTATGCTTCTTGGACCTTCAAAGGAATATCTTTCTTAAGGTTGGGAAAGTTTTCTTCTATAATTTTATTAAATATATTTTCTGGACCATTGAGCTGTAGATCTTCTCCTTCTTCTATCCCTATTATTCTTAGGTTTGGTCTTTTTATTGTGTCCCAGATTTCCTGAATGTTTTGTGATGAGAATTTGTTGGTTATGCTGTTTTCTTTGATGAGAGTGTTTATTTTCTCTATGGTATCTTCAGTGTCTGAGATTCTTTCTTCTATCTCTTGTAATCTGTTGGTGGTACTTGTCTCTGTAGTTCCTGTTCGTTTATTCAAATTTTCCATCTCCATCCTTCCCTCGGTTTGTGTTTTCTTTATTACTTCCACTTCATTCTTCAAGTCTTGAACCGTTTCCCTTACCTGTTTGATTACTTTTTCTTGTTTCTCTTGGTTTTCTTGGGTATCTTTGAGAGATTTATTCATTTCCTCTACCTTTTTGTTTGTAATCTCTAATTGGTTGTGGCAGTTTTTCACCTCCTGTTTAAGGTCCTCTATTATTTTCATAAAATTCACTTTTGAGTCGAATTCTTCTAATTCTTCTGGATTAGGGTGTACACTTCTCATTTCGGGATTCCTGGATCCTGGTGATGTCACGTTGCCTTTCAAGTTGTTGGGGGAATTCTTGCATTGGCGCCTGCCCATCTTTTCCTTCAAATGGAGCCAGGAGAGGCCTGATGTCTTGGACCAGTCTTTGCTGTGACTAACTCTCTAGGTGTATCTCCTCAGTGTAGGGGCAGGAACCGTTCCCTTCCAGGTGAACTCCTCAACACCAAAACATGGATGCGTGGTATTCCAATGACCCGCGTAAAGAAGGCCGAATGCAAGGGGTCGGGCGGGGTCAAGTAGAACACAGGCGACACTGCAGTACAAGCTGGAGGTGCCTGCGCTCCCTTTCGGGGGTTGCTGAGGCCTGCCCGCTAGGCAGGCACTCACTGCTCTGGTTGGGTATCCTTAGTGTAGGGGCGTTTGTGCTCTCTACCGGGACCGTCCGCCCCAGGATAGTACACACTCACCCGTCCCGATGAAACTTCTGGCACCTACACAGGAACTCCTGGATGCCCCAATGAGCCAGGGACTAAGGGAAGTAGGGCGCAGGCAGAGCAGGTCCAGGAGATCACAGCAGAGACTGCAGCCCCAGCAGCAGGGGCCCGCTTTCCCTGGCGGGGACCTTGAGGCCTGCCCTCTAGTCAGGCACTCACTGGTCTGGGCTGGTAGCCTTAGTGAAAGGGCAGGAAACTGTTCCACAGCTAAGGACCTTGCAGACAAGGCAGGCTTGGGGGTGGGGGTGGGGGCGGGTGTGTAGGAGAGAAAGCCTTGCAGCAGGAGCTGGGGGAGGGGCGTTTGTGCTCTCTACCGGGACCTTCTGCCCCAGGATAGCACACACTCACCCGTCCCGATGAAACTTCTCGGCACCTACACAGGAACTCCTGGATGCCCCAATGAGCCAGGGACAAAGGGAAGTAGGGCGCAGGCAGAGCAGGTCCAGGAGATCACAGCAGAGACTGCAGCCCCAGCAGCGGGGGCCCGCTTTCCCTGGCGGGGACCTTGAGGCCTGCCCTCTAGTCAGGCCCTCACTACTCTGGGTTGGTAGCCTCAGTGAAAGGGCAGGAAACTGTTCCACAGTAAAGGACCTTGCAGACAAGGCAGGCTTGGGGGTGGGGGTGGGGGGCGGGTGTGTAGGAAAGAAAGCCTTGCAGCAGGAGCTGGGGGGGGGGGGGGCGTTTGTGCTCTCTACCGGGACAGTGCGCCCCAGGATAGCACACACTCACCCATCCAGATGGGACTTCTCAGCACCTATGCAGGGATTCCTGGTTGCCCCAATGAGCCAGGGACCAAGGGAAATAGGGGGCAGGGAGAGCAGGTCCAGGAGATCACAAGCAGAGACTGCAGCCCCAGCAGCAGGGGCCCGCTTTCCCTGGCGGGGACCTTGAGGCCTGCCCTCTAGTCAGGCACTCACTGGTCTGGGCTGGTAGCCTTAGTGAAAGGGCAGGAAACTCGAGTAAACTAATTTTTAATGACCAGTGGGTAACTCTCCAATGTTTCAACTAGGTAAATATGGTTAGTGGATAAAATTAACTATTTATTGTATAATAAAACATGTTTTTCAAGAAGAATGTTGGCTCATCCCATCACTGCTTTCTAACAGCAGTCCGAGATTCAGGGCAGATGAACTGCAGTTATTCCTGAAATGGTTACAGTGGTAGTAATGGCCCTTTAAGGAAAACTCCTGGTCAAGAATAGAATCTCTGTCCTGCCTGGAAACCAGCAATTACAATGTCTCACAAAGCTCTCTGTCTTCCTTCATGCCTGAAAAAACAAAAGACAGTAAACTTTAGAGTAGTTCCAGTATCACAGGAAAATTGGGTGAAAAGTACTGAGACTTTTTGCATCTGCTGTGCTTTCCCGGATTCATTTCCCTAAGGTCAGCACCCTACAGTGAGTAGGTAGGAAGCACACACGCTCAGTGTAGGAATAAATATTGACTCTGTTATGAACCTGAGTCAGTCTGCTCTTGGCAGTGTGTCTTCTGTGGGTCTGGAATCATGGACACATACTGTGTTCATGCTCACTTTGTTACACACTGTGGGCCTGCTGCCTAACAGTTCCTAGGCTTCCAGTGATGTCTCCCCAACCAAGACTAGGAGTCTGGCTCTGCCTATGCCTCTCTTGGGCTCTCCAACTCCTAGAACTGCTGCAGGCTTGGGATAAGAGAATTGCAGGTCCTATCATTGGGCTAGAGTTCACTCTGTCCTCATCCCTGTGCCAGGCTTTACTGTCCTTATCACTGGGTCAGGCTACACTTATGATCTATTACCTCTGGTTCAGAATCGTGGGTTTAGAGGAAGAGGCCTCCAGCTAGGGAGGGTTGAAAGTCCTTTGGGGCTTAGTAAAATCTCTTGTGTTAACAGTTTCACTTCAAGTCAGAGCTCTGAAGTGAAACGAAAACACAAAGTTAATCAGTAAATGAGATGTCAGTCTCCAGATGACACCACCATGGCTGCCATGGACTCTTCTCCTGTTACAGCAGGATTTTATGATCAGGAGATTCAGAGAGGGAACTGAAGGCAGGGGGATGAGAATGGAAGGAGAAGAGAGAAAGGGAGAGAAGTAGACACATAGAGAGGGGCAGAAAAGGGAGGGGGAGAGAGAGAAGAGAGGCAGAAGAGGCTATACAGAATATGACAGGGAAAGGGATCAGGATTTGAAGTTTTTGTATGGGTTTATGCAAGACAGGCTATGCTACTGGCTAGATTAAAAGCTTTCCATGACTTTGTTTTAAAATACCAGGCTTTGCCTTAGGTCAAGAGAATGAGGAAGAAATGAATGAGGACCAAAACCAGGAGGCTTCATTAGTTAAGAAAGACACTGATCAAAGATGGCCTTATGCCTGGACAGAAAGGTTGGTGTTGGGATATTTTAGCTACCCCCTGCACTATAAAAACTCAGGAGATAAACTCTTATATTCTTCTTTTGTACCTCAAACTTGTGCTGATGTGTGAGAAAATAATTACTTGTGTAACAAGACTTTCTTGTCAAACTTTTTTTAGGGGACTGCCAGCTCCCAATAATGACATGGAAACTTATTACTAATTATCAGAGGTTGACCTTTAGCTTAGGCTTATTTCAAACTAGCTCTTATAACTTAATTAATTTCTATTAAACTTCATTCTGCTATTTTACCACTTCTCCATTCTGTATGTCATACTTCTCTGTGTCTCACTTGCATCTCCTTCTTTCTTACTCCCAGAGTTCCTCTCTTTCCCCGGAAATCCTTCCTATCTTGTCCTGCCTATGTATTGCCCATTCAGCTTTTTATTAAACCCATCAGGTGCCTTAGGCAGGTGAGGCAAATCATAGACATATTTTCATGTAGTATAAAAAATATTCTGGAACATACTTGGACATCAAAAAATCTGGGTGACACTCATCTCCAACTACATTGACAGTTGAGTACCCCAAATACTTGAATTCAGAACCCCTCGACTCATATCTATTAACTCCTATTTTTATAATATGCATAATATATTTGTATTTAATATGATATATTACTATATTGACTATATGTTATTGTTTTACTTCATATAATTAATTTAAAAGATTTTTAGTAATTTTTAAAATAGTTATTTTAACTGATTGATTTTATGTGCATTAAGGGTGTCAGATCTCCTGGAACTGGAGTTACAGAGAGTTGTGAGCTGCCATGTTGGTGCTTGGAATTAAACCTGGGTCCTCTGAAAGACTAGCCAATTGCTGTTAACCACTGAGTCATCTCTCTAGCCCCTAAATTTGTCGTTTTTTTTTAACTTAGCCTTACTAACCTGGACCTGTCTATGTAGACCAGGCTAGCCTTGGACTCATAGAGATCCACCTGTCACAGCCTCCTCAGTTCTGGGGTCAGAGTCACATGCTACCA
Source organism: Chionomys nivalis (assembly GCF_950005125.1). Classification (NCBI taxonomy): domain Eukaryota; kingdom Metazoa; phylum Chordata; class Mammalia; order Rodentia; family Cricetidae; genus Chionomys; species Chionomys nivalis. Next base: position 20,444,849 of record NC_080086.1, on the reverse strand, counting down.
GACCCATCACCCAAATATTTTTTTCTAACATTTTAAAATTTTTCTGAGATATTTACAATTTTCCTTGGCATATGTTTCTAAATGATAAAAGAATGCTAATTTTTTGTTTGTTTGTTTTTTGAGGACAATGATATTATGCTGCTATATTTCCAGGGCACCTGCATTCTAAATCCAAATTCTTCAAGCCTGTGAGTCCAGCTCTGCCACCCTCTTCTGACATCTGCAGGCACCTGTAATCACAGGCACAGTCCCACATACAGGCACACCCACATACACATAATTAAATACAACATAAATAATCTTAGAAAAACTCCAACTCTGCTTCATAAACTGTCTAGTCCTGAAATTCTTCTTGGCATCAAAGCTATGAATCTTGGTTTGGCCTGAGTCAAAGGACCCTGAAAATCTAGAGCAGTGATTCTCAACCTATGGGTAGTGACTTCTTTGGGGAGACGGTGTTGAATGACCATGTCACAGGGATCACATATCAAATATCCTGCATATCAGTATTTACATTCTGATTCAGAACAATAGCAAAACTACAGTAGTTTCAAAGAAATAAATTTATGTTTGGGGTTACTACAACATGATGAACTGTCTTCAAGGAGCACAGCACTCAGAAGGTTGAGAACCACTGATCTAGAGGCATTTCTTGGTTTGGTGAAGGTGGCAGTGGGTTGTGTCTTTCCGTCCCCACACCACTAACCAAACATTTCCAGATTGAAACCTGTTGTATGACATAGCCTGAATCACTCCCAATTGGCTCCAGAGTAAACAATCTCTCATTCCCGGAGAGGAGAGAAATGTGTTCACTGACTGTGAACAGTGTGCCTCCAGCTCTCTCCATTCTGACTCTGTCTCCTACAGATTCAGTCTCTGGATCCTTTGCACACAGAATGCTCTGAGCTGGCTTTGGTGCCCCCTTCTTCAGTGATGTCCTCAAAACCCAGAGCTGCAGCTTGGGGTTCACCTTTCCAGAGGTTCATTGCCCTTTTCCTGGTATTCAAAGCAGGAAGGTGTGGTATTTGCTAAGGAGGAGTGTGCTGACACAACACACACAGGCAGAGTGCAGTGGAACGGACCTTGAAGCAAAAGAAGTGTTTCATCGTCTCAGAGATTACAGTTCCTTTCTTGTTGTTGCTGGAACTCAGCTTGTCGGCTCTGAGATGAGTGCTGCAGAACCTGCGGAGGCTTTTGTGGGCATGCTCAGTACCACAGACAGACTGCAGGAGGGCGAGCTGGGTATGTATTTAATGCATATTCGAAAGAACTACCAGAGAAGAGAGGTGCTTGCCAGGGACAGGAACGGAAGAGGAGGGTAGAGGAGCCGAACCTCACACCTGTGAGCCTGTCACAGTGGGTTTCTGCAGAGCTAGAGAATGCAGACAGGAGTTTAGTTAGCTAAGACATTTTTTATATTAGTTATTCTATTACAGCATATAAATAGTTCTCGTACAAGATAAATGAAAAGTGAATTGCAATACAAAAGCTTTTCTCTTTTCTTTTTTTCTTCTTAGCTTGCTAGTCTATGCTTTTGCCAGGGATCTGGTGAATCACACCAAGTCCCTGTGGAACATGCTTGCTCTACAAGTCCCACAGCAAAGGCAAATTCAAACAATAACAGCTCTGCAGTTTGTAGTGACATGAGGAGCCTGAGAAGCTGGGGCCTCTTCTTTGCAGATTCACTCAGATGGAAAAGGATGTAAGGAGGAGGCAGGAGGCCTGGGGTCTAGGCTGACCCCATCCAGGACCAAATCCTCTACATTTTAAGATCCTAGTAAATAATGAAAAAAGAATATAATGGGTTTTCTACTTTAGTCTTCAAGAAGAAAGCGAAATTGTGTTTCTTGAGTTTTGAAAATGTCTATGCTTCATTATATTTCACTGTTTTATCTTCTTTTTGTCCTTCTTCCCTGTCCCTCCACCTTAATTGTTTTCATTTAGGAAAAGATACTGGATTTTGAGAAAACAAGACTGATATTTACCAAAACACAAAATTCATGACAAAATATTAATTCTTATCACTTAAACCAGGTATTCTCCTGACTGAAACATTATTATCATTATCACTATTATTATTTATTATTATTATTCATTATTGATGTTGTTGCTGCTGCTTCTGCCTGCTGCTGATTGACTAATTCTTTGAGACAGTCTCATACAATTTTTCGAGCTGGCCTATAACTTCTGCTCCCTTTGCCCCAGCAGGGCTGACTTTGAAACCAAATACTTATCCAGAGGGAACATATCTGTTGTGAATGTGGAGCTCCTGTCCAAAGGGCAGATGCTGTGTAACTAGAAGCATTCTGCAACTTGTAACTTGTCTCTCATTTGAAACCATAGCTGGTTTTGTGAGTGAAGCAGGGTTTTTGTTTATTTGTTTGTTTTTGTCTTTGTTTTTGAAGACAGGGTTTCCCTGTGTAGCCCGGGTTATACTGATCTCACTCTTGTAGACCAGGCAGCCCTCAGACCCAGCCTACCTCTGCCTCCTGATTGCTGGGATCACCAGCACCTTAAAAAAAAAAAAAAAAAAAAAAAAAAAAAAAAAAAAAAAAAAAAAAAAAAAGCAAGCTAAAAATCAGATCAGCAATGGTTAATTTCTTTGTTTATTGGGAGCTCATTTCTAATATTGCTAACATTGTGGACTGTCTATTCAGAGGTTTTAAGCACAATGCTAAACTCAGAAATCATGGGTAAGTCTAGACATTTCAAGCTTGAAGGTGTTTAGAAATCTAGGGATGGGGTGACAAGAGGAAGAGAAAGCTGATGAAAATTGATTCCTCACATGCAGACCAGTGTTGGACTGGGTAGTGAGTACATGAGAATTTAGCATATTTTTATTTATTTTTATAAAGGCTTGCAATTCTCAAAAGTAAGTGACTTGTTTTAAGATGATAAAAAAAATAGAAGAAAACATAAGGGATGACTTACAGATGACTGACTTTCAGGAGCCTGATAAGAATAAGAGCAGCTCCGCCTGCGCAAGAAATCCAATTAGGTCAAATCACACCAAATCAAAATGCCCATTGTTTTATTAAGGATGACGGGCTCTGGGTTGCTGAGTGCATGACAGGGAGACAGGTCAGCAAGGAGCGATGCAGACCCCAAAACCAAGTGTTCCTTCTCTAGGACGCTCCTTAAATACCCTGTGGGACTGGGATTTGCATGCTGGGATTTGGAGTCCAGAGCAAAGCAACTCCTAGACCAAGGACTGGGGCTATGCCCCCAATTTAACAGAGACCAGTGAAACAAAGGGGTCGTTATTGGGGCGATTAAAGGACAATTTGAGTATCACCTTAGTAGAAAGAAAAAATAGAAATGAAGTTTGGGAGTTTTGTATGTAGTCAAAATCCAAAGGACGTTATAAAATGCTTACATTCCTCTAATCCTAAGCATTGTCTTTCTTGTTAGTTTAAGCATCAGTTCTCTCCTGACTTGGAGATACATATTCATGTCAGACATATGCTCACGTCTCCATCACAGTGAAATATAGACCTATAGCGCCACTCAAATTCCTCTGAGGCACATTGCAGATTCTTCCCAGTGACTTCTTTCCTCTGACCTGACATTTGTTTTTCCAGAAACTGTTCCCATGGATCCTACAGTCTGGTAGTCATTCCACCTATCTCTCCTACATAGCTGTTGTCCATTCAGCTCTTTATTAAATCAATCAGAAAGGGCTTTGGCAGAGACACATCTTCACAGTGTACAAATATTCTGCAACACAGACATATATGTAGGTAAATTAACCATATGCAAAAAATAAAAATATAAAGTTAAGAAGAATGACAGATCTTGCCTGTTTCTTTGAAATGCCCTATATCCATAAATGTGTTAGGAAGAGTTCCTGCAATTCCTAACCTGTTGACAGTTTTGTTATTTTGGAGTAATATTAATTTTTTGCATGATTTTTGTAAACTTGTTGAAATGGTCCCATATTTCACCCATTAATTAAGTCAATGTCGTCTATTATATTTATGTGTTGTGTATGCTTATTAAATTTTTACTTTCTAGGTTCTTTGAAATTGATCCTTACAGGTCACGTTGGGCTCAAACCTTCATTGTATCCAAGGCTTGTCTTGCACCCCTGACTCTCCAACTTCTGCCTATCTAGCACTTAAATTGCAGAAGTGTACTAACTTATCTGTCTCGTTCACTGGAGCAGGAGATATAAAGACAGTCATGAGCTGTACCATGTGGATGCTGGGAGACAAACTTGAGTCCTCTAGAAGATTAACAACTCTTCTTAACCTCTTAGCTATCTATATCTCTAGCATCTTGCTGATCCCTATGACTTCCAACCCACATGGCCTTTCCCTCAATCCTAACCTGTCTATTCTTAAGGAACTAACTCCACAGGTGGCTTTTGTTGCTATTTCTTTTTCATCTTGATTTTCACTATTTCTGTTTCTTACCCCTTTATTGGTTCATAGTGCAAAAACTGGAAGACTCCATGGCAACACTTGTGTTTTCCTTTCTTCTACTTTTCTATGAGCCATAGACATCATTTCTAGACCAGGACTTTTTGAGAAAAATGTTTGAAGAGGAGGAGTACAAGCCAAATCAACAGACTATTCTGAGTAAATTTATATTTTTCCCTAAAAGGTTCTTGAGACTGACATTCTTATATTGATATTTTTCAGGTAAAAGTCTCAAAAGAAAATACCTCAGAATCATCTCTCCCGTGTATCCTGCTAAGCTTTATTGCTGCTATGCAGTGATCATCATCCTCACTGTAGCTGTAATTGTACTTTCTGTTGCTTTGTCGGTTTTAGGTGAGTGACATTCTCCAGATTTTTCAGCAGTCTGTCCACATCCACACTGTCAGTTACACTTACTGAGCACCATGAGTCAGGCACTGTGTGAAAGCACACTAGAAATTCCTGTTCTCTAGGAACTTAGGGTCTAGCCAGAAGATACAGAGAAGGAAGAGCATGGGCTATAATATGCACAGGAGACCAGGCTCAGCATCCCTGGGAAAATGACACATAGTAACCTCTAGAGAGATGCAGGAGATACATGTCTACCTTGGGAAGCTATTCAAGGTAGAGAACAAGGGGAGGAATACCCAAAGGAGGAAGCTAAAGGAAATATGAGGACAGAGAAAAGGAATATGGCCAGGATAACACAGCACCTCCCCCCATTACCCATTGTGTTAATTACTATATTCAACTGTACATTTGAAAGTATTCAATGAAAGGTTTGTGAGGTGATCAATTTATAGAATTTTAGAACTACACTGTTCAGAATAGTATAATAAAAGTCTTGTACTGTTGCCATCTGGGTGGGGGTTGGTCCTCTTTCCCTTTTGGCCAGTGGCCTCCAAGTTGAAAGGGGAAAGATAAAGAAGAGGTGACAGAAAGTTTTATATACCCTACATAAGCACAGATGAAGAGAGGCTTCTATGAAACAGACTTAGTTGAATCAGCTCAACTTCATTCCAGAATATAAGGAACATATAGGACGGGGGAGCCTATGGACAAATCATGGTGTGGTCCTATCACAAGACCTGTTATGTGTAGGGTCCTTTAGCAGAGACCATAACACAAGTTTTCTTAGCAGGCCTCTGTATCAAGTGTCAAGCTAAAGATGAATCAAGCATCTGCTTTTAAAGACAGGCATCTGGTTTAGAAACAGCTTTTAGATAAGATTAGTCCTCCAGGCCTAGGGACATCCTTCATAAAATGTTATACAGAGAGCAGGAAGCTTAGTTAGGGAGGGAGGAAGTTCCATATTGTCAAGCTTAGAGAGAAAGCTGCTAGACTATGGCAGGCTATGACCTGTAATGAGCCAGCATGTATTCCAACATATGAGCAATTCCTTAGTACAACAGGTCCACACTGTATATATTACCTTCCCAATAGTCCTCACTGTTATTTCAATTATCAGGCTGACTGTCAAAGTAGGTGTCCATACAGAGTGCTTGTTGCTATAATGACCCCTATTGTAGTGAACAATCATAAAACACAGAAAGTGATGATATCATATAAATTCACTTCCTGGATGCCCTATTGTCAGTGAGCACCTGAGAGAGTTTGTGGCATAGGCCTGGGCTGGGATGCCTTCAGATAAAGGATCATCATCCTAAGGAAATGACTCCTACAGATCAGTTAGGTAAATTACAGTCAAATTCATACCTCATACCTGAACTGAGTAGGGTATGCCAATTCTTGTTTTAATTCATTTTATTGTCCAAATTTTAGAAAGAAGCCAACAACAGGCCTCAATCAAAAAAACATATGCTGCTTGCCCAAGAAACTGGATTGGAGTTCGGAATAAATGTTTTTATTTTTCTGAAGACTCAAGTACTTGGACATTAAGCCAGAAATTCTGCCTGGAACACAAGGCCCAGTTAGCTCGATTTGACAACATGGAGGAGCTGGTAAGAAAGGATCAGGAATTGGTTTGTTTCTTTTGTTGACTATGTATTGCCTTGAGATAAACTGGTTAAAGATGAAGCATAAGGAAAGATCCCACAACTTGCAGATGGGGACATGTGAGTGTGTGCCATTTGCTAATGACAACACTTCTGATTGGAGCCCTGAGACATTCAAGCAACATTTTCTCATGTAGTGCTCATAGTCAACCTGAAAGATCGGATATGCCATTTTACTGAGATACCTGCTAGTGATAAGCATTTTTCTCCAAGCCAGCAAATGCTGAATCCTAAGGTGACAGCTGTTAATAACTGCAAGGGGAGGCTTAACCAGGGACTAACCCAGCCATGAGGACTATGTCATTAAACTTGGTACTTTAATTCAAATGAGGTACTTAAGAATTATGGCTTTCAACAGGATCCTCTGAAAAATGAGAGCTATTATCACTCCAATGTCTCTCAGTTGCATTTTCCTGTCATCTAAATAGGAAGCTGTGGGTAGAAACACTCAAGGGTCATCTGAAACAGAGAGATACATATATTCACTTTCCATGTTTTATGACAGAATTTCCTGAAAAGATACAAAGGGACCTCTGACTACTGGATTGGCCTGCATAGAGAGTCACCAGAGCACCCTTGGAGGTGGATGGACGACACTGAATATAACAACTCGTATGTTTTCAAACCACTTTCTTTTCTAATGTGATCATTTGTTGTGAAGTGTGTAAGTTGTGTATATTAGAGAGGAATGGATGTGTCGTGTGAATCCAGCTGTACTGCCTCAGAGGTATATTGGCCATCATTTTCAAAACCTTTACTTAGTATGATTTTCCTCAAAATCTTTACCATGATAATGGCATCTTGGGTAGCTATTGTCTGCTCCTTTTACCAATTTAAATTTTTTTTGTTGATAAATGACATATGTAGAATGTAGACCAAACCTCATAAGAGCAATGAGGGCTCTGAAACTTCAGAAAGTTACTGTAGAAAGGCAAGCCTGAGACCCATCAGTCCACTGTGTGCATGACTATACCTGCTCACAGAAGCAGAGGCTTCAAGGCCTTGGAAACCTCCTCTAAAGTCTTGTAACTAGAGAGAACTCAAGACCATTCTTGGATATGAGCATAGTTGTTCTGAATGGAGTCATTATACTGGAATGGGAGATCACAGACCCAGTCTTGTCCATCATTAAAGCCCTTTCGGAAATTTACAAAGAAGTTGGTTTCAGTCGGGCAGTGTTGACACATGTCTTTAATCCCAGCACTAGGGAGGCAGCAGCAGGCAGATCTCTATGAGTTCCATGACTGCCTGATCTACAAGAGTTCCTTCCAGGACAGGCTCTATAGCTACAGAGAAACCCTCTCTTGAATCCCCACCCCTCATAAGAATGTGGTTTCCCCATATGTGAAATGCTTCATTGAAAATCACAGTGAGGCCACCCATGGCTGTGGTTCATTTGAAGAGGGTAAGAAACACTAGTCAAGTGCTTTGTACAAAAGGGTTGGTTCAACATAGATGAATGTCAAAGGTTCTGTATTCAAATCAAAACCTAAAAATGTAAAAAACAGTAGGTACAAAACTAGTGCAGATGATTCTCTTGGACTCTGTCTTTAATTCATAATACAAATAAGCAGTGCAGACAGGCAAGATTTCCTTGCAGAAAGAATGCAGTTCTGGGCTCTCCAGATTTACTGTTTTTGGTTTATTTTCAGGGTTCCCATCCGAGGAGTGGAAGACTATGCCTACCTAAACAACAATGGGATCAGTAGTGCCAGGATCTATGCAGACAGGAGATGGATCTGTAGCAAGCCCCACAGCTATATTCTTCAATGCCAAATTCCTTTTGTTTCTTTCTAGTTTTGCCAAGAGATCCTTCACAATCTGCTATCTATAGTTGCTGCTCTATCCCCTGTTTGTCAACACTGATATCAAAATGATTGAGAATGTTTCTTTACATACAAATGAAATCCATCTTAGAGAAATGCACATAGAAGTTCTTACAACAACATAGCTGAGTCTAAAATAGGTGTTGGCTCATACCTTCAGCCTAAAGTACAATTAATGTCGGTGAACCCCACTTTTATGGAAAGATGATTTTGTGCAGACAGTCCTCCTCTGAATTTATGAGATCACCAAAATGAATTTCTCAATGTGCAATGACTCGTGGACTTTAATAAGGAAAAGAAGCTGGCCACTGGTGTTGCCTACCTTTAATTTTAACACTCAGGAGGCAAAAGCAGGAGAATCTCTATGAATTTGAGACCAACCTATTCTGCAGAGCTATTTCCAGGACAGATAGGGCTGTTACACAGAGAAATTCTGTCTCAAGAAACCAAAAACCAAAAAAAAAAAAAAAAAGAAAAAAAGAAAAAAAAAAGAAAGAAAAGCAGTAGGCAGTGGTGGTGAAAGATTTAATCCTAGTACTCAGGATCCAGAGGCAGGCAGAGTTTGAGGCCAGCTTGATCTAAAAAGTAAGTTCTAGGACAGCCAAAACTACACAAAGACACCCTATTTCAGGGAGGAGAAAAAAGAGAAAGAAAAAGAAAAAATGAAAAGCAGAATGACTGGGGTTTTCAGAAATTACTTGTGTTTTGAAAAAATATGAAAACATTTACTCCCAAATCCAATCCAATTAATTGGGTAAGCAGCATGGGTATTTTTGATTGAGACCTGTAATTATACCTGTAACCACAGGTGCTTAAGGGTTGAAACAAGAGAGTCACTGATTTACAAGCGGGGCTTGAAAGTATGGGAATCCATTTGTACCTATCCCCTAATTTGGGGACTCACACTACACATTGTTTTTAAAAGTCGTTCCAACATACAGAAAAATTTAACAAGTATTTAATACTAAGACTTACTTTATACTCTCCAGTTTAAAACATTAGGGACATTGTCAAACTGTTTCTCTACTTCAGTTTTCAATGTTTCTGTTTCCAGTTATTCTATTCTAAGTACATCTTAAAAACAAATCTCATTTTGTTTAATGATTTTTTTGGATTTATTTTGCATCAAATGGCAATTAGTTAAACTCCTCAAGCATTCAATGCTTAATCTCTCAGTAGTGCGTGTACTATTTGGCTCTAAAATCAAAGCATTTAAAATCTTTACAGAGCAACTACACTATACTGATGAGTCCCAAGAAGGATGAAATACCAGGTTGCAAAGTATCTCTTGACCTCTTCATCCTGTCCTCTCCCCCTTGTTATGTTCAAAAATACTTTTATATCTATTGCTTTTGAATAAGGATATATATATATAATTATATTAAAAAATAAACTGAAAAGAAAAAAGTGCAAGTAACAAGTAACTTTTGAATAACGTATTGTGCTTATTTTATAGCTATATTTTATTACTTATTTGATAAAGCAAAGTGTATTTTATTCTGGGAAATGACTTCTCAGCCCCCTCCTTTATACGCACACACACACACATACACACATCCATTGCTTTTGAATAAGGATATATATATACATATATATATATACATATATATATATATGTATATATATATATGCTACCTGAGCTGGAATATCTCAGGAGGCTTCAGCTCCCCAGAACTGGACATGTAAACTCATGTTGGCACTGTATATGGAACCCAAGTCTTCTGCAAGAGCAGCAAGTGCTCTTAACTGCTGAACTATCTCTCCTTCCTCGATGTTTCTTTTATTGATGCTTCTTGCCAAACTTTGAAAAGTTAAGTTTTTGTAAAGTGCAAATGCCACATTTTGTATCTGTCCCTTTCTGAATAGAAAAGAGCATGAGTGAGGGTGAAAGGGGGTGGGGTTGGAAATGGGAGGAGGGAAGGGAGGGAAATTTATATTAAAAAATAAATTTAATTAAGAAAAAAATGCAAATCACTTTTGAATAATGTATTGTGCTTATTTTATAGCTATATTTTATTATTTATTTGATGAAGCAAAGTATATTTTATTCTGGGAAATGACTTCTCAGCCCCCTCCTTTATACACACACACACACACACATGTTTCATTTAGCCCTAATAAAAAATTTTCCTTGCAATTTGTTTTTACTTCCTACGTCCTTATAAGAAGGTAAAAATCATCCTCAGGGACTAGCAGTGTGCTCAACACAGGAGTCTTCAAAGCAGACTCATGGAATGTACCATGTTGTCACAATTATGACTGTGAGACTGGTTAGTTTCAACTAAGTCCTTGACAAAGAAACCTATATTTCTACAAAAGTTTATTTTAGTTCATTATATTGTGTGAACTTTATCCTCAAAAGAAACTTGATAGGTTCATGACCTTATCTGACCCAATAATATTGTTCATAGTAGACTTGAAAAATAGGTCTACTCATACCAATTCCTCAGATTCAGATGAGATAACACAGGGAAATATGTTGTCAGTACCTACATCTGACTTATAATAAACACATAGCAAAATTTCCTCTATAGCTCTGTGGAAATAATTCTGAAAAGAAAGAGTACATTTTCAAGAGCATTGACACTTCTAAGTTATTCCCTCAGAAGCTGCCAGTGAGCTATTCAAACCAGTTTCTTACAGAGACAGTAATTTATAATTAGTTAAATGAATCATTTAAACAGCATATAGGAAATGATGTGGGATGTGGGATGTCCTTCTGCATGCTACAAGTATATGTTCCTTTTATTGGTTGATAAATAAAGCTCTTTGGCATGTGACAGGGTAGAATATTGCTAGGTTGGAAATTCAAACAAAGATATGGCAAGGTCCAGGAGAGATTCCATGTAGCTGCCTAAGGAGTAAGATCTCAATACATGGCAATATATAGATTAATAAAAATGGGTTATTTTAAGTTGTAAGAACTAGTCAGTAATATGTTTAATCCTTTGACCAAACAGTTATATTAATATTAAGCCTCTGAGTATTTGTTTGGGAGTTGGCAAGAACCTCCATTTACATATGATGCTCCACATCTAGCATGGATCCACCTAAAAGAGCTTAATGGTTCTGAACTCACAGAAACATAGCTGCACTGGACTTCCTGGTCTCACAGTCTCATGTAGGTCATGGTGCACAGACACTGTGGCATCCCATTTGGGGTTGACCACAGCATGGTGGATTCCCCGTGGTATACAGAGACAACTACAAGTCACGCAGCATACTGTTTGGTAAATTTAGCTTTTACTCATACAGAGAAAAAAGGACAGTGTGCTACAAACTGCTTGGTAGTAGTGTAGATCAGAGCTAGGGGAATAAGTATGGCTCCCAGAGCAGGTAGTAAACATACGCCCACTGTGTTGGAAAATCGATAAGGATGGAACAAACTGCCAGAGTGATCTTTCTGGTCCTAGTCACTCCTGTTTAGTAATTTAAAACAATGATCACTAAAAAGTTACAGATGCACAATAAAAACAAATTCAGACAAAAAGAGCCTTCAAATAGGTCACAGTGTGTTTGATAAATGTGCATGGGATTGAAAGAGTGAGGATAAAAGATAGAGTCATAGATAAAAATGATAACTCTAGGATAATAATCTGAGGTCCTTAAAAGAGAAATAGAATAAAAAATATAGTGGGTCATGTAAAAATGGAAAATATACACAGAGTCTGGATTATGTATATTATTATATTTTCCTCAAATTTTTTGAATGGTTAATGTGTTAACTACTGAGAGACATTTGATTATGTAGGCTCCTAAGCTATACCATATATGTATTTTAAAAGTATCTTGACTTCAAAATTTGGGTCTAAGGATATATTACCTGGAAAAAAGGGTTCTACTTTCACTTTCACAGAAAAAGAGAACTTGTGTATTGCTTCCAGGCTAATATGGTTTGATCAAGCCATACTCCCTGAAACAATGGCCCAGGTGATCCGCAATCTACAACAGCTTTAGGACTGCTGACTGAAATGTACCAACCACACAGGATAGCCCAGTCAGAACTAAACCATAATTCTAAATTTTCTCAGGGTACCCACAAGGTCACTGTGCCCAACAATCAACAGCAAGTAGTCTAGAGAACTATAACCAAACTCCCAAATGTTGCTTACAAATGTTTGTTTTCATTTAAACGGGGTTGATTATAAATGATTATTGGTCACAGTCAATCTCATTCTAAAGAAAAAAAGGAAAATGATATAGAAATCAATACTCAACATTGATATGGATTTTAGTTTATTGATACAAATTTGCAAGTTGAATTTTGTTTTATGTATATTAATTTGTGTTTAAGTAAAAGTCATATAATTTTAACTATACATTAAATTTTTAAATGAGCTGTATAAACAAAATACCTTAAATAAGAATAGAAATATATATTATGTATTATGTTTATACAGTTCATTTAAAAATGCAATGCTTAGATAAAAATACAAATAAAAATTAATAGTCATCTATAATAAACTTATAGTCATGTTAGGTTTTCTAAATATATAGAGATATATTTCAGATGGATAGATAATCTTCAAACACTTCAAAGACCAACAGAATACACCATTTAAAATGTGTTAACTTAGAATTTTCTCAACAGTGAGACACATCTGGTGCAGGAGGTCTTTCTATTTGTTTTGCTTTCATTAGTTCATGAATAAATGAACGGCCTTTTGATAGGGCAGAACTTAGGTAGGTAGGGAAAGCAGAACGGAATGCTGGGAGGAAAAGAACAGAATAGAGAGACACCATGGATCCTCTGCCTGAGATGGACAATGGTTAGAATCTTTCTAGGTAAGCCACTGGCATGGGATGATATACAACTTAATAGAAATGGGTTAAATCAAGATGTAAGAGTTCGCCAATAAGAGGCTAGAGATAATGTGCCAGAGGTTAATGATTTAATTAATACAATTTCTATGTTGTTATTTCAGGGATAAGCTAGCCAGGTGGCTGGGATGAACAAAGGGGCCCTCTTCCCCTGCTACAATTGGCGCAAACCTGTTGGACTAAACCCACTTAAAAACCTGAGAAAGCTTAATGTTAAACACAAAAATACACAGATTAACACAGCTTTTTGCTGTTTGCTGGTGGCATGACACAGCTCTTTTTTTTTAGTTTTCTTCCCTTTACTTCTTTTATTCATTTATTTACTTATTAAAAATTTCCACCTCCTCCCATCCTCCCATTTCCTTCCCACTCCCCTCTTCCCCCTCCCCCTCGCTCTCCAGTCCTAAGAGAAGTCAGGGTACCCTGCCCTGTGGGAAGTCCAAGGCCCCCACCTCCATCCAGGTCCAGAAATGTGTGCATCCAAACAGACTAGGCTCCCAAAAAAGCCAGTACATGCAGTAGAAGCAAAATCCAGTGTCATTGTCATTGGCTTCTCAGTCCACTCTCATTGTCAGCCACATTCAGAGAGTCTAGTTTGACCACATGCTCGTTCAGTCCCAGTCCAGCTGGCTTTGGTGAGCTCCCAATACATCAATAACACCGTCTCCATGGGTGGACACACCCCTCGCTGTCCTGACTTCCTTGTTCATGTTCTCCTTCCTTCTGCTCTTCATCTGGGTCTTGGGAGCTCAATCCAGTGCTCCAATGTGGGTCTATGTCTCTATCTCCATCCATCACCAGGTGAAGGTTCTATGGCGAAATGCAAGACATTAATCAGTGTGGCTATGGGAAAAGGCCAGTTAAGGCACCGTCTCCTCTGCTGCCCATGGACCTAGCTGGGGAAATCCCCTTAGACACCTGGAAACCCCTCTAGAGTCAAATCTCTTGCAACCCTAAAAGGCTCCCTTAGTTAAGATATCCTCTTCCCTGCTCCCATATCCATGCTTCCTCCATCTCAACCATCCCATTCCTGCCAGCTCTCCCCAATCCTCCCCTTCTCCCTTCTCTCGTCCCCTACCCCTTCACCCCAAACCAACCCTACTCCCGTGCTCCCAATTTTTGCCCAGTGATCTTGTCTACTTCCAATATCCAGGAGGATAAATATATGTTTCTCTTTGGGTTCACCTTCTTATTTAGCTTCTCTAGGATCATGAACTATAGGCTCAATGTTCTTTGTTTATGGCTAGAATCCACTTATGAGTTAGTACATACCATATTCCTCTGTTTGGGTCTGGGTCATCTCACTCAGTGAAGTGTTTTCTTCTTCCATCCATTTGCATGCAAAATTCAAGATGTCATTGTTTTTTACCGCTGGATAAAACTCTAAAATGTATATGTGCCACACCTTCTTTATTCATTCTTCTATTGAGGGACACCTAGGTTGTTTCCAGGTTCTGGCTATCACAAATAGTGCTGCTATGAACATAGTTGAACAAATGCTTTTGTAGTATGATTGGGTATCTCTTGGGTATATTCCCAAGAATGGATTGCTGGATCCTGAGGTAGGTTGACTCCCAGTTTCCTGAGAAACTGCCACACTGATTTCCAAAGTAGTTGTACAAGATTGCATTCCCACCAACAATGGATGAGTGATCCCCTTCCTCCACAACCTCTCCAGCATAGGCTATCATTGGTGTTTTGGATTTTAGCCATTCTGACCAGTGTAAGATGGTATCTCAAAGTTGTTTTGATTTGCATTTCCCTGATGGCTAAAGAGGTTGAACATGACCTTAAGTGTCTTTTGGCCATTTGAACTTCTTCTGTTGAGAAGTCTCTGTTCAGTTCAGTATCCCATTTTTTAATTGGGTTAATTAAATTGAGTTTTAATGTCTAGTTCCTTGAGTTCTTTATATATTTCAGAGATCAGGCCTTTGTCTGATGCGAGGTTGGTGAAGATCTTCTCCCATTCAGTAGGTTGCCTTTTTGTCTTAATGACAGTGTCCTTTGCATTACAGAAGCTTCTCAGTTTCAGGAGGTCCCATTTATTCATTGTTGCTCTTATTGTCTGTGCTACTAGGGTTATATATAGGAAGTGGTCTCCTGTGCCCATGTGTTGCAGACTACTTCCCATTTTCTCTTCTATTATGTTCAGTGTGTTCAGATTTATATTGAGATCTTTAATCCATTTGGACTTGATTTTTGTGCATGGTGATAGATATGGATCTATTTTCATTCTTCTACAGGTTGACATCCAGTTATGCCAGCACCATTTGTTGAATTTGTTATTTTCTTTAATCAATAAATTTATTTCCTCTTTAGTATCTTCAGTGTCTGAGATTCTTTCTTCTATCTCTTGTATTCTGTTGGTTATACTTGTCTCTGTAGCTCCTGTTTGTTTATCCAGATTTTCCATATCCAGCCTTCCCTTGGTTTGTGTTTTCTTCATTACCTCCATTTCATTTTTCAAGTCTTGAACAGTTTCCATTACCTGTTTGATTGCTTTATCTTGGTTTTCTCAGGTTTCTTTTTTCTCTGTCTTTGAGGGATTTATTCATTTATTCTACCTTTTTGTTTGTCTTCTCTATTCCTTTTTTAATATTTATTTATTTGTTTAT
Source organism: Chionomys nivalis (assembly GCF_950005125.1). Taxonomy (NCBI): domain Eukaryota; kingdom Metazoa; phylum Chordata; class Mammalia; order Rodentia; family Cricetidae; genus Chionomys; species Chionomys nivalis. The sequence goes on along the minus strand of NC_080086.1, from coordinate 20,429,151 downwards.
TATGTATACAGTATTCTTCCTGCAGGCCTCATTACAGATGGTTGTGAGCCACCATGTGGTTGCTGGGAATTGAACTCAGGACCTTTGGAAGAACAGGCAATTCTCTTAACCACTGAGCCATCTCTCCAGCCCTGTCTTCTCTATTTCTTTACAGCAGTTTTTCGCATCCTGTTTAAGGTCCTCTATTATTTTCTTAATGTTACATTTAAAGTCGATTTCTTCTACTTCTTCTGGAATAGGGTGTTCAAGTCTTCTTGTTGTGTGATCCCTAGAATCTGGTGTTGTCATGTTGCCTTTCAGGTTGTTAGAGGAATTCTTGCATTAGCACCTGCCCATCTCTTCCTTCAAATGCAGCCAGGAGAGTCTTGGTGTCTTGGTACAATCTATGTTGTGACTGACTCTGGGTGGATCTCCTCGGTACAGGAGGAGGAACTGTTCCTGGGCCAAGGACCTAACAGACAATAGGGCAGGCATGGGGGAGGCAGGGTCATTTAGAACAAAAAGCCCCTGCAGCAGGAGCTGAAAGCGCCCTGTGCTCCTTTCCTGGAAGTTCTGCCCTGCCCTGGGATGGCACCCACTCACCGGTCTGGATGGTTGTCCTCAGCACAGGGACAGTGACTCCTGGAGGTTCAAGAACCCCACAGACAAAAGCATGACACAGCCATAGCAAAAGAAAAAAAAGCCTTGCAGTTTTAAAATGCCAGCTTTCTGGCTGCTAGCATGACATCTGGCTCTTGCAGGAGACAGAACATTTGGATGGGGTTTGAGAGTAAAATGCTATGGCATGCTTCATGGCAACGTGGCCTCTCTGTGTGCCTGAAAGTGGGGCAGTGCCTGTGGCTCAGAGGCACAAGTGACTCTGCCATGCTGGACTGGTGGGACAAGCAGGCACTGCCATATTACCCAAGCAATGCTGGAACTCAAGTTTTCAAGAAGCACTTAGCATTTTAAAAAGCACTTCTGGACAGGAAACAATTACAGATTCACAATAAAACAGAGTCAGACATAAAAGTTCTGAAAATGGGTCACAGTGTTGGATAGGCTTGGGAGAGAGAAGAAAAATAGTATAGAGATTCATAAAATAAAATTAATGTTTTTTTTAAAAGGTGAAGTCTTTAAAGAGACAGAGTATAGAGAGTCATAGATTAAAAGGAGTAAAAAAAAATAAACCTGGTAAAAATGGAAAATTCACAGAGAGTCGGGGTTATGTATATTGTGTTTTCTTTGAATTTTTTGACTGTGAAGGAGCTAAGTACAGAGAGACCTTTTAGTGTATAAGCTGCTAAGATAAACCAGCATGTATATTATATAGGAATCTTGACTTTAGAATTTGGGTTAATGATATGATGCTTTGGAAAAGAGGTTCTTCTTTTGTTTCCCCAGAAGATGAGAACCTGTGGACTGCTTCTAGGTGGAAATAGTTTCATGAACCAAGACATGCCTCAAAAAATTATTTTGCCCAACTTCTGACTGAGATGAACCTAACACTCAGGATACACCATAAAACACCTGATTAACAGCACTTCCATACAGTAGGAAACAGTTTGGAGAGAAAAAACTATGCTCAAATTCACAAATATTATCTATAAATGTGTATTTATATTTAAAGGGAAATATTATATAGGTATAAATAATGTGTATTGGTATGGATCTTGGTTTATTGATACAAATTTAAGGTCAATTTTGGTATATGCATATTTCTGCTCTTAATTAAAGTGTTGTGATTGTGTACCTCATTTAAAAATGTAATGTATAATTAAGAAATATAGGTTAAATAATCAAGCTTGTAGTCAAGTTAGTTAGATTTTCTAAATGTATAGAGATATATTTCAGTTAAATGGGTATTCTTCAAATCATTCAGAGACCTTAAGAATATGGCATTTAAAATGTTTAAGAACTTAAGATATTTCATGGCTGTTAGACACATCGGTTCCTGGCAACACAAGCTACTTCAACAGGAAAATGGGCATCGAAGAGGCTCCTTAGCCATTTGGGCAAGAAACTGCTCTTGCCTAGACTGCTTCACTGAACATGCAGTACCCACAAAGAGATGACTGCTGAACTTGCAAAAAGGTGAGATGGTCTTTGGCAGTTTCTTCTTCATGAAAGGGTCTGTGAGACATCCTGCAGGACACAGAAGAAAGTGACTGAACAGTCTTTGAAATTTCCAGCTTCATGGAAAAGACTGCTGGATACTATGGGCCTGTAGGCTGAAGATGGATGCCCCAAAAGTACAAAAGAACTTTGGATGAATGTCCAGGCAGTGAGATGTCTCTTGCATTCTCGAATTTTGGAAGTTTCTTGCAATGTACTACCTGTTTACTTAGGTAATATTATATCTTTCTGGAGTCTTTGATGGAGTTGAAGAATAGTTAGATAATTATAGTTATAGTTTTATTAGTTATGATAAAAGATAAAGTATATATATATATTGTTATTGTAATTTTTGCTTGATATTTGTTTTGTTATATGCAATTTTACTATGTTAAAGTTAAAGCCTTCCTTTTTGTTTAAACAGAAAAGGGGAAATGGTGTAGGAGGTCCTTCTGTTTATGTGTTGCTTTCATTGGTTAATCAATAAAGAAAGTTTTTGGCCTGATAGGGCAGAACATAGGTAAGTTGAGAAGACAGAACTGAATTCTGAGAGGAAGAAAGCAGAGTCAGAGAGCTGCCATGAAGCTTCCAGGTCAGACATGTTGATTCTTTCCCAGTAAGCCACAACCTGGTGGTGATATACAGATTATCAGAAATGGGTTAAATCAAGATGTGAAAGTTAGCCAATGAGAGGCTAGAGATAATGGGCCAGGCAGTGATTTAACTAATGCAGTTTTTGTGTGGTTATTTCAGGTGTATGCTAGCTGGGCAGCCGGGACAAAAAGCAGGCCCTCTGTTCTTCAACAATGAGAGATAATCAGGTTATATTCTTCCACATGCAGTTATACAGTCTGACTAGAAACATTCATTGAAGATACTATATTTTCTCCAACATGTATTCCTAGCCTTATTTTCAAAAATCAAGTGACTGTCGAAGTGTGGGTTTACATGCAGGTACTATCCTATTCTATTGATCAATGGGTTTGGTTTTATGCCAGTAACATGCTACTTATACTGTTTTTGTTACTACAACTTGGCAACATAATGAGATCTCAGATGGTGAAATCTCCAGCAAATTTTTGTTGTTTACGATTTTTTGGGTTATCTTTGATATTTTTTATTTACATATAAAATTTAATATTTTTTCAATTTTTATGTAGAATCATAGAAGAAACTTGGTGGGGATTGTATTGAATCTGTAGATTATTTTTAGTAGAATATCATTTTCACAATGTTAATTCTACCAAAACACAATAAAGGTAGGTTTTCCAATATTGTATCCTCAATTTCTTTCCTCTATAAGTTTTTCTTTTTTGGATTTTTCATACAGGTTTTCTCTGTAGCTTTGGAGATTGTTCTGGAACTAATTCTTATAGACCAGGCTGGCCTCAAACTCACAGAGATCTGTCTACCTCTGTCTTCCAAGTATTGGGATTAAACATGTATACCACCACCGCCCATATTTTTCTATATCTTATGGTTTTCACTTACATGTCTTACTTTCCTGGTTCAATTTATTCAGAAATATTTTATTTTGAGTCTATTATAAAAGATATTATCTCCATGATTTCTTTTTGGTGTGCTTGTAATTTGTATATAAAAAGACTACCAATTTTTGTCTGATAATTTTGTATCAAAGTATTGATCTAATGCTAAATGTATTGATCAAATATAAAGAATTTCTGGCAGAATATTTTAGTCTTTTTTGCACAGTATCATATCATCTGCAAATAAAGATACTTTTACTACTTCCTTTTCCATTTATATCTCCTTCAGTTGTCTTATTGCTCTAGCTAGGATTTCAAGCACTACTGAATATGTATGAAGAGGGTGGACATTCTTGTCTTGTTTCTGACTTTTGTGAAAATGCTTTCCAGATTTCCTCCATTTAGGATAATGTTGGATGTGGACTTTCTATTTATTAACTTTAATGTGTTGAGGTATTTCCCCTGTACCCATAGTCTCTCTAGGACCTTTACTGTGAAAAAGACATTGAATTTAGTTCAAGGTCTTTTCTGCATTTAATGAGACAATTATATAGTTTCTAACTTTTAAGCTAATTATATTTATGAATTTTTTTCCTAAGGCCTTAAGATGCATCAATAAGTTATTAATTTGAGATATCTCAAAATTTTTTATGTAGGTATATAGTGTGATAAGTTTTATTCTTGTAATTGCCTTGTGTCTTTTCATTTCATTCAATTCTGAGAATTCTTATGTGCTTAATTGTCCTTGATTTCTTCTTTCCCTCCATTTGATTCAGTAGTGTGTTGTTTAGATTCCATGAGTTTGCATTCTTTTGCTGTTGATATACAATTTTAATACATAGTTGTCAGATTAGATGCAAAATGTATTTTCAACTTTCCTCTATTTGCTGAGTCTTGCTTTGGGTCTTTTGATTATGAGTACTAGTCTAGTCCCTTTGTCCTTCATAATCTCCATTGAAAACTCTGCTGCTATTATGATGAGCCTGCTTTTGTATATGACTTGGTTTTTCTCTCTCATTTTTATTATCTTTTTGTTGTGGTTGTTGTTGCTGTACTGAGAATTTAGTGTTTTGATATGATGAAAAGTGTAAATGGAAGCTTTTCTGTTTCTCCTGGTCCTGCAGCTACTTTTAATCACTCAGAGGCTTAATATTAATTACAAACTGTTTAGCCTATTTCTGAAGATTATTACTAACTCTTACAACTTAAATTAACCCATTTTTATTCATCTATATTTTGTCACATGGACTCATGGCATTACCCACTGTTTAGTAATTCTTTTTGCTCCAATACCTTGCTAGCTTCTGTCCCTGACTCTGCCCTTCTGTATCTCTGCTTGGATTTCCTGCCTAGCTCTATTCTTCTTTTCTATAGGTCAAAGGTCTTCTTTATTTTTATTTTTTAAATATTTATTTATTTATTGTGGATACAATATTCTGTTTGCATATATGCGTGCAGGCTAGAAGAGGACACCAGACCTCATTACAGATGGTTGTGAACCACCATGTGGTTGTTGGGAATCGAATTCGGGTCCTTTGGAAGAGTACACAGTGCTCTTAACTGCTGAGCCATCTCTCCAGCCCGAAGGTCTTCTTTATTAACCAGTGGTAATAAAACATATTTACAGTACACAGATGGGTTATCTCACAGCAGAGGGGAGTTTCTTTTCTAGTTCTATTTGCTCTGTGTTTCATATTTCTGTCAGATCTTCATACTCACCTCTTACTTCAGGCTAAGGAAGGCTTTTTTTTTCTGTGATTTTGTTGCAAAAATATTTTGTAACTTTGACCTGTGCCTCTTCTTGAGTACCTAGGTTTAGAGATTTGGTCTTTGTATTATGTCCACATTCCTACTTGATTGGCTCTTGGGGTTATTTTGGATTAGATATGTTCTTTTATTGAATGATCTAACTCTTCTACCTTGCCTTCAAACCCTAATATTTCTCTTCCACATGATCAAATCTATTGATGATAATGTTTTCTGAATTTTTGTTTAAATTCCTTAAATCGTTCATTTTAAACATCATTTCATTTTTGCTTTTCTTCAGAAGTTCTATCTTGTAAATTATGTTTTTATTTCTTGATTTTTCATAACTTCAACCAACCATGTTTTGTGGTGTTTATTCTGGCATTTGTATATATCCTCTTTGATTTCTTTGATTATTTTCAGTATTGCTATTTTAAGATCATTGTCTTGTACATCATCTGAGTTGCTTTTCTTAGAGGATATTACTCTGCAAATACTAATTTTTAATGGAGACTTGGTAATTTAGTTATTCAAGCATCACATTCAGGTAGTGAGTACTGTTTACTGGTATGGAAATCTTGTCTCTAATCTTGTTGAGCAGGTGTTTGAAACTTCTGTTACTCTATTTCAATTAGTCTGGTGGTAGGCCACCTGTGTGGCACTTAGGGTTCAGTCTTTGAGCAATTCAGTGTTGATATTTGAATTAGGTATCAGAAGTTTCCCTGCCTTATCTCAAGCAAGGTGAGAATTCTCAACTCAGGAACTGACCTTCTGAAACTTGAGATTTGAGGCTCTATATAGAAGAGAGGTCATGTCACATTTTCCTTCTTTATGTCGTTAGTGCTTGGCCATACCCCTATCAAGTGAGTAGTATAAGTAAGCAAGCTGAGCCAACCATAAGGGGCAGACCAGTGGGCAGTGTTCCTCTGCAGGTATACATCAATTTCTGCATCCAGGTTTCTTCCCTAGTTTTTCTCAGTGATGAGAAAGTATAAACTAATCATCTTTTTTCTACTCAAGTTGCTTTTGATCAGTGTTTTGTCATAGGTATACATGTTGAAAGAGGACCACTTTTCGGTTCTCTGCCTCTTAGCCCATTAGCTCTAGCTTCTTATTGGCTAACTCTTACATGTGAATTTAATCCATTTCTATTAGTCTGTGTATTGTCATGTGGCTGTGACTTACCAGCTAAAGTTCCGGCGACTGTCTCCGACAAGACTGCATGGCTTCTCCTTAACTTGGGCTCCTTTTTCCCAGCATCCAGTTTAGTTTTCCCTGCCTAGATATGTTCTGCTCTGCTATAGGTACAAAACAGTCCTTTATTAAGCAATAGTATTCATAACATACAGAGGGGAATCCCATATCAAGCACAAACAACAACTAGGTTAATAGGGTCCAGAGTATTACTTAAGCAGACAAGAATTAATGATTACTTCATCATCAGTATGTTAGTATCATGTTAATTTGAAATTTTTACCTGAGTTATATATTTAATTCCTCAGAAAAAGTCTGTCTAGGAAAGTATCTAATATGCTACCGAAATAGATCTTGAGATTAAGCAAGCTTAACTAATATTTTATAATGATGACAACAAACTAGCTAGAGGTGAATGGGGTATGTCCTCCTTCTGTGTTGAAACTCAGGTGCCCATGGTCTTGGCATTAAGAGTTGTGGCCTTTGAGACATGATCAGGTCATTGGGAATGAACCCCTATAAGAAGAATTAGTTCCCTTATAAAAGTGCACAAAAAATTGTCTTGTCTAATGACCGAGGTTTCTGTCCCACCTGATCCCTCAGCCATTCAGTCCAATGAAATACACGAAGGTCTACATTAATTATAAACTGGTTGACCTAGTACCTCAGGCTTCTTATTAATTAATTTCTTCTTACATCTTAAATTACCCCATTATTCTTGTCAATGCTAACCACATGGCATGGTACCTATCTTGGCAAGGCAGTCACATCTTACTTGCTCTGTGTCTGGTTTCCTCTGTGTCTAGGTGATGACTGAAGACTGAATCTTTCCTCTTCCCACAATTCTCATCACCCTGCCTGTACTCCCTGCCTGGCTACTGACCAATCAGCATTTATTTAAAATACAAGTGACAGGATAAAGACCATTGTCCACAGCACTTGTCCTTCTTACATGAGAAAACACAACTAGAAGACATCATCTGTGAGTCAAATGATGTCAGATTTGCCACTGCAATAATCTTGGACATTCTGCTGTTTATAAGCCACCCAGTTTATTATACATTTTATGACAATATAAATTTACTCAAGCAATTGGCATAAATATATCATAATAATTATATATTTCTGAACACCAGAGGGCTCAGAATGACTTACGTTGGCCCAAAATCAATGCTAGGCCCATTTATCTTTTGAACGGTTGAGAGCACACTCTGTTTCCTGGCTTTGACAGTGCCTAGAAGCTATTTGTTTACCATGGCAACAGTCTCTTACTCCCAATCAGCTTTCTCTCTATCAGTCATGCTTCTGTATTCTCTAATAAGGAACTCAGTATTAGTTTAGGCTATCTGCTTAACCTAGAAAGAGTTCTTCATCTCAAGACCCTAAATTTAACCACATTTTGAAGAACCTTTGAGATGTGAAATAACATGTACAGAGGTTTGGAAAATTAGGATAACTGTGTCTGTGGAGTGACTATTCTGTTTATTATGTTTATTGAATTTAAACAACTATAAGGTTTCAAGGGTCATATTGAAGACAGGCTTGTTTTGCTACAAAGAGTGTAGCTTTTTGTTTTGTTATATACTGTATTTTATGATTTTATGGCCCTTACTCATTTGGTATCTCTACCACCCATCTTATTATTGAAGACAGAGGTTCTAAGAGCACTGGGGCAGAGGAAAATTGCAGTGAGTAATTTTTATGATTTTATTTGCCTTTATATGCTCACCTAATGCAATGAATCGAGTTCTCATAACAGGTCTTTTATATTAGTCACTGGAGGTTCTAGCACAAAAGACATTTTACTTTTGTATTTGGTTAGGTACTATTTTCTGTCTTGGAAATAAACCCTTTATTTAAAAGTGGGGGGGGGGATAAAATCCCCTAAGGGGTATTGCCATTGATGCAGATGTTTCCTTCACACATGTGTGTGTGTGGGTGTGGGTGTCTAACTAACTTCTAGCCTCAATAAGCACACATGAAGGTCCACTAGAGAAGTAGGATTTTAAAGTAAAGGTTATTGGAAACTGTTCTTGAGTTTAAACCAATAGAAAGTCTCTATTAACTGGCTAGAGACTACATTGGCTATTTAGGATTCCAGTATCCATTAGTCCCTTCTCTGTGTAAGCTCTGAAGGACAAAAACCATATCATGGGTTGATGTACTTCAGTTAACAAGAAGAGTTAGCCAGAAGCAGAACTACAGAAGCCATAAAAAGCAAGGTTGGTATATTTAGGCACATTCTTAGAACTATGCAATTTGATAGGTTAGGTCTTTGCTTTTACTTAATAGGTGGTGCTGCCTACATGCCGAGTTTTATGGCTTGAATGGTAAGTCCATCAATGGTGTCAGTTGTGCTAAGGTCTGGGGGTCTGATACAGAAACCTAGTAACTGAAAAATAGTGTAAGAATTTAAAGCTGCAGATTTCAAAGCAGATTAATCCTTGCAAAAGGGAGTAGTATTGATGCAGAGTACAAAACAGACTGAAGCACAAGGAGTCAAGACTGGGAAGACTACACACAATGATGGACAAAGATGAATGGATCTAATAGTGACAAGAGGAGTCTCAGGGAAAAAGAGGATGACAAGAAAGATCATTATATTTGGACAGATAGTGGTCACTGTATCCTGCCCCTCAAAAACAGCAAACCAGACAAGAGATGTCTGAGCTAAGAGAACAGAGTAACCTTTAGGCAGCCGTGGGTCTGGTGAGCACATTTCAAACAGAGCTGTTGTTTCTTCTGGTTGGATATCGACCTTTGGAACAAGAGCTGTGGTAAACAGCTGTGACAGAACATTAACCTTCATACCTTTTGAGAAATAACCTGTATTGGTTGTACTACCTTGGCATTTGTAAATTATGACATTTCAAAATGTTATGAAGTTAATTTCTTTTTAGTTTAGTTGTCTCTTTTAGCTCATAAAACAGTGAGTTAAATTATGACATTTTTGCATTTAGATTTTCATGCATGTAGATTTCCATGCATGTAGATCATTGTGCTTGCTTCACATCACCCTCCCTTCATCTTGTCCTGCTGATACTTGGACATATATTAAATATTGAAAAGTAGACTGGTTATATGATAGAAAATATGACACTGTTTTGGGATTTGTTGCTGTTTCTTTTCTTCTTTATATTTCTATGGCAGAAAGATAGTTTTGAGATTCTTAAATTAGTTTTATTATTTGCCTTCCTTGGCCATGAGGTGCTTTTGAGGGAGCATTTAAGTGAACATTCTCCATTTTTCCTTGTGGCTACCAGGAACAGGAAAGAATTACAATAATACAGCTGTACTCTCAAGGATTCTGTGAAGTTTACATGTCCCAGGAGATCATAGTAGGAGACTAGGGTAGATGGGTCATCAAGATTAACATATGAAATGAGCTAGTTTGAAAAAACAATAAGAAAGCAAGAAGAGGAAAAAAGAAAAAGAAAAGGAAAAGGAAAAATGGAAACTCACACAGAGTTACAAGATAAATCTTATGAGAAAAAATGCCTAGAGAATCCTGTGGGAAGGTGGGTGCCATGTGTATATGACATGTAAACATCATGGTGCTGGGACAGAACTTGTGAGCCCCAGGCTTTCCTTAGTTCTCTAGCCCATGTTCATTTTCCACAGTCGTTTTTTTCTTCTTTAATAAACCACCTCTCTTTCTACCACCATCTATATGTATCCTCTGTTTCAGGTTAAAAAAAAAAATAGAACTCTGAAGAGGTCTCCTCTGGAATCTGCTCCACATCTACAATAATTCTTCACATTGGTTGGTCAGACATTTCTTTTTTTAATAACTATTGACTATTAAAGATTACTATGGAAAGGTGCACCCCCAAGCCATCTAGAATAGACTGGTAACTTACCTAGAGCACAGATAATAGCTAACTGTGATGGTGAGAGTAAGAATGGCCCCTATAGGCTTAGATATTTGAATACTCATTTGGGAATGGCAGTACTTGAGATGGATTAGGAGTGTTGTCCCCAGATTATGACCCCCAGAGAAGACCAGACCGCAAAAAGCCAGGCTTTTCTTGTTAGCTTAATACGGGTTAGCTCAGAGCTCATCTCCAACACCCTGTCACAGTGAGGTATAGAGGAGTCAAGTGTTTCCCTTTTGGGGTTAGTATTTTAAAGGCAAAAATCACAAGCATCCCTTCTGGGTGGTTGAGAGTGTCCAGCACAGGTGCAAGGTCTTTGCTTTCTCTCCCATCCTGTTTAGTCATCTTGTTCTTTGTTTTCAGAGCAAGGCCACCCTGCCCCGAGTCAGGCCATCTTTATCACCAGTTGGCTTGGTGTCCTTATGCTTTGGATTGTCTGGGGTGGGAGGGGGAAGGGAAGGCCACTATCTTTCTGGGAATATGGAGCTAGTGTGGGTTTCTAATTTTAAAACATTCAGCTAGGAAATTCCTTCTCCTTCTTTGAGAATAAGTGGTAAGGGTCTCATAAAGAGGTGTGGTCTTGTTAGAGTAGGTGTGGCCTTGTTAAAGGCAGACATCACAGGGGGAAGCTGTGAAGTTTCAGAAGACCAAGCAAGGACTCAATGGCCTCTCTCTCTCTCTCTCTCTCTCTCTCTCTCTCTCTCTCTCTCTCTCTCTCTTGCCTATATATACAGATATAGAACTCTCAACCTCTCAGTACCATTATTTATCTGCCTGCCTCCATGCTCCTTGCCATGATGAAAATGGACTAAACCTCTGAAACTGTAAGCCACTCCAATTAAAAGTTTACCTTTATAAGAATGCCTGCAGTCATGGTATCTCTTCACAACAATAGAATTCTAAGACACTAACTATGTCCAAGTCTGATACATCTATGGTTTTTCTCATACTTGCCATGTCTAAATACATACTAAGTCTTTCTTTGTTAATATCCTCATAGCTCATCACATAGCTGGCACTGAATTTGGAAGCACAGATGAGGCAGAATTAAGATAGATTGTTTGGTTCTGAGTCCTGGCCTTTTATTTAAACTGTTTTATAATATTAAGAAATGGAATTGCAGTTCAGTTCCTGGGGTTGCCACAATGATTAAACTGTACATTAAATATAGAATGGATATTATTTGTAGGACAGGACAAAATAGTCTATTGACAAAATATAACAAGCATATGGTTGAAAATATTAATATTTCTTAAAATAGTAATGTTCATTGTGAGATTCTGGAAGAACCTTTCCCTGCCCCACGCTAATGATGTAGCTCAGCGGAAGAGTACCTTTCTAGCATACATAAATAGGCCCTGGATTCAATCCTCATTACCACCAAAAACAAAGCACAAAGAAAGAAGGATTTTCAGTCAGAAAATGTCTACTTTGTAGTATTCTGGGATGTGAATGCTACTAATATATAAGATACAAAGAACATATCCTTAGCGGCAACACAGGGAAATGAAAGAAACAATTATAGATATACTGTATCAACATACTATTTGGATTAAATAATTATGAATATGTAACATATCTAGATATTTCCCATTGAAAGAAGACTTGAAAATTATTTGCTATTGCTTTCTTTATTGTAGCTTGCAGCATCCCCACCATTGTCTTAGATTACAGGAAAAGGTAAAGTTAAGGGGAAATACTATCAAGATCACTGAGTTAAACATTATTCAGATTAAACATTTACTCTGAATGATCTTTGAACAAAAATAGGATGGTTACTCTTCAATGCATTTGAACTTTGTAAGCCAAATATGAAGTGTAAAGAAATCCTGTTTACATATGGTTAATGTCCATCTGGCTGTCCTTTGGCTAGGGGCATAAATTTTATATTACGTCCTTATTAATCATGCATGAAGACACAGAATAAATCCTTAAAACTACTAGGGGGGTTATTATGATAACTTGTTGGTACTAATGCTTCATCATCTTTTAGCTATTCCACCATATTCCAGTCTTTTTTATTTATTTATTTACTTCTTTTATCAGAGAGAGCTAGCTTTTCTAGGAAACAAAATTTTTCTTGTTGAGCATGCTCTAGAAGCACCACGGGAGATCTTCGTGGTTGAAGATTTGTTCTGTTGTGCATCTGACATGAAGTAAAAGAGGCAACCAAAACCTCTGTGCATTCATAATAATATTAAATTGATCCTTCTAATACCTGTGACAAGCTAAAGTCAGCAACACTTGTGATACTCCATACCTAAGTAATTCCTGTTTTTGTGCAAATCCTTTTTTTATTCCCCATAGACTTATCATTTCCTGCCATTTTGAACTTAATAATACATTGTAAGATCATAGGCTAGAGACTGCATTATAGTGAACCAATGAAGGAGAGGGCCAAAATAAGAAAAGTTAGAAAAGGAGAGATATAGAGGAAAAACTTCTGGTGTGTGGGGGTGGGGGGCGGGGGGAGAAGTGACAGCTATCAAACAAACAAACAAACAAAATGGTGTACAACCACCCAGGACCCTTCGCTTAGAAAGCACCCAGAACTTGGTCCCACCTGGCAAACACTGCCCCACCTTTCCTTCATAATCAGGAAGAAGGAACAAGGAAGAGGTGACTAGAAGTCTAGGCAGAGCTTGTTATTTCTATTTCTGCTTGGCTCCTCAGGTGGATTGACTCTAATCCCAACCTTAAGGAACCAGATGAAGTAGGTGACCTGAAAGCACCCAGTATACTCAGGACCAGAGAAGCAGTTCTCACTACCAGAAACTGAAGTGTGAGGCTAAACCCAGGCAGAGAAGGGAAAACTGGTCCCCAGAAAACTTTGTATAAGTTTGAGATGATGGTTATGAAAATCTGAAATTCAATGTCCCACAATCATCCTCCTCTGTCACCTTCAGGGCCAAACAATCTGACAATAAGAAAGAGGAGAATTAGGCAAGATCTAGTCTCTACCTACCAGAATTCAGCAAAGGAGAGCTCCTTAGCAGATTCAAAGAAAGATTAAAGGGGCCTAAAGTCAGTACCTCATCCTCCCACCTGCAGTGCAGGGAGCCAGTGAACCCACAGAACAGAATTTTGGGGATTATGTGGGAGAAATTTGGGGGTGAGGTGGATAGCACAAGAGCCAACCTCAACATCCCCCACAGATCCTAGAGGATGTGTGTGAGGAAGTGGGCAGTCTTCTGGTAAGCAGGATGAAGAAAGCACAAGTGGTATGCTTGACCAGGAAGAAGCATCAGTAAAGAACTTAATGCCTGCCATTTCATTTGATGGAAAACAAACTCATATATAAAAAAACAATCACTGAGCATAATTAAAATGTCTATGAAGTATGGTAACTTCATAAATACCAAATGTAAGATTCCACAGGATAGAAAAATAAAACATGAAGCCAAATGACCTACACACGCTATCCAATGATAATTTCCTAATCATAGAGGAAGAAACATCCAAACATGAGAATATTAAGGATCCCAAAAGACATAACCAAAGAAACTTCTCCATAACATATCATAGTTAAAATCTCAAAAATACATTCAAAAGAACAATGCTAAAAGGTATAAGGGGAAACACCAACTAACATCCAAAGGCAGAAATACAAGAATAACATTAGAATTATTTTCAGCAGTCAGAAAAGCTAGGGAAGCACAGATGATATATTTCAAAGATCCGAAAACTAATTACTGTTGATCAAGATGGATATACTTCAAAAATTATCAAAATAGATGTAGAAATAAAACTACTTCAAGACAAACACAAGTTAATTTTGTCTATAACAGTGAAGTCAGTACCACAGAAAAATCTTAAAGGAATACTCTATTCAGCAAGAAGGAAGAGCACAGGAGAAAAAAAAAAAAAAAACCCTGAAAGCAACAGACGAATAAAGGAGACCTGGGAAGAAATGAATTATTCTTAGTCAAAGCAGTAAACCAGGGGCTGGAGAGATGGCTCAATGGTTAAGAGCATTGCCTGCTCTTCCAAAGGTTCTGAGTTCAATTCCCAGCAACCACATGGTGGTTCACAACCATCTGTAATGAAGTCTAGTGCCCTCTTCTGGCCTGCAGGCATATAAGCACACAATATACTATATACATAATTAATTAATTAATAAATAAATAAATATTTTTTTAAAAAGCAGTAAACCAGCAAACGTCTAACACATCCAGGCAAGGAAGAAAGGAATTCCCAGTTTTTTAACCAATGAAAACAAGGAACAGCAAAGCCATTAACAATAGTGAAGGCTTCTCAATTATAACCCAGAATGCAAATGCTTTTAAATAATCAATTATAAGACAGAGTTTAACAGAACAAAGAGCAAGATCTGACTGAGAGCTCCAAGAAATCACATAGTTAAATGGAGACATCTACAAACTGAAAGGCAAGATTAGAGAAGAAAATATCAAGCAAGTGGAAGCCGCAGAAAACCTGCCATTGCCATTCTTATGACAAATAGGACAGTCCTTGCTTGACAGAGATGACACGTCCTCTCGTGATAATCATAATGTGTCTTGAATTTAGGGCTGTTGAATATTTTCTTAGTGCTATATACTTTGATATTCAAGTTATCATAGTTATTAGCTATAGTCTGGCACCATTTCCCATCTCATAGAAGCTAAGTCCAAGGGCAGTGATGGTGACCCTTAGTAATGATGCTGTGAGTTAATGCCCAGTTTGTCACAAGATAGATGATGAGTTGGCAGGAGATGGTGGTTGGTCATTGAACCTCAACAGTCATCTCATAGGAACTCAGTGACAACTCTCTGGAGAGACTTTTCTCAGTCTAGATTCTATTTAACAGATCTTTTTCCTTAGTTATAAAAGGAAAAGGTCAGAAAGACATGGCTAACAGAATAGTACCACCTTCAAACTATAGGGCAGCTAATTAACTCTTAATAGATAAAGCTCAGAATACAACAGATTCTACAAATGCAAAACCTCCCATACACAGCAAAGCATTTCTTTCAGGGGGAGTTATTGCACATGTCTTTCATGATTTATCATCCAGAGCATTTAAGAGCTAAGTTTCAATTGCTGCTTTTCTTGTGTCTGATGTTTAAGAAAATGCAACACAGCTGAAATCCAAATAGGCAGGATTTGAAAGTGGAATTTATCTGCTAGGCTGATAATATGGGGTAGGATATCTTATGACCAAGGTCTGTAGCAATGAGACATAGCTCTGAGCCAGACATGTGATCAGCAGCTGATACCCTACTGTGTATACTGATGCCAAGCGCCAGTGTTGAGCAGATGAAGCAGATTAAATGCAGGTCCATCATCTACAGCATTATTAACTTATTTCTGAGTTTAGACTACACAAATGATGTCACCTTAGATTGAAGCTTTGCCTTTTGGTACAATGTGTCTGCAGGGGTTTTCACCATCCTCCTTGTGGAAGAGATATTTAATATTTAGGAGTGCTGAAGAGCATAGCAGCAGTGTATATGAAGCCAGGAACATTTCAAACTAAGACAAGCAAGAATGATGCTGGAGTTGGAAACTTTAGGAATCTGTCTTTTGGTCTAACAATGATTCACGTCTCATAATTTGCTTGAAGTAATTCCAGTGCTCATTATGTGATGATTGGATTGGGATGCTGACCCTACATGCTGAGCATCCTGTCTTAGCCATGTAGTATACATAGAGTGTCAGTTGCTGACCATGTGCCTGATGAGGAGGTGTGACTGCAATGCTAAGTGCCCTGAGAAACTTTGTGTTGCACCAACTAGCCCACGAACAAAAAGATTCAGCATTCAAAGTATAGTTTCTATAGAAGTCCATCCATTTTGCTCTACCATAAAGTCCAAAGTCATAAGTTAAGTCATCCTGACCTGAAGATCACCTGTGTTTTAGACCTCTTGAGTCTAATTGTGCCTTATGTCTTAATTGAATATTTATGTCAAAAAAATACTTTGGTGAAGAGAGTTTGATATATTTTGAGCACATTTAAGTTTATTCTCCAACCTCCCATTGTGCTACTAGCTGGAATAGCTGTGTCTCTGGTGTAGCTGCTGAAGTCTAGTGAGCAATGGAGACCTGTTTATTCGAATATCAGAACCAAGTGTCTGATTTCTGAAGCATGTGATTTCTCAGGGCAACCACAGAATAGACTGGAGTGGATTAGGATCTGAAAGGAATTACATTGTTTTTTTTTTCCCTCTCCAATCTGGTGGGGAAGCAGTCTATGAAGTCTTTGTCAGATAGCTGGTTAACTGCAGAGAGAACAGACAAGAAAATTTGATGGCTATGTAAAAGCAGAAATGTATACTCTACAAAAATAGTTTGGAAAGTTACATGCCAGAAGCAAAGACCTGTATTTTGAGATCTGTCTTTTATTTATGCCATCTTAAGTTCACAAGAAGATATTCACTTTTGCAGGGCAAGTTATGGATCTAGGAAATCAGCCTAGTGATATCTGCAGGCCCCAGGGTTTAGAAACAATTAGCATTTCCTTTGTTAGTTAACAATTACAGACCCTCAGTATTTCCTTATCAGTGTGGGGTGTCTCCAGGACTGAATTCCAGCAGACCTTACACACCTCCTCTCCCCCCTTGTCCATTTGCTATATAACAGCTTCTGAGGAATAATAAAAGCAATGGTTTGATCAGAAATCCTATATTACCTTCATTTTCTCCTGTCTCTTGTTCCCTCCACTCCTCTTCCTCCTCTAGGTTTATCAGGGACCCCCATTCGTATTCAGCTGGCTGGGATAGTTACTGATAGTTACACCCCTTCAAAAGCAAGATCTATCACAGTCTCAGTCGAGCAAAAGTATCAGAGCAACCCTAATATAAATCTTGTGATATTCACATTCGATCCTAAACAAAACATTGAAAATGCACAAAGAATGGATCTTTTGTAAAACAAAACATTTTTTGAAAATAATTCCCCATGAAAGTCAGATACTAGAATTATTACTTAAGGATACTGAATCAGTCATCTTAAATATTTACAATGCATAAAAGAAAACTAGACAAGAGTGGAAGGGGCTGGGAAAAATCATGTATAAACCAAATAAGAATGTCATTAAAGAGTTAGGGAAATAAAAAGAAGCCAAAAAGAAACTCAGACAAGAGAAGAATAGGGACTGAGCTAATTTGATCCTTAGTAGGATTAAAAATATCTGATTTCTCATGAGAAACTGCAGATACTTTAGAGACAGTGTCTTCCACAAATTTTCTTTTTTTTTTTTGTTTTTTGTTTTTTGTTTTCAAGACAGGGTCTCTCTATGTAACTTTGGCTGTTCTGAAACTCACTCTATATACTGGGCTGACCTTGAACTTACAAAGATCTTCTTGCATCTGCTTCCCATTTGCTGGAATCAAATGAGTGTGCCACCACTGCTGGTCATAAATTTTATTTATTTATTATTATTATTATTATTATTATTATTATTATTATTATTATTTTGGGATTTTTGAGACAGGGTTTCTCCGTAGCTTTTTAGTTCCTGTCCTGGTACTAGCTCTTGTAGACCAGGCTGGCCTCGAACTGACAGAGATCCACCTGCCTCTGCCTCCCAAGTGCTGGGATTAAAGGCATGCACCACCACTGCCCAGCACTATAAATTTTATTTTTAATAAGGTCCTTGCACTTGACCTGAACCTGTGACACTTTGCAAGAATCTGGGATCACACATGTGTGTCACCACACCATACATTCTGCTGTTCAATCTTAAACTACAAATACCTTTTAAGTAGTGTATTGTATTTTTATGTCTATATTTTATTATATATCAAATAAATAAAGAATATTTTATTTTGAAATATCACTTTCTAAGTCATTTTTTCATTTAGCCATAATAATTTTTTTCTTGCAATTCGTTTTACTTCCTGCATCCTCATAGGAAGGTAGAAAACATCCTCAGAAACTATTAGTCTGTCCAAAACAGGAGTCTTCAGAGCAGACCCATGGAATGAACCATGTTGTCACAATTATGGTTGTCACAATTAAGGTTATAAGATTGTTTCAACTAAGTTCTGACAAAGAAAGCTATATTTCTAAAAAAAAAAAAAATTCACTTTATATCACTAAGCTAAGTAAACTTCATCCACAAAAGAAACTTGATAGGTTTATGACCTCATCTGACCAATAATCTTGTTCACAATAGACTTGAAAATATAGGTGTACTCATACCAACTCCTCAGATTCAAATGAGATAACCCAGGGAAATGTCTTGTCAGTGTGTCCATCTGATTTTTGTAAACATAGGGAAAATTTTATTCCATTGCTCTGTGGAAATAATTCTGAAAAGAAGGGTACATTTTCCTAAGCTTTGGCCCTTCTAAGGAATCCTGCCACAAGCTGCCAGTGAGCTGTTCAAATCAATTTCTTATAGACAGGGGAATTTATCACTAGTTAAATGAATCTTTAAACAGCATATGGAAAACTAATCTTTTTCTTTCTTCTTTTTCTTTTTTGAGACAGAATCTTCTTTTTTGAGACAGAGTCTCACTATGTAGAGAAGGCTGGACTTGAACTCAGAGATCTCTCTTTCTCTGGTTCTGGGTTTAAAGGATTGTGCCACCATGCCTTAGGTTTGTTTATATGGGCTGGGGAGATAGGTCAGTGGAGAAGAGTTTTGCTGTCAAAATGCAAGGACCTGAATTCAAATTCTCAACAATCACATAAAAAGCCAAGCATGGCTCTTCCTACACTTCTGTTATTTCAGGTCTATAGGAGACAGAGTTAGGAGGATGACCATGGCTTGCTGTTTGTTGGAGCAGGGAGCCATTTGTTGGTTCCCGCTGCCCACCTTTAAACCTGAAGTAATCACACAAAAACTGTATTATTTAAATCACTGCTTGACCTATTAGTTCTAGCTTTGTATTGGCTCTTACATATTAATTTACCAGCAAAGTTTTGGCATTTCTGACTCTGGCAGCTCCATGGTGTCTCTCTGACTCTGCCTTCTTCCTGCCAGCATTCCATTTAGTTTTCCCCACCTAGCTCTGTTTCCCTATTGCTCTATAAGCCCAAAGCAGTTCCTTTTCTCATTAACCAATAAAAGAAACATACAAACGTAAGGACCTCCTACACCATTTCCCCACTTCTTTTTAAGCAAAAAGGAAGGCTTTAACTTTAACATAGTAAAATTACATATAACAAAACAGTTATCAAGCAAGAATTACAGTTACAGTATTTATATCTATTTTATCTTTTATCATAATTAAGTAAAACTATAATAATAACTATCTATTCTTTAACTCCAACAAAGACTCCAGAAGGATATAATATTACCTAAGTAAACAGGAAGTACATTATCAGCAACTTCCAAAACTTTAGAATCGATAGAGACATCTCACTGCCTGGACAGTCACCTAACATTTTTTTTTTTTGTATTGTTGAGGCATCCAGTCTTCAGACTACTGGTCCATATTATCCAGCAGACTTTTTCACAAAGCAGAAAATTTCAAACACAGTTTATGTATGTTCATTTGTCAGTAACTTTGTTCTGTTTCCTGAATGTGGCTAGCAGACTCTCTCATGAAGTAGGAACTTTAAAGGCCCTTTTTCACCTTTAGGCAAGTTCAGCAGTCATTTCTCTGTGGGTCCTAGATGTCCAGTTGAGCAGTCCAGGCAAAAGCAGTTTCTTACACAAATGGCTAACAAACTCCATAAGGAGCCTCTTTGTTCCCCATCATCCTCTTGAAGGAGACTAGTGGTGCCAGGACCAGATGTGTCTCACTGTCATGAAACGTCCTAATTTCTTCAAATATTTAAATGTCATATTCTGAAAGTCACTGAAAGATTTGAAGAATACCTAACTGAAATATATTTCTATGTATTTAGAAAACTTAACTAACATGGCTACATGCTTGACTATTATAGATGACTATTTGTTAAACTATGTTTTTAATTACACATTACATTTTTAAATGAGCTGCACAAACATAATACCTTAATCAAGAGCAGAAATATTTCACATAACATAATTGGCCTTAAATTTGTATCAATAAACCAAGATACATACCAATGCAAATCTCGATAGCATATCCCCACTTAATGTAAAGAAACATTTATAGACAATATTTGGGAATATGGGCTCAGTTCTGTCCAAACTTTTTCCTTCTGTTTATTGAGCAAAGTAATTTCTTGAGAAGTGTTCAAGGCAACATTTCAGGGTATCTTGGTCCATCAAACCATATTAGTCTGGAAGCAATCCACAGGTTCTTATCCTCCATGGAAACAAAAGAAGAACATCTTTCCAAAGCAACATATACTTAGACCCAAATTCTGTATTTAGGATACCTTTATAATATACATGCTTGTTTAGCTTAGCAGGATATATAATTAAATGTCTCCCTGTACTTAGCTTCTTTACAGTAAAAAAAAATATTCAAAGAAAACACAATTATATGTAAGCTAATTCACATACTCTCTGTGAATTTTTCATCTTTACATGGCTTATTTTTACTCTATTGTTTTTAATATTTATTTTATTATCTTTACACCTTTAATCTATGATTCTTTGTATATTTTTAATTCTCTATACTCTTTTTATTTTCTCTCCCATACCTACATACATTTATCCAAGAATTTGACCCATTTAGAGATCTTTTATGTCTGAATTTGTTTTCATTGTGTATCTGGAAGCCTTCTCTGATCAGGATGGCTTCTTAAAATGCTAAGCATTTCTTAAAAAGTTAAGCTGTGTCATTGCTAGGGGTAATATGGCATTTTGTGCTTGCCCCGCCCAGTCCAGCAAGGTAGAGCAGCTCACCGCCTCTGACACACCACCCCACAATGAGCCACACAGTTGGTCCAAGTTGCCATTAAGCAAGCTGTAGTATGCTGCTCACAAACCTCATTTAAATATTTGGTCTCTTGGAAGAGCCAGAGGTCACACTGGCAGTATGGCCCAGAAAGCTAGCATTTTAAAACAGCATAGTTTTGTTTGTTTTGGTTTGGTTTTTTGCTATCAGTGAATTAAGAAAACCTCTCTTAAAGGAGCTGTGGCACACCACCAGCTGAAAAATGAATGCAGCTAAACTTTGTTTTTTTGTGTGTGTGTCAAGAATTTTTTAAGTGTTTTTAGGTTTTACAAGGATTTAGTCTGCTACTTGCACTACAATTTGTTGAAGGAAGGAGCTACTTGTTGGTTCCCTGCTGCCCAGCTAACTTAGACCTTAAATAATCACACAAAACTATATTATTTAAATCACTGCTTGACCTATTAGCTCTAGCTTCCTATTGACTAACTCTTACATATTAATTTAACCCATCTCCATTAATCTGTGTTTTGCCATGTGGCAGTGGCTTACCAGCAAAGTTTTGGCATTTCTGACTCTGGCAGCTCCATGGTGTCTCTCTGACTCTGCCTTCTTCCTCCCAACATTCTGTTCAGTTTTCCCCACCTAGCTCTGTTCCCCTATAGCTCTGCTATAGGCCCAAAGCATTTCCTTTATTCATTAACCAATAAAAGAAACACAAAGATAGAAGGACCTCCCACATCAGTTAGTCACCAATCTAGTTCAGAGAGAGACAATGTTTTACACAACAAATAAAAAAAAGTAAATTATGACTATACAAGCAAATGGTTTACACATATTATAGGAAGCATCCAAATAATTTGGGATTTATACCTTTTCCCAATTCAAACTCCTCAAATTTATTTCTTTGAGAATTTTCTTCAAATTATTTTGATCCTATTTCCATTCTTCCAGATTCCAAGAATCACCTGATCCATCCTTACCCAGCCAATTTTGTGTCTTTAGAAAAAAAAACCAAGCAACAGAACCTGATGGAGGATTACTTTCTTTTAATAAAGAAACTGCCTTGGCCCATTTATAGGCCAGCCCTTAGGTGGGTGGAGTAAACAGACAGAATGCTGGGAGAAAGAAGCCGAGTCAGGAGTCGCCATGATTCTCCCACTCCAGACAGACGCAGGTTAAGATCTTTCCTGGTAAGCCAGCTCGTGGTACTACACAGAATATTAAAAATGGGTTAGATCAATATGTAAGAGCTAGCCAATAAGAGACCGAAACTAATGGGCCAAGCAGTGATTAAAAAAATACAGTATCCGTGTAATTATTTCGGGACATAAGCTAGCCATGCAGGCGCCCAGGTGCCGGGGACACAGCCCTGCCGCTCCTATTACAACAGGGTGGCACCCAACGTGACGGACGCAGGTTAAGATCTTCCCTGGTAAGCCAGCTCGTGGTACTACACAGAATATTAAAAATGGGTTAGATCAATATGTAAGAGCTAGCCAATAAGAGACCGAAACTAATGGGCCAAGCAGTGATTAAAAAAATACAGTATCCGTGTAATTATTTCGGGACATAAGCTAGCCATGCAGGCGCCCAGGTGCCGGGGACACAGCCCCGCCCCTCTTATTACAACAAGAACCCTGTGCCGAGAGAAGGCCAGGAGACTGCTGCAGAATCCCCTGGAATGTGAGTTGGAAGGTTGGGACAGGACTGCAGAGAGAGGAGACTGTTGCCCAAGAAATTCCAGAGCAAGCTGCAACCCTTTCCGTGATTATGAATCTAGAGGAGTAAATGTACATTAATAGCAGAAGATGAAATTAAGGAATTTTAAAGAGGATACATTTTCTCTTAGGTTCATGTTTGGAATTTTATGTGTACAGTTTTAGCATATGACAGAGGACAATCCAGGTCAGGGAGAGAGGAAAAGTCCCCTCCCAAAGACAATTCAAATAGGCATGCTGGAAAATAAACTGTTGACAAGTAATACTTATCCGAGTTCATGTTGACCTGTGTTGATGCTGGTTGATCCAAACTGATCACTTGAAGCTTATAAGAACTTTTTTTAAAAAGCAAAAATGTCAGATATGCCAGTATTATTTATTATTATTATTGTTATTATATGTAGTCTGTATTGAAATCCATGCTATAGAAGAGACAAGGAGACTCATTTTTTGAGAGTCATAATAGAAGTTTAGAAACCTAACAATAATTTTAGCTAAAAGCAGTAATATTTATTTTTATTTGTTTAGGAGATTGGAAATATGTAAATCAGCTTTACGTCCTAAAATATTTTTTCTGTTTAATTAATCAAGAGATGTAGGTGAGGGCTGGGGAGATGCCTTAGAGGTTATGAGCACTGGCTGCTCTTCCAGACTGCCCTGAGTTCAGTTTTCAGCAAACACTTGGTAGCTCAGAGCCATCTGGGAGATCTGCTGCTCTCTTCAGGCATTCAGGCATACATGAAGGTAGAATGTTGTATTCATAATAAGTTAACGAAAAAGAGACATACATGATAGATTATTTAGAGTCAAATTTAGAGTGAATTTCTTTAATCAAAAGAATAGTAGAGCACGAGCAAGGAACTCAGGACCACGAGGGGTGCACCCACACACTGAGGCAATGGGGATGCTCTATCGGGAACTCACCAAGGCCAGCTGGCCGGGGTCTGAAAAAGCATGGGACAAAACTGGTCTCGCTGAACATAACGGACAATGAGGACTACTGAGAACTGAAGAACAATGGCAATGGGTTCTTGATCCTATTGCACGTAATGGCTTTGTGGGAGCCCAGGTAGTTTGGATGCTCACCTTAATAGACCTGGATGGAGGTGGGTGGTCCTTGGACCTCCCACAGGGCAGGGAAACCTGATTGCTCTTTGGGCTGAGGAGGGAGGAAGACTTGATTGGGGGATGGGGGGAATGGGAGGTGGTGGCGGGGAAGAGGCAGAAATCTTTAATAATTAAATAAATTAATTAATTAATAAAAAAAAAAAGAATAGTAAAAAGTTACTTTGAAACCTGTTTGGTGAGCTCTCCTCTATTTGGAATTTGGTAACAAGGTGAATGATTTTTAGATCAAGTATAAGAAATCTAATCTAATGTGAATGACCCAAAAGAGTAATCTGAACAAAGAAGAAAGCAAGTTAGAGGCATGGCACTGTTTTGTTGAATATGGGAAAAGTAAACATTTTAAATGCCAGAGGATTAAGTAAGGAATTATTGACACTACTAAGCACACTTCAACCTGCATTCCTAATTATCCTCAACAGTTTCCGTTAAGTTGGAGCATAAACCCCAGCTGCTTACATCTATCCCAGCCCCCAGGCCTGAGAGTTGTATTGGTCTGGACTCCAAATCCCAGCAGGCCAGGTCCTGACTCCTCAGGACCACTCCCACAGAGTATTTAAATGAACTCCTAAAAGAGGCACAAGTGGTTTCTTTTCCTCCCTCCCCTTGGGGTCACTCAAGAGTGCAGAACTCCCATTAAACTTAGATATTTCTTAATTTGGCTTGTTTTGATTTGGCTTGATTGGGAATTTTGCATCAACAGAGAGCTCATGTTAGAAAATATTCCTAACAGTTTAAGTAAATTCATTTTTAAGTTTATAAGTTAGTAGTCTTTACACATCTAGAATTTTAAGTTTTATCCCTGTTAAATTTAGCCTAAAATAATAATTTTATCTAAAGTTCTTTTTAGTATTGACATGAAACCTTTTAATCATAAAAACAATATATAGGAAGACTGACAACTTTATATATCCTTTTAGTGCATTTTGGAATATAATAGGTGCATGAAGAAACCATAGTAGCTGTTATTTGAATGAAAAGACAGAAAGGTTTATTTCAAATGAAATATGAAAATTGGAAAACATAGAAAACAGCCAGCTGTGTGCATGTCTGAGCTGCTGCCAGCAACACATACAGAACACACAAATTCAGACATTCAAAAACACAGTCAAAAATCAAGTACACTGGGGCCACATTTCCATTCTTATGGACATTTTAACAGGAAGACAAACAAGCTTTTTAAATGAAATAGTCCACTGCAGGAAGGTAGTTTTTTTTAAGCATGGTATGGGGGTGGGGGTGGGGAGTGAAGGACAGAGTAGAGGAAGGAAGTTAAAGAGTTATCAACGGAGAGCGGGGAGGAGAGCAGAGACTCAGGCCAAAGTGAAAGCAGCAAGCAAAGGTGCAAAGAGTTAATAAGCGTTTATACAACAAGGTTTATCTAGTTTTTGTGGACATCTCCAATCGAACTAAAAAACCATCTAGAATGTTTACAACCTGGAGAAGGCGTCCTCATTGTTATGACTTAGTTTTGGATACCCTAACTGGAAGTTCCTGCAGGCTGCCCTGAGATTTTGTAAACAAACAGGAGTTCAGGTAGCCTCATCCATATAGAGATAAAGAGAGGGAGAGACAGATTTTTAGTGCAGGATAGAAGAAACAGTCAAGAAAATAGTTTATGAATGTTGGAGAATCACCATTTGAATTTGTAAATCAGCTCAAGAAGTTTGATAGCCTGAAGAAGCAGGTGTTGTCTGTCTCCCAGTCACTGAAGCCAGTATTGATATATTTAAATGAGGAGCTTACAGAGCTCCATGCTCCAAGCTGAATTACAATTTAGCACATTAGTTCCCAGTGAGACAAAGCAATGACACCTATTTGGATCAGGCAGGAATCCTAGATGCCAGCCCCTGGGAAACTAGGAAGAGCTTGGGAAATTTTATCAGCCCTTGTTGACTTTCTCAGGAGAACAAGTGGAGTGATTTAAAAAAAAATTACACTTAGTAAAAGAAGCCAAATATGATTATAGCATTTTGATGGTTTGGCTTTTTTTTTCTTCAAAGAACCAGAATGAGATAGAAGCAGAGTACTCTACTGAAGGAAGAGAGTCCAGTGTCTGTCATTATCTGATTTGAAGCTGACTTATTTTTTATTAGTATTGTCCTTTGAGCTGTTAATATAAACAACAAATTCTGTATTGAAGATTTTGTTTGATCAATAGTAAGATAAAAATTATGTAAAGAGAGCATTTAGAAAGGGTTGGGGGCAAAGCTACTCACCCTTAACAAGGCATTAATTGTTTGCAGAGGATGCTGGTTTGTTTCGTGGACACTTAGACCCTAACTGTCTTGAGAGGCATGTGTCAGAAAGTTTTCAGGTGTGAGTCAAGGCTCCTGGAACACAATATGCCTTCTAGTTCCTAAGAGACCAATGCACTCCCTCCTGCAGTGAAGTGTTCAGGCAGCTTTGTGTTTCTGTGTATGTTCTCTTAGTAGTCAAGAAAGCATGGAGGCTTGACAGGACAACTGGTATTAGATATTAACCATTAGTAGCCTGTATTATATGCAAACTTCCCTATATACTGACATACTACTGTATTGATCTTGGAAACTGCCATTATATTTTTGTCTTAATTAGCGTTTCTATTGCTTTCAAAATAAACCATGACCATGAGAACTCTTATGAAGGAAAACATTTAATTGAGGTGGTGGCTTACAGTTTCAGAGTTTTAGACCATTTTCATCATGGTGGGACGTGCAGGTGTACGGGGAGACATGGTGCTGGAGCTGAGAGTCCTACATCTTGCTTGACAGGCAACAGAAGGTAAATTGAGGCACTGGGCATGGCTTGAGCATATATTCAAACTCAAATCCCACTTCCACAGGGACCCAATTCTGCCAAGAAAGCTACACATTCTTCATCAAAGCCATACATCCTAACTGTGTTTGTCCCTTTGAGGAGCATTTTCTTTCAAACTACCACAAGTATCACAGATAACCCCAAAGTGCTCATTTATTTAAGAGAAAGAAAGAGTGATTCTAACAAGGAAGAGAGAAAAGAGAAAAGTTTTTGTACCAAGATTATCCTCTCAGGAGACTCAGCAGTCCAAGTCAGAACAAATAAACTGAGTTAGAAAATGCCCAGGTTTTATGGACAAGACACTCCTGGATGATTTTCTAGCCCCACAGAGAGGATATGAAAAAGGAAGCCTAGAAAACCACACATCTGTTTTCTGGGGGAGGGGAGGCAGTTTAAATGTCCTAGCTACTGGCCAATTAGCATTTTATTAAAGCAATAAACTGACAGATCTTTACAGGGCATAAGATCATTGTCACACAGCACTACCCCGCTTCTTCAAAACAAGATCTCTGAATCTAATCTCCTTTGTTTAGCTTTCTTCCTATTTTCCATATATAACAACTTGTAACCAACCTTCTAAACAAAGAAAAACATTCATAATCCATTTTTTGGAAAATGTGGGAATCGTTTTCTAGGCACTGATATTCTTCCAGGAACCTAAAGAAAATTTTGAATTATGTTCAAGTCCTGACTGCAATATTCTGTGAGGCTTGATCATCTCAGCCCGCAGTCTTGAAACTTTTCCAGATGTAGAGCTCAGACATATGGACCATTCATTCCTGTCGAGATTTCTCAGGGGTTCTTCCTTGGCCAACTCTCATTTCTCTTAACCCAGAATGGTTCCACAGCCTCTAATTTTTTGTGGAAATAAAATCAAACCTATTCTCCAAGGTAACATAACTTTTGACTTAAATTTGGAAGTCAAGGCATTTTCAAAATATATGTGTTGAATTGATCCTGCACCATTTATAATCAAATGTCTTTTGGTAGCTTTTGCTCCTTCCTCAGCATTCAGCAATTCAAAGACAACACAATAACATACAGTATTCAGACTCTCTGTGTATTTCCAATTTTACATGGCTTTATTTTAAACTCTATTTCTTTTATTTTTATTTTTAATTTTTGGTTTCTTGAGACAAGGATTCTTTGTGTATCTTTGGCTGTCCTAGAACTCACTCTGTAGGCCAGGCTGTGCTTGAACTCACAGAATCTGCCTGCCTCTGCCTCCCAAGTGCTGGGATTAAAGATGTATGCCACTATACCCAACTACTCTCTCTATTTCTTTTTTCTTTGTTTTTGTGGATTTTCTCCTTTTTCTTTTCTCTCCCAAGGCTACACATATTTTAAACACACTCTAAACTATTTATAGGATTATTTTCATCTGAATTTATTTTTACTCTTTATCTCTCTATTTCTGATCACATGAGTCTTTAATTTGCTAAGTGATATGGCTAGGATTAAAGCCATAACTTGACAGTTAGATCCACCCAAAAAGTTCATTAGCTTTTTGAGAGTCTAGACTCATGGTGGAGGTACTGACTGTAGCCATGTTTATTGCTACAACTCTATGGTATTTCAAAGTCCCTGACTTTGAAAGTCCCTGACAAGAAGCATGCTGTCAGCTCTTCATATACATCATTTAAGTGCTTTGTGGTAGACCTTCTTAAAAGGGCTGCAAGGTTTTTGCAGCTAAACCTGAGTCAGGAAGCCTCTCTTAAATGAAACTAGCTTGCTTCTAGCAAACAGAGTCTACCCCCCCAAAAAATGCTGCTACCAAGAAGCCATGCTTATCCCGTCTAGCAGGACATGAACATGGGTCACTGATAAACCAGGAGAGGAGGAATGGAAGGGCGAGAGACATAAGAAATGACTGCAAGACAAGCTTTCAGATCAAGCTGCCACCTTATTATCCCTCAGAAGCTGTTATATAGCAAACAGGCAGCGGGGAGGAAAGGTAGGCTGTTGGAATTCAGGTCTGGAGACATCCTTAGCTGATAAGGAAATGCTGACGTCTGTGACTGTTAACTAACAAAGGAAATGCTGATTTGTTCTAAAGCCTGGGGCCTGCAGGTCTCACTAGGTTGATTTCATAGACCTGGAACTTGCCTAAACAAAACACAGGTCTCAAAATACAGGTCTTTGCTTCAGCACATGCTTAACTCTGTTCTTTTGCTTCAAGAATTAGTTGCCAAGCACTCTCAGGTTTTATGTGGATGGAATTGTTCATGTTGGACGTCTTTGGTGACACAGGTTTCTGTCCCATCCGGTTTTGCAGCTATTCAGTCCCAAAGAAACACACAGAAATCAACATTAATTACAAACTGGTTGGCCTATT
Source organism: Chionomys nivalis (assembly GCF_950005125.1). Taxonomy (NCBI): domain Eukaryota; kingdom Metazoa; phylum Chordata; class Mammalia; order Rodentia; family Cricetidae; genus Chionomys; species Chionomys nivalis. The sequence continues at coordinate 20,400,057 of NC_080086.1, read as the reverse complement.
AGCTCAGGCTTCATATTTACTCTTATAGCCTACATTAACCAATAATTCTTGTCTGTGTTATGCATGTGGCTTGGTACCTTTTATCAGCAAGGCATTCTCATGTTGCTTCTTCTCTGTCTGGATGAAAACTGCAAACTGACCTTTCCTTTACCCAGAATTCTCCTGTTCTTGTCACCCCACCTATACTTCCTGCCTAGCTATTGGCCAATCAGTATTTTATTAAGGCAATACAACTGACAAATTTTACAAGGTACAAACTCATTGTTCCACAGCAAAGTCTCTCACTCTAATCATTGATTGAAGATTCATGCAGAACTTCTTAAAGGGAAAAGAATAGTTATAGGACTAAATTACGTACCAGTGGAGAAGATCTGGAAGTACACAAATGGCTTTGTTTAAATCCTATATGCAGGTATTAAATTATTTAATTTGAATATTCCATTCTCATATATTTCATTGAAAATTAAATTTTGTATTTTGATTTAGTGCCGGGCAGTGATGGCGCATGCCTTTAATCCCAGCAGGGGCAGGTGGATCTCTGTGAGTTCTAGGCCAGCCTGGTCTACAGAGTGAGTGCCAGAACAGGCTCCGAAGCTACAGAGAAACCCTGTCTGGAAAAAACAAACAAAAAAAAAATTTTTTGATTTAGTTTATAAATTCTTGAGAGGGTGAGAAAAGAAAATTTCAAACTTAGTTGAAATATTTTATGTTCAAGCAGATATTACCAATTTATAATATTGTGTTTGTATATTTTTGTGTGTGTGTATGTGTGTGTATGTGTATACTTAGAACTGACTTTTAAATGACAAAAAATAGACTAACTTCTGAGGTTTAAAGATAAGATATTTGTAAATGTCAGTCTGGAATACATAGACTTTCTTTTTCTCTGTCTTTTTTTCACATGTGCACACTTTAATAGAATTTTTATAAAAATATTTGTTTTATGTGTGTACTTGAGGGTATGTATGTGTACCATGTGCATGGAGAAGCTCACAGAGTTTAGAGGAGGGCATCAGATTCCTTGGAACTGGAATTACAAATGGTTGTGAACTGCCCTGTGGGTGCTGGAACTTGAAGTGGGTCCTCTGGAAGAGCAGTATGCACCTTAACCCGTAAGTCATCTCACAGGCCACTACACAGAAAGTCTTAAACTATACTTTTAAAGTTGTGGCAAAAGAGTTGCATCATAGTGTGTCATGAAATGAATTTCTCTAAAAAGAATCAGTATAGGCATTTTTGGCTGAAAATAATTTCACACATAGTAAATTTTCATTATTGTGTATATGTATGGATCTGTATTTATGCTTCATAATTGTACTATGATGCAAAATACTTACTTAATTTTGATTCATAGTTAAAATATTGTCAGGAGCCGTGTCCCCCCAAATTATTATAGGAAGCACCGCCGTGAGGAGTTTTACAGAGAGCTCTACTTCTCAATTGTATTGAGAATAGTTTTATTGACCAAGCCTATCCCACACCCAAACTAACTGTTAATAGAGAGCTATCTGTTAAGGGAACCTGTCTCACATTCCAAACTATCTAGACAACTAGGTGGGTCAACTTGTAACTTCCTGACCAAGGAATCGTGACCTGACCCATCGTAACCTCTTGGACTACGTGACCGGCATGGACCACGTGGCAAGACCCGGTGCCCCAGCCCCCCAAGCTCCTCATCCAGGGGCTATATAAGCTGTAACCATGACTCTAATAAAGGGAGGCTTCGACAAATCTGCCTAGCCTCCTTCCCCTTATCAGCCTATGTCTTTCAGGTGGTGCCTCTCCGTGACCCTGGAATAACTGACCAGCAAGGCGGGTTACAAACCCTAGACAGAGTAACCCGCCGAGGCGGTCTACAAAATATGATGATATGTGAAGATATCCATGTCAGGCAGAGAATTTAGTTCAGCTGCTGTGTGATTTCACTCTTTGATTAAAGTATGCTCTTATTAGATGGTAGTGATCAAATATATTTGGAAGCCATCATTCTACAATAGAAAGAGAATCAGTCAAACTGACTTTTGTTTCAATTGAACTGAGAAAATGGATCTGGGACAAACCTCTAGCTGTATATATCTCAATTTGAGTTTAGCTCACAGAACTGATATAAAAAATCAAATTTAAAAGTCCACATCTAAAATATTGAACAATAATATAGTAAACGTATAAGGGAATGATGCATTTATGAGAATTACGAAGTTCTGTATACTGTATATAATGTCTGTTGTCTGTGCTATGTTTTCAACTGCTGTGCAGAACTGAAAAAGTTGGGATGAGGGCTTGTTTGAATCAGTTAACCTCTCTGTCACACCAGCTCTCAGAAAACCTTAAAGAAATTCCAGATTGATTCTTTGGTTGATACCATGATCCAAACTTAAAGAGGACTAGGTCTCGTGACTACTGATAAAGGTGGGATTTGTGCCCCACTCCAGGAACAGTGCTGCTTCTGCATCAATGAATCTAAACTGGCTTGAGACTTAAGGACCAGAGAAAAAGTTCAATGTCAAGCCTGCTGCTGTGGAAGTGTTTTGGGTTCCCTCACACTCAGGTTCATCTTCTTTACCCCTCCTTTTCTCCTAATTATCCTCACACTTACACTTTCATCATGTCTTTTAAACTTTTAAATGAAGTTCTTCCTGGATCAAGTCACTACTATAATGGTTTAAGTAAAATTTCTCAGGTCCCCAAGTGGCACCAGGCAGTGGGCAGTGGGTCCTAAGACCATGGCAGGACACAAAGGCAGCCAGGTACCAGGCAGGAAGCTACATGGTGGGTGAGAGACTGAGACAGATAGCCATGCCATGCAGAGTGAGACTGTATATTTATTTAGTGGATTATGGAAGGGAAAGAGAGAAGGGGAAAGAGGAGAGAAAGGTAGAGAGAGAGAAACAGAGAGGGGGGAAGGAGAGAAATGGAGATAAGGGAGAGACGTAAATTGCCTATTTGAGAGAGACATAAAGGAAGGAACTCAGGCTGAAAGCTGAAGATCAGCTTGCCTCTGCAGACAGGGTAAGGAGTGGGCATGGCTTCTCCCTTAAAGGGACAGGACAGACAATTACATTCCCATCTCTTTTTTATAAGAAGGCAGGAGGTTAGGCACAACAGGTTAAAGGAATTGGGGCAGTGGATTCTCAAGACTGCTTCCCACTTATTTGTGGGTGTCATTTTTGGGGGGACCTGAGAAAACTGGGTGCTGGTCACATCCTGAGGTAGCTGATTTCTTTGTTCAGTCTGGTGTTTGTGATATGGAAATGTCTGGTGTCTCTTGTACCTGTATAAGGTATTGGCAGAACCCAGGACAAAGTTAAGTTTAGGGGAAAAAATTAGGAACAGGGAATTGAGAAGGGTGTATCTGACCTGTTTGAGGGAGATCCTTCAATTTGGCTCCCTGCAACTCACAAGGAAGTTTTTGGGTTTGTGGAAAGTCTTATGCATATGTATTATATAAACAGCAACATAATTATGTCAGATTGACTGTGAGAGAGGGTTTTGCATAATGAAAGTATTTTTAAGACTATGAAAGGCAGGGGCTGGAGAGATGCTCAGTGGTTAAGAGCATTGCCTGCTCTTCCAAAGGTCATGAGTTCAATTCCCAGCAACCACATGGTGGCTCACAACCGTCTGTAATGAGGTTTGGTGCCCGCCCTCTTCTGGCCTACAGACACACATATACAGAATATTGTATACATAATAAATAAATAAATAAATAAATAAATAAATAAAGACTATGAAAGGCAGCATGAGAGAGACATTTGATAGCGTGCACTTGTCTTCACATCTTTATAACTTGTAGGTACATGCTTTAATAACTTGTATTTGTATTTTGCTGAAATTTGCTTGGTGAGGCTGTCCTTTTAAACTGACAAAAGCTCTCAGCTGTCAAACTGCAACAGAGATCTTTGAAAAGGATAAAATTTTACTTGAGTTACTGATTTAAAAACAACAGAGAACTTACTTGGTTGCCACCTAGAGCTACTCCTCAGGGTCCTTCATGGTCACTGAAGTCATATTGACTTTTGCTACTTAGCACAGGGCCTGTCAGGCTCCAGAAGATCCTATAAGCTAAGAAATGTGTAGGAAGTTAAGTCTTCCTTGACCTGAGCGGCTAGGCTGTTGATTCCAGTGATTCTGTCTACTGTCTGAAGACCTTCAGTTTATATTAAAGGCAGTTTTGCCCAAGGGTAAATTTTGGCAATTGAAACAAAGTACAGATAAATGTTGTTTTGTGCCCATTTGTCTTTTGTCTTCTTTGGAGGAAATAGAGTGCTGCTGCTAGGAGCTAACCTGTCTCTTTTTGCTTTGAAAAGTCTTTTAATAATTAAATATTAATTTCCATATTCCCCAGATCTCTGAGCAGCTGAGGGCTGTTTATCAGGTACAACTACAGGGTAGAATCCTCCTGAAGAGCTGGGTCCAAGCTTGTCTGTACTGGCTCTCAACTTAACAGGTAAAGCAGGGTTGTATTAAATATACTATATTTTTGTAAGAGACTTAAAAATACATAACAGTTTAAAATATGAGGCTTATTGCTTTTGTAGTCTGAAATGAGATGTGATGAACAGACAATTATGACATTTAGCAATAAACATAGGTGATTTAAGTTACATGTATGAACATACACACATAGAGTGAACAGAAATTGGATGAAGTGGATGCTCTTGGTGGGCCCTACCAAAGGCATGCCACTGCACAAAACACACATGCAACAGAGTTAGCAATAGGAATTTAGAGACAAAAACATAAGTAAACCATGGGAACACACAGGGTATACTTCAGTAAAGATGGTAGGACTTAGTCACCTGACCTGGATCTCAGTTAAGATGAAAGTGAAGTTACCTGACCTTAGTTAAGATGGCAGTAAGGTCATCTGATCTCAGTTAAAATGGTGGCAGTCACATGTTGTATGGAAAAACCACATTTTCTAAGCCACGGAAGATGACGGGACTTGGTCATTTGATGCAGTGAAGACACCTTACCTCAGTTAAGATGGTGGTAAAGTCATCTGACAGTCAAAATGGCAGGGGCCACATGTTATATAAAAGAGAGACCTAGAGGTGTGGTCCACCCTGTTGCCAAGCCGCTGTGCTACAAGCCGTGGTGGGGAGCAAAGGGTTGGAATTGAAAACAGATGCCTCATGGATCCAGCCAATCTTGTTGACAGTAGTAGTGGTGGCCAGGGACAGTTTGAGGGAAAGTGGAGCCAGTGGAGCAGGTGGGCCACCAGCTGAGTGAGGGTTTATACCATAGCTGAAAATGTGAAAAGCCGTGAAAACAGTGACATCACAAGTCTTATACAGGGACGTCTCCTCTCTATAGGTGTGGTGTGAAATGGTGGCAAACACCACAGGGCTTGTAGAAGAGTTTCCTTTATCTGCAGATATGGTGTTAAAACTTAACTGGCTCCAGTCTGGGTGACTCAGAAGCCAGAGAGGCTAGATGCCACTCCAAGCAGTCTCTCACAATGGGACCACTGATGAGTCGTTTGAAAGGGAAAAGAAGTAGAAAGAAAAACCCCAGGAATCCTGGACTCCAAGACAAATGCACCACACAGCGTGTGCAGTGCTAGCACAGGAGGACTGACCCTGGGTCGTCTGGTCACATTTTTAGCTATGCAAAGCAGCGAAGTGTTGAAGGAGCTGCTGGCTGTGTTCCTGCCACCCAGCTCCTGGCCCCCTGGCTAGCTTATGCCCCAAAATAACAACACACAAACTGTATAAACACTGCTTGGCCCATTAGCTCTAGCCTCTTACTGGCTAACTCTCATATGTTGATTAACCCATTTCCGGAAGATTCTAGTATACGTCCATCTTGGGCTGGAGCTTCATCGCGTCTGAGAGGCTAGGCATCTGCCTAACTTCCCTTCTTCCCAGCATTCTGTTCTGTTTACTCCACCCACCTATGTTCTAACCTATCAGGCCAAGCAGTTTCTTTATTAATTAAGCAATGAAATCAACAGATTGATATATGAAACTCCCACATCAGCAAAGGGTTCAACTGTAGCCATGAAGGCTGTAGTTGGGGGCTAGGAGGGGAAAACTCACCACCGAAGCTGCTGGTGTAAATAGAGATTAGTGCTCAGGGAGATAGAACACATTGTTGTTGTGGAAAAAAATACCCAATCCCAGATCCTGACCCTGGGAGAGGAGTGGGGGGGGCTACTGGGTCTGATGGCACCAATGTAATGGTTGAAGTAAAATGTTGCAGGTCCCTGAGTGGCAACTGTGGGCAGTGGGACATGAGACCACACACAATGTAGGTTCCCTAGTGGCAGCAGGCAGTAGGTCCTGAGACCACAGCATGCCACAAAGGCAGCCAGGTCCTAGGCAGGAAGCCATGTGGTGGGTGAGAGATTGAGATGGATAGGTGTAGGGCCTGGGTCTACCCTGCTCCTGGGGTTAATCTTGAGGACAGTCTCTGGTCAGCCAGCTAGAATAATTCTGTTTCTTCCTATGCTCCCTCTGCCTTGCCTGGTGATTAGCTATAGGGGATTGTTTACTCCATCTGAGTGTGGCAATTTCCCACCTGCCTGGGGGGAATTCCTTGTGTAGCAGCTAGGTATATAAGGATTTCCCCAAGGTTGAATAAACAGCATTAGGCTGATCTTTCAAATGGCCCTGGTCTCTTGTGTGTTCTTTCAATCTCCAGGCCCTTGTCTGGCTTGAGTATGGTACAGTGGCACACGAACTGTACCCAGGGTGTAATACAGCATCCAGTATTACAATTGGAGGCACCACTGGGATAATCAGAAATTACAGTCAGAGGCCCATCAGTAAGATTGGGAAGTAGGGGGACCCCTGAGAATTCACCCTATGAAGGCTGGCCAGCAGGTAAGAAATTGAGTGGTGAGGGTGAATTGAAAATGGGTGCTAGTAATTCAGCAATGATGGGCCAATTGATTGACAGGCCAATTAATAGTTATTTTAAAGAAGCAAGGCAAGGAAAGCACTGGTATTAAAACTAGGCAGCACAAGAGTTTTTTGAGACAGTTTTATTTTGTGTAAGGTAGTTTTTTGCCTAATTTTTTGAAAGAGTTTAGTCCCTGGTTTCTACAAGCAGAGCTCTTTAATATTACTGATTGAGAGCAGGTAAAGACTGACTTTCAAAAAGCACTGAAAGAGTGAGGGCCAGAAGAATTCTCCATAGCAATATTGTCACTATGGCGCTTAGTAAGAGATGCTCTTCTCAGTAATGATGTAAAATTAAAAGAGCAATTAGAGAATTTGGACAAAACCTTTGAGGGGATTCAGGAGGTGGAATCTGCAAGTTCTATTAAGAGTTTTGAGGATCAGGAAGTTAAGAATACTAGAAGGGATATAGAAGAGAAAGAAGAAATTTTAGCAAAGGAGATTGCACTGATAAAAAAGAAGTTAGAAAAATAAGAAAGAAAGGGAGCTGTAGAACTTTAAGACAATTCTGAAGCCATTTCTGACAACTCTCAGTACTTCCCCTCCTCCCCTGGAAACCAAGGACATAATAGCTATGCATGCATGTACTGAGATGTTGGGAACTTTCCATCTCTCTGAATAGGGGCAAGATAACCCTTAGGTGTTGACTCAGTTACTGATGTTTTGCCTTAGTCCCTGGTAAAAGGGCTAAGTGACCCTCAGAAGTTTCCCTTTACCTTATCTGATCTGGCAACCACTCTCCAGTCAATTATTTGTAATAGCCTTTTTGAATAAGCCAATCAGAATAGTTAAAGAACAATCCCCAGACACCCCTTCCTTCTGTGGTTTTTCCCTTTAAAAATAGCCTGTACCAGACATTCAGGGTCTTCTAGCCTCCCGACTGCTGGAAGACCCTGTCATGACAGAGTTAATAAAATCCTCATGCTTTTACATCAGCTGTGATATTAAGAGATGGTCTCTTGGGGACTCCTTCTCCTCAGTAATTGGACACTAGGGTCCAACAGAACAAGCAGAGATGTCTCCATGAGACTTCTGCCACAAAATCCATGCCTTGCCACTATAAATCCTTGTACTGCTGCTTCTGCCCCTATTGACTTAGAGGCAGAAAGCTGAGAGATTCAAAATAGACTAAATAATCTAAGTAGAGAAAGGCAAATTTATCCTGTTGTGGAAATTATTGATCCACAAGGACAGAGGACCAGGCAACATAACCCCTGGCCTTTAAGGACATTAAACAATTAAAAGAAGCAGTTACAGCCTAGGGAACTCATGCCCCCTTCATTGTGGCTTTATTGGAATCCTTTGTGGAACTCAACCTTATGCCCAGTGACTAGATGCAGCTTTGTAGGGCTTGTCTTTCGAGAGACGGGTGAGATTATTTGTTATGGACAGGCAAAATGCAGTAAAATTGCAAAAATACTGCACTGAGTAATGACACTGTGGGTTTTCCCAGCATAACCCTGATGTGTTAACTGGTGCAAGACAGTATGCTGGTTTCACAGCACAGATCACTTGCGATCCTGCTGTTTATGCTCAGCTGCGGTAAACTGTGGAAAGCTTTACCTAACAAAGGAGCAGGAGAACAACTGTTTAAACTCAGAACCTTATTCTGAGTTTGTTGACTGGATGGGAAGTCATAATTTTGGGGATGTGGACTCAGCTATGCTGGTCATAAAGTGACCAGGAATTGCCCAGCGGGTAAAGGTAAGCTTAATCAGCCCAGGGAAAAAGCCAAGTGTGGAGGTGCATGCCTTTAATTGCAGCAACTAGAGGCAGAGACTGGCAGAACTCTATGAGTTCAAGGCCAGCCTGGTCTACAGAATGAGTTCCTGGAACAGCTAGAAGCAGGATGCATAGCTCCTTCCACTGCTCACTGGAATACTCCTATCTTTGTTCTTAAGAAAAAGCCTGGTAAGTAGAGGTTGCTGTGAGATTTTAGAGCAGTAAATGATTGTATGGAAATTATGGAGACAACTCAACCTGGGTTGCCTCAGCCTGTGGGTATTCCCAGAAAATACCATCTTTTAGTTATTGACCTGAAGGATTGTTTTTTCATCATTCCTTTGCATCCAAAAGACTCTGATAAATTTGTTTTCAGTGTACTGTCTATAAATTTCAAAGAAGCGTATAGACACTACCAATGGGTAACATTACCCCAGGGCATGGCCAATAGTTCTGTCATCTGCCAAATGTTTGTGGTTCATGTTATTGCCCCAATAAGGTATAAATTTTATATAGATGACATCCTATTAGCTGGATAGGATGCAAATATAGTCCTTGAGGCTTTTGCTGACTTGCAAGAATGCCTAGCACATGCTGGTTTGATGATTGCTTCTGAAAAGGTACAACAGCAGTATCCATATCAATACTCGGGGCATCAGCTCTTGCAGACAGGAGTAAAACCACAGAAAGTTACTCTTCGCTTAGATAAACTACAAACTTTAAATGATTTTCAAAAATTGCTTAGAGACCTCATTTGGGTCCAGCCCAATCTGGGAATTCCTATTGGAGTCTTAAAACCACTTTTTGACATTTTACAGGGGAATCTAGATCCAACCCTCTTTCATAAGTTGACACCTCAGGCAAGGCAATGTATTACTTTAATTGAGGAAAAGCTTGCCTCTGCTCATATTCATTATGTTGACTGTAGTCTGCCACTGCTGTTGATAATTTTTCCCTCTAAGCATAGTCCTTTTGGAGTTTTTTGGCAGCAAGAACCCATCCTATGGGTACATGAACATGTGTCACCTGTAAAAATTGTTATCTCGTATCCATCTGCTGTGCTACATGTTATTCAGAAAGGGCATAAACTTAGTTTGTAAACCTTTGGAATGTTACCTGATAAGGTTATTACACCATATACCAAGGCAGAAATAACTTGGCTCCAAAATTTTCCTGAATATTGGACCTTGTTTTTATGCACTAATCCCTGCAGGTTAGATAATCATTATCCTTCTGATAAGTTGGTCACCTTTTTCAAAAATCATCCGGTATGGTTCCCTAAAGTAATTTTTTTGCAGCCTCTGTCATGGGCATGGAATGTGTTTACTGATGGGTCTTTGACCTGGAGAGCTTGTGGTAGCCTCTCCTCCTGATTTTGATATTCAGCCTGTTAATGCTAAATCTTCTCAGGTGGCTGAATTAATCGCTGTACAAATGGCTTTAGAGAAATATGATGATATTTTGTTTAACCTTTTTACTGACAGTCAATATATAATCAAAATTCTTGCACCTTTGGAAACTGTATCTTATATTGCCTCTGTATCTCAAGTCCAGATGCAGTTATTGGCTATTCAAACTTTGCTTTGGGCCTGATCTTTTCCCATTTATGTAGGGCCTTTGTGGGTTCATACTGACCTTCCTAGTCCCTGGAGTGAAGGGAATGCATCGGCTGATCAACTTACTCACCAAATTTGTGAAGTTAGTCAAGAATCTTATGAAGCTGCAGAAAAAGCTCATAATTGTTTTCATCTCAATGCTGGGTCTTTAAGATTTCACTTTAAGATATCTTGAGCGGGCCACTGATATTGTTAAAAAATTCTCTCTGTGTACAGAACTTTTAACTGTTCCCCATTTGGGAGTTAATCCTCATGGGCTTACTCCTAATCATTTATGGCAAATGGATGTTACCCATGTTTTTTCTTTTGGGTGCATGCAATATGTTCACATAACCATGGATAGATATTCCCATCTTATTTTTGCCTCAGCCAATACAGGAGAAAAATTACAGGATGTTAGAAGTCACTGTCTCCAGGCTTTTTCCTACATGGGAGTTCCAAAAGCTGTTAAAACTGACAATGGACCAGCCTACACCAGCAATGACTTTGCTATTTTTTGCTCTGAGTTCTCCATTTCTCATAACATGGGAATACTTTATAATTCCCATGGACAAGTTATAGTGGACTGAGCACACCTTATGCTCAAAGTCTATTTGCATAAAATGAAAAGGGGGAATATGGTTCCACCCCCAGAAATCATTTATCTTTTATTTTATACATTTTAAATTTTTTGACTGTTGATGCTCAATCTCGTACCACTGCTAACCAGCATTGGTGGTCAGATTCTTCCAGGATGCCTCATGTCAAAAGGAAAAATCTAGCAGATGGCACTGGGTATGGTCCAGATCCTGTACTGGAATGGGGAAGAAGGGCTGTTTGTGTTTTACTGCAGGACGGTGACAGTCCAATATGGATACCTGAGCATCTGGTGCATTCTGTGGATTTTTCTGTCCAGAAGCCTGAAAACAGTACAGAGTCAAGAGATTAAATAGACACTGGCTTGTCAACAGAAGAGTTGTTGGGATCCTGAGGAGCTGGCTGTGGTTCGTCCAAGTGCCAAGGATTGTTCTCTACCTATCAACCCATCCTATGATAATGGCAGCCATTGCTGTGGCTGCCAGAGTGACTAGGGCTGATGGATTTTTCATTAGTCAGTCAGTTGCTTCTGCTAGCTCAGTGGATACCTTAACAGGGCAGGTTGCAAATGCCTTGGCCACTCAAATTGAGCTAAATTTACAAATGAATATTACAGTTAATTTTGTAATTGGTTTTGGTTAAAGATCACTGCTAAGTTGTACAGCATAAGTTGTATTGCTGTTAATTATGGACCCTGAAGTGCACAATTTACAAACTGGCTCTTGAGATTTTTCTAGTTAACTATACCAGGGTTCCTCCCAGCAGCACTTAGACCTCACTTAAAGGGCTCGAATTTGAGCAGATTTATTAAGGATTGAACAGTCACAGCCTCCTTAAGGAGTGCTTATATGTGCTGGAGCATCATCTTCATGGTTTCATGGTGCCAGAGCCAAAGGCAAACTCAGGTCAATGTCACCACATGGCTAGTCCTCTTAGCTATTGCCCCAGAGGATCTTTCAGCACAAATCTGGCTGAAATGGGTGATGGGTGACTAGTGAGCCAATGATAGGAAAGGTTTTTCTGGGGCTGCCCCAACCTAAGACAGGAAATGTGTTTCGACCTAGATACTTTCCCATGGCAGGTAAGGGGTATTGCTTGATGCCCAATGCCACCTAAGACAGGCCTAGTCATATAATTTATATAAAAGGGGAACCTGTAGGGCCTGGGTCTACCCCTGCTTCTGGGGTCCATCTTGAGGATAGTCTCTGGTCAGCCAGCTAAAACAATTCTGATTCTTCCTATGCTCCCTCTACCCTGCCTGGTGATTAGCTGTAGGGCATTGTTTACTCCATTTTGGGTGTGGCAATTTCCCACCTGCCTGGGTGGATTTCCTTGTGTAGCAGCTAGGTATATAAGGATTTCTCCAAGGTTGAGTAAAGGGCATTCAGATGATCTTTCTAATGACCCAGGTCTCTTGTATGTTCTTTCAATCTCCAGGCCCTGGCCCGGCTCGTGTATGGCACAATGGCACACAAACTCTACCAAGGGAGTAATGCAGAATTGGGTGTTACAGATAGGCACACCATACAAAAGTGAAGTTGGATATTTATTTAGTGAGTTATAGAAGGGAAGGGGAAAAGAATGAAGAGGAGAGAGAGAGAGAGAGAGAGAGAGAGAGAGAGAGAGAGAGAGAGAAACAGAGAGGGGAAAGAAGTGGGGAGAAGAGTGAGACACAAGCTGCCTCTTGGAGAGACAGAAGGAAAGGAAGGGAATAAGCTGGAAGCTGAAAGTCAGCTTGCCTTGACAAAGAGAGTGGACATGGCTTGTCTTTTAAAGTGACAGAACAGACTATGACAGTCACTTTTCACATAAATTTTATGATTCCTTCATTAAGATGACAATAAGGATTGGAGAATAGGGCCAGTTTTCAAAATATTTTTTAACAGCTTTTGCACACAACTATTTTATTCTGAAGGTAATGAACATATTCTATATGCTTTTCCTACATATCATCTTCAGGGCCTAGGTAGATGGTCCAGTCATTAAAGTGTTTGCCACATAAGTGTGAGGATTTGAATTCAATCCTTTAGAACTGACACAAGACAGCTAGGTCTGGTGACATGAAGTCATAACTCAGTTCCAGGAGGGTAGAGACCAACAGTTTCTTCAGTCCTACTGGTCAGCTATCTTAGCTTAATCTGTGAGCTTCAGGTTCAATGTGAGAACCTGTCTTAAAAAACAAAACAGTAATTAAGGAAGTTAATGTCTCTACTGTCACCTACAAAGAACAATGACATCTTTCTTCTGAGGTCATATTGAACATAGGTCCAGGACTGACCAACCTATGCTTGGTGCTTTATAATTTCTCTTTTCTTTCTCCTTTTTTTTTCTTTCCTTTTTTTCTTTACTGATTACAGATAATAGGCAAGACCTGGCTAGGGCTTCCTGATGACCATTTGAAGATAGATCATCAAAGAGGATTTGAAGATTTTATGTGGTTTATGAACAGATGTGTTTTAAGCTGCTAGGCTTTGTCTTAGGTCAAGAGAATGAGGAAGAAATGGATGAGGACCAAAACCAGGTGACTTCATTAGTTCAGAAAGACACTGATCAAAGATTGCCTTCAGCTTGGACAGAAAAGATGGTGTTAGGTTACTTTTAGCTACCTCCTGTACTATAAAACTTTGGGAGATAAGTTCTTATGTTCTTGTTTTGTACCTCAAGCTTGTGCTGATGTCTGAGGAAATGATTACTTGTGTAACAAGACTTTCTTGTCAGACTTTTTTTTTGTGGGACTGCAAGCTTCCAATAATGATGTGGAGACTTATTATTAATTATGTGATCTTAGCCTTTCTTAGGCTTGTTCCCAACTAGCTCTTATAACTAACCCATATCTATTAATGGTCATTCAGTAATGTATTTTTTTTTACTCCTTCTCTAGTCTGTATGTCAAACTCACTCAGTGTCTCACTGGCATCCCCTCCTTTCTTACTCCTAGCATTCCTCTCTCCCAAGAAATCCTACCTGTCCTCTCCTGCCTAGCTATTGGCTGTTCACCTTTTTATTAAATTAATCAGATGTCTCTGGCAGCTGAGGCAAAACATGGACATACTTTCATGTATTATAAATAAGTATCCTGTAACATACTTGGGCATCATAAAATCTGGGTGACATTTATTTCCAACTACATTGGCAGGTGAGTATCCCAAGTACCTGAATTCAAAACCCCTCTGACTGCATATCTATTAACTCATTTTTTATAGTATGCATAATGTATTTAATATGTTATATTACTATATTGATTATGTTATTGATATATTTTCTATAATATATTAAATTTATAGTATCTTTTTAAGCATTTATTTTAACTGATTTTTTTTATGTGCATTGGTATGAGGGTGTCAGATACCCTGGTCCTGGAGATACAGAGAGTTGTGAGTTGCCATGAGGGTGCTATGAATTGAACCTTGGGTTCTCTGAAAGAGCAGCCAATATTGTTCATCACTGAGTCATCTCTCCAGCCTCTAAATTTGTAGTACTTTTGTTTTGTTCTGTTTTTACTTAGCTTTGGCTGGCCTGGAGCTCCTCTGTAGTCCAAGCTAGCCTCAGACTCATAGAAATCCACCTGTCACAGCTTCCCTCATTCTGGGATCAGATTCACATACTATTGTAGCCATCACACAAATATTTTATTCAAGTTTCTAAAAAATTTCTGAGATGTTTATAATTTTCCTTTGCATATGTTCTGAAACGATAAAAACAATATAAATTCTGTTTTTCTTGATGATGATGATATTCCATTGCTACAATTCTGAAGCACCTACATTCTAAATCCAAATGCCTCAAGGCTACCGTTACAGCTCTGGAGGAACCTGAAATTCTCTTCTGACCTCTGCAGGCACCTGCACACATAGGCACAGACCCACAGACAGGCACTCCCACATAAATACATATAATTCAATATAATGCAAATAAATCTTAGAAAAACTCCAACTCTGCTTTATAAACTGTCTAGTCCTGAAAGCTATGAACCTTGGTTTGGCTTGAGTCAAAGTTCCCTCAAAATCTAGAGCAATGATTCTCAACCTGGGGGTTACAACCTTTTTGAGAGGACGGGGTTGAATGAGCATTTCATAGGGGTCAAGTATTAGATATCCTGCATATTAATTTATTTATTGCTCTGATTCAGATCAATAGCAAAATTACAGTAACAATGAAATAATTTTATGGTTGGGGGTCACCACAGCATGAGGAACTCTATTAAAGGGGTGCAGCAGTAAGAAAGTTGAGAACCACTGATCTAGAGGCATTTCTTAGACAGGTGAAGATGGCAGTGGGATGTGTCCTCTCTGTTCTCACACCACTAATCAAACATTTCCATATTGGAACCTGATGTATGAGACAGCCCGAATAATTTATAATTGGCTCCAGAATAAACGATCTCTTACTCCTGGAGAGGAGGGAAATGTGCTTACTGACAGCGGACAGATAGTGTGGCCTCCAGCTCTCCAGATTCTGACTCTCTTCTGGATCCTTGGCACACACAACCCTCTCGCATGGCCCTGGCACCTCTTCTTCAGTTCAGTGATGTCTCCAATACTCAAAGTTGTAGCAACATTTGGCTCACCTATCCAGAGGATCATTGCCTTTTGTGTGGCATTCAAAGCAGTAAAGTGTCAAATGCGAAGGAGACCTGTTCTGCTAAGATAGATACACGGGCAGAGGGCAGAGTGGGACCGCCCTATAAGCAAGGCCCCGGAAGGAAAAAAAAAAAAAAAAAAAAAAAACTGTTTCTTCCTCAAAACGTTTTAAGTTTCTGTCTTGTAGCTGAGAATCAACGTCGTAGCCCTGAGATGAGTGCTCCAGAGGCTGCAGAGGCTTTAGTCAGATTGCTCACTACCACAGCCAGCCGATGGACGAGATGGGTATGTTTTTAATGCATATTTTAACCAAACTACAAGAGCAGAGAGGTGCTTGCTAGGGACGGGACAGAAGGGGCACAGAGGGCAGAGAAGCTGAACCTCATATCTGTGAGCTAGTCACAGTGCGTTTCTGCAGAACCAGAGAATGCAGACAGGAGTTTTAGTTAGCGAAGAAGTTATTACATTAGTTATTCTATTCGTAAATAGGTCTTGCACAAGAAAAACGAACAGTGAACTACCATACAAAAGCCAGAGGCACGGCTTATTTGAGTGTGTGTGTGTGTGTGGGGGGGTGTTCTCCCTTTTTTCTTGGCTTGCTAGCCCACTCTTTTCCCAGTCATCTAGTAAATTATACTCTGGTGAATCACAACAAGTCTCTGTGGAACATGCTTGCTCTAAAACTCCCACAGCAAAGGCAAATTCAAACAACAGCTTTGCAATGTGCACAGTGACAGGAGTTGCCTCGGAAGCTGGGGCTTTTGTTTTACAGGTCCACTGTAATGGGGAAAAAAATGTAAGGAGGCACTGGGTCTAGGCTGACTACACCTGGGACCATATCCTTTGCATTTTGAGCTCCTAGTAAATTATGAAAAGAATATAATGGATTTTCTACTTCAGTCTTCAGGAAGGAAGCAAAATTGTGTTTCTTGAGTTTTGAAAATGTCTATGCTTCATTATGTTTCAATTATTATTATTATTAGTAGTAGTAGTAGTAGTATTTTGGTTTTTCGAGACAGGGTTTCTCTGCAGCTTTTGGAATCTGTCCTGGAACTAGCTCTTGTAGACCAGGATGGCCTCAAACTCACAGAGATCTGCCTGCCTCTTCCTCATGAGTTCTGGGATTAGAGGCGTGCACCACCACCACCCGGCCTTTTATCTTCTTTTTTCCTTCTTCCCTGTCCCTTCACCTTAATTGTTTTCATTTAGAAAAAAAATGGGATTTTGAGAAAGCAAGACTGATATTTAACAAAATACAAAATTCATGACAAATGTTATTGGTTATCACTTAAACCAAGTATTTTCCTGAGATATACTATTATTACAATTATTAACTATTGATGCTGCTGCTTACTGCTGATTGACTAATTCTTTGAGACAGGCTCATACTGTATTCCAAGTTGACCTATAACTCCTGCTCCCTTTGCCCAGCAGAGCTGATTTTTAAAACCAAATACTTACCCAATGGGACATTCCTGTTGCTAATTGGAGCTCCTGTCTATTGAGGCATTCTACAACTGCACTCTTCTGAAACCATAGCTGGTTCTGTGAGTGAAGAAGAGTTTTTGTTTCATTGGTTGGTTTTTTGTTTGTTTGTTTTTTTTTTTTTCCATTTGATTAGGTTTAGTTTGGTTTGGTTTGGTTTTTTGAGACAGGGTTTCTTTGTGTAGCCCTGGCTGTCCAGGAAATCACTCTGTAGACCAGGATGGCCTTAACCTCAGAGATCCACCTGCCTACCTCTGGCTCCTGAGTACTGGGGTTAAAGGCTTGAGTCACCATCACCTGGTGTACATTTATTTCTGAGTTTTGAAAACATATACTCATAATGTCTCCATAACAGTGAAATACAAATCTTTAACTCCACCCAAATTCCTCTGAGGCCCATTGCAGATTCTTCCCAGTCACTTCTTTCCTCTGACCTGATATTTCCTATACAGAAGCTGTTCCCATAAATCCTACAGTCTGGTAGTCATCTATATGTGATAGTGGAGTGCCAAGTACAAATGGTTGATCTTAGATTTATGTTCTAAGCACCATGGATTCATAAACAGTTCTGGATTCAGAACTTTGAAAGCAGCTCAAAGTACAGTCTCTGCTTTTATTTTGCAGAAGATTAAGAAAAGCCAACAGCAAAACTGGTGAATTAGATTAACTCAAGCAGAAAAAAAAAATGGTGATGAATGGAGCTATCAAAAAAAGAAATGGAAGAAAAGAAACAACAACAACAACAACAAAAAAAAAACCCACACAGTTCTGTGATCAGAGCTGCATGACAGACAACTTACTTGTTGCTCCCTGCTCTAGAGCTGTGGAGGATCTAAGCCTAATGAAAGATTGAGACACATACTATAGCAGGTAGGAAGGCAGGCAAGAAACAGAATATGTCATGCAGAGAGAGCTTGGGTATGGAGAGTTTATTTGGAAGTTGGGAGGGTATGCAGAGAAAAAGAGAGGAGGGGGTGGGGGGAGGGGAGAAGCTTGTTTCTTAAAGGGACAGGGTTCATCCTGCTAGGTATAGCAGGTCAGCATAATCATAATCCTAACACCTAAGGAACACATGGTCACAGTGTGAGACATGATCAGGCACAAGCACATGTTCCAAGTTTAGAATGCCCCATCCCAGTGCTCAGTAATATTGATTTATATTTTCAAAGTTGGAGGATGTTTGGCTGCTGCAAGATGTATATTTCAAAAACAAAGTATATTTATAAGACTCTCCAGTATTACTGTCAATATTCACATGCAGATTTTAATTTATAATAGAAACCTGGGTTTTCATTTCTCTTGGGAAAATCTGTGGATAGCAGAACCAGGGCATATAGTAAATGTATTCTCATTTATCAAACTGATAATCTGTTTCTAATTGTCTTTTCTCAAACTTTGTAACACCGAGCATATTTAATGCATGATCCTAATTGACCAGTGTAGTGGGGAGCTGCGGGCCTGCTTTTCGTCCTGCCCGGCTCCTGCACAGCTAGCTTTACACCAGAAATAACAACACACAGATTGTATTCATTTAAACACTGCTTGGCCCATTTCTATTCATGTGTGTAGCACCTTGAGGTGCGCTTACCAGGAAGATTCTAGCCTACGTCCATCCTGGGTCGGAGCTTCATCGTGTCTGGCCGGGAGAGGGGAGCATGGCATCTGTCTCTCAGAGGAGCTGCCCTGCATCTGAGCTCACTTCCTCTTCCTCCCAGCATTCTGTTCTGTTTACTCCACCCACCTATGTTCTAACCTATGAGGGTCAAGCAGTTTCTTTATTTTTAACCAATGACCTTCCTCCATCAGACCTGTATTCAGGGATTTGGCTCATTTTTCTTCTCTCTCTCTCTCTCTTTTAAAACTATGAGTTCTTTCAATTCTCAGGATATAACGCCCTTTTCATCTATGTCTTGCTAAAAATTCGTTTTTGAATTCTATTTACAGGACTTATAAAAGAGAGTTCCTTAATTAGGCAAAAATCAAACTGTTCCATTTTCTATAATGTAGATAAGAATTTTGCTATTATACCTGAGACATTTTTATTCAACAGTAGTTCACAGAGGTTCTTTTTTTTTCTTTTTTCCTTGGATAGTTTTATAGTCCTAGGCTTCATGCTTGAGTAGTATTTTTATAAGAGGTAGGACAAGTGAACTTCAAGCATGTGGATACAGATTGTCTCAGATTAGGAGGAAAGAAGGAGCATGAAGTAGAAGGGAGTAGAGCAGTGTGCAGTGTGCACAAAGATCAGTCTCCTGGGAGGATGACATGCAGCAACATTATCTCCCTAAATATGTCAAGCCCAGTTTAATATGCCTGACCCACATGATTGACTTGTTTCTTGTTTTATTATTATTATTTTCTGTTCTTTTGGTTTAGATGTCCATACTTTGCCAAAACCATACTTATATCTTTGTTTCTGTCACTCTGTGACTGGGTGGTGTCGTTTCAACAAATTTGTTCTCGTTTTTTGTTTTCTGTTGTTTTGTTTTGTTTCCAAATTGTTCAGCTAGACTAATTCTTTGGAATTTTCAAGTGATTTGAAAGTTATCTTGTACTGGAGAGATAGCATATGGTATAGTGATACTTTACTTATGTTTTATAAATAAAACTTGCCTTAAGTCCAGAAGGTCAAACTAAGCCACTTGGAGGCCAGGCACCGGTGTCACACATCTTTAATGCCAGGATTTGGAGGCAGTGCCTCCAAATGAATCTCTGTGAGGCTATCCTGATTCATGCAGAAACAATCCAGGTGGTGGTGGCTCACACCTTTAATTTAAACACTAGAGAGAAATACTTCAATGTTGAGACAGGAACTCGTTCTTTTTTAGTCTGAGAATTTCTTAGAGGTAAGAATTCTCTAGTGGTTTGACTGTTTTACTTTTCTGATCTTCAGGTTAAAACCCAATATCTGTTTCTGAGTTTTTCTTAACTGTGCTACAATATGGTTAAAAGCACTAGCTGCTCTTGCAGAGGACCCAGGTTTAATTACTACAACTCTCACGGTCATTCACAAATATCTGTAACTCCAGTTCCAAGAAATTCAGTCTCCTTGTAGATCATGCATGCCCATCTTGCACAGACATATGAGGAGTATTTGTTAGTCCCTCCAGCTCCCAAATAATGAAATAGAAACTTCTTATTACTTCTGAAAGCTTGGCCTTAGCTTAGGCTTGTTTGTAACTAGCTCTTAGAATTTTAATTTACCCATTTCAATTAACAGATGTTTTGCCTTGAAGCTTTTTAGCTTCCTTTTGTTCTGTATGTCCATCTCTTTCAGTGTGTCATTGGTATCTTGATTTTGTCTCATCATTTCTCTACATTTAAATCCTGTCTATCTCTCCTAAATAGCTATTGGCATCCAGCTCTTTATTAAACCAATCAGATGGTGCCTTGGCAAAGACACGTTTTCACAGTGCACAATTATTCTGCAACATAGATTTATATGTAGGCATAGCTACTATAAGCATAAAATAAAGAATAAAATATTAAAATAGCTTCAGTACAAAATTATTATTTTTCTAGCTAAATTTAGCAGAAATAAAACATAAAGTTTCTATTTTATAAGAAAACTAACTTATAAACTATTAACACTAGCTTTGCTTAAATCATAAACTTTTAAGAACAATTAAAAATACAGCCTAATCATTAAATATCTAATCAAATAACTTATAAACTGTTAAGAATACATTTACTTTAAACTGTACAACCTATTAATTAAAAATTCACTTAAATTAGAAGCTAATTAAAAATACCAATTATTGACTAATCTTATAAATATTCAAATATATTCTAATAATTTTGAATATATTCTCTTATATATTTGAAACTATACTTATAAATATACTGTTTTGATATAAATAATTTACTTACTTAGCATTCTGCCATTTAAGCTGTTTAAATGTCTCATAAATTAACAAAACTATGGCTTGTTCTAATTTCTGCTTGAGCTTGATATTTTAATTATGTATACATTGGAGTCAATCACCTTCCTTTATCTGTTAACAAGACAGGATCAGTCCTCCAATTTACTCCTTTCCAAACATAATCTGAAAACCTAAATTTAACATTGGTTTTCACTGACTTATAAAGCGATGACTAAATATATCAAACACCCTTCTCTAGGCTTCAGATGCCTTTTCAACGTTTCTCATTAGGTAAAAGTCAAGTCCCAGGCCTCACTTCCTTAGGTTAACATCAAATAAAAAAATAATAACTTTCTTTTCTACCTAATCCCAAATAATAATAACCTTACATATCTGACATTTTGCCTAATAAGAAATGTTCCTATAAGCTGCAAGAGGTCAATTTAGATACATCAACATCATCTCAGGTCAAAATAAACTCAGGAAAGCATTACTTGTCTACAGTTTGATTTCCTACCTGTCTATTTCTGGGAGGAGGATTTTTTCCTCTCTTTCCCTCCCTGGCCAAAAATGTTCTTTATGACATCTTCCAAAATACTGCACTTAAAAATTCTAAGTGTACACCTAAGAGAGAAAGCTTCCTCTCTAAAATCCCTTAATCCCATGTTCTGTCATTAATATTTATTTATTCGCCCAGATTTATAATCATTTTAGCATGTTACACATTGTTCATCCTTTGGCTATGGCTGCTCTCTAGCTACAGTCCTGCATCCCCACCATCCAGTTCTTACAGCAGGGGGCACTGTTGCATTCTCCAGACACAGACAGCTCCAAAGCTGCCTACAGGCCTCACCAGGCAGAAACACCCTGCTCTTCTCGGGTTTCCACTGTATTCCAGCTTTCACGATCTCCAGCTTTACCCCCGTATCAGCATGAAGAAACCATTAGCCATTTCTATATCCCTTTGTCACTTACCCCTATTGCTATATTGAACTCTATAGTTCAGAGGCCGGACTGTCTTTAAAAATGTTCTATATCCAATTGTATAAATTGAGCTCATGACCCTGTAATATACATATATTACCAGACATTCTCCATATGTATTCCTGGCAATTGTTCTGCTATGAAAATCTTGCTATGTATATTTTGAGACAAGTTGATACTGCCCACTCATAATTAATATGTTTATTATTGCCTTGATTACAAATTTCTCTTAGTAGACCACCTTCAATTATAGCCTTCATCCTAAAGATGCTCATTCTAATTCAGGTAAACTCTTTACCTAATAATGTTTTGTCAATATACAGATTAATCATAATCAAAGATTAATACATAAAACTAACATTCTAAACTAACATTCATTTTTTGATAACTCAAAACAACAATTTTCAAACACACCCCTCTGTCTTATAGAATATCAAAGATATTCTGAAATCATATATGACTCACCTACAAGACAGTTAAACTAGATCTCAACTTGTCATCAATATAGATTATTGGTTACCAATTTCAAAATTATTATCATTCTTCCAGTCATCTCCAGACTTTTAATTATCCACATTACTTGCTTCCATAAAAGATATTTACGTGTTTCTTTTTAAATACGAAAGGGGCAGATGTCAAGGGCCATGAGAGCAGGGTAATTAGTGTTCAACTCACAGTATTAACTAGTGATAGCTAGTGATAACTCGGTGTCAGTGTGATGGGAGATATCAAAGACACATTTGGAGTCTGAATAAAGGTTTTGGACTGTCCCTTTACTAATTGAAAGACATATATGTGAGCCATTAGTTTGGACCATTGAGCTATGATTCAGGGTGGAATGGCCTGCTAAAATGTATGAAAGGGCTTGGTAATGGGTATAAGAAGGGGTTTGTGAGAGGGACCCGGGGCTGCTTCATATAGAGGGTGAGCAAGAAGGGAGAAATAGGAGATCTAAGACCATAAGAAAACAGGCATCCCAACTGCTCTGGACCAGTCCCCAGCAGCCAGCCAACATCTAAGGGACATTTGGGCAGGCTATATCACCACCCCTGATACCACTGAACTTAGTTAAATTTATGACTGCACCATCACCCAACACCAACTAATGCCATCATCCTCCCCATGGTAAACCATCCACCACAATATCAGCAGCCCCTATACAAGCATCACCTACTCCAGTTAGAAGTACAACAGCCCCTATAAGCACAAGCACCTTCCACACTGGTTGAAAGAACAGCAGATCGCACAGTCACAAGGGCTACCCAAACCAGTTGTTAGAACAGCAGTCCTTATAGGCAACAGCACTATCTATACCAGTTGGAAGAACTGACCTCATAGGCACAAGAAAAACCCACACAAGCCAGAAGAACTGGAGGTTATAATGCACTTAGGCACCCAAAACCCCACAAACCTCAGTTGAGACAACCCTACTGGACTTGAGGACCAATGAGCAAACAGAACCCTTGGTCATTCATGATAAAAGACAACAAAGAAAACAGACAATGAAGAAAGAAAAGACCTATACAACAGACACAGCAATAATCAACACCTGTACCTATAATACATACATGTCTATAATTACCCAAAGCTAGATTGATAAACAACAGTGTAAGAAGAATATGTACAACAACATATAGGGTAATAGGGCACCACCAGAACCCAGTGGTTCTTCAACAGCAAGAAGACCTGAACAACCCAACAAAGATGAAGCAGAAGAAAATGACCTCAAAATAATTTCATGAAGATAAGAGAGGCATTTAAAGTGGAAATAAAAAATTCCCTTAAAGATATCCCCCGCGGGGGAGCTGGGAGGCTGCAAACACAACCACTGGGAGGAAAGGAAAGGAACCATGTGTTCCTCTTTTGGGAGTTCACTTAAATACCCCATGGTAGTGGGGGGCGGGGGTGAGGACCTGGCATGCTCAGATTTGGAGTCCAGACCAATACTACTCTCAGGCCTGGGGGATGGGTGCTATGCTTCAAACTTAACATTCCATACTCTTTGGATATAGGGATGACAGGAAATTGAAGTGATAGTCTCTCTAAGGAAAAGGGGCATTGACTCAAGTCTGGCTACTTCCTGAGGGTATAGGGTGATGGGGGTAAGAGGAGAGCTAGATGTTGTTGGGTCCATGCTCAGTGAGAGGTGTGGCTGCAAAGACATCCCATGTACTGTCATCCTGGAGAGGTCAGACACCTGTTCCTTGGGGGAGTTGAGAAGGCAAGTGTCTAGGAAGAAAATATTGTTATTACCAAAGATGAGAGTACTAAGATGAGGAGCAGGTAGGCCCTTCATTGTGGCATCCTGGAAAACTGGAGGTCCTGTCTGCTGGACAGACCAAGTGTCCTACATAGGTGCCCTCTTGAGCCTGAAAAGATGGTACCAATATGGGTGTCCCAGGAGCTTGGTAGCCAAGGGGTTGTTGAGGATTACCATGCAAGGTCCTGTCCATTGAGGTTCGAGAGACCTAAGAGTTAACCGTTTGTGGAGTACTCTGTCCCTTATGGTGAGCAGGGCAGGTTTAGGGGCATTAGGGTCCACTGGTGTGGGGGCAGAGGGACAACTGTCAGCATGTGAATGGAGAAGAGACCTTAAAAGGGAGAGGTAGGGTAGGTACCCTGCCATTGGAAGAGTTTGGACTGGGAGGTTATGGTTAAGGAGAAAGGGCATGCCATAAAGCAGCTGAAAAGGGCTCAAGCCCATAGGGGAACATGAGGTGGCCCTGTGGCAAGTCAGGACCATGGGGAGAAGGGAGGGCCAAGATAACCTGTGTTCAATGGGAGAGCTTGGATAACTGTTGTTTAATGAGTCCATTGTCCATCTGGATGGTTTGTTGGACACAAAACTGAGATATGCTGTGGTCCAGGAGTCACCACATCTGCCATTTCCCTGGAGGCTGAAAATACTTCGACAACCTTGGGGTACTTGGGGCCAGATACTTTTTCTGTTGTTATTACTCTAAAGTCAGGAAGAACTCCGGGGAAGCTATCCCAGAGATTTTTACATATTGACAAGGTTCAATTTTGCCTTTGTACATTTTGTTCCTGGTCATCAGATTCTACAATTTCCTCAATTTTTTCAAATCTGTTTACCACTGTCTTTAGTAATGTCTGCATCTCCTGTCCAGTGTTCTGCTCTATTGTCCTTATTGAAGATTCCAAGGTATGAATTCTTTCCAGTAGAGATAATGTCTCATCCTTGGACATAATCTTTATAGCATGCATATTACCTTCCTGGAGAGACATTCTATCAATCAGTCTGTCATACCCCTTTGACAGAGTATGATTAATACATTCATCAGTGAGAATTTTCTCAAATAATATTTCAGTACCCACTGTCATTGATTGAGTTTTATGTTCCAAATCAGCTGTTTCCATCTCCAGAGTACTAAATGTTCCTTTCAATAAATTTTTATCAGTCTGTACCATTTCCAAAAGTATCTCCGTTGACCAAGTTTTGTTACTTAAATTGGTTTTATGCTTCTTCAGATTCCCAACCTATTTCCTGAGAAATGTGGTTTCAGTATGAAAAGAAATTTTAATATCTTAGTAAATCAGCATTGTTATAAACCTTGTTTTTAGGACAGAACAGGAATTGTATGGCCTCTGTTTCTGACCTTAGCCAAAATGATGCCTGCCTATGTTTGCATTGGCAGACCATGAGATGCTTTTAGAGTTTTTGTAATCCAGAATTAAAAGTTGTACAAGTTTCCTGCAAAAAGTTTTCTTTGTATGTTTGTTAAAATATGTGTGTAAATAGTGTTGCCAAAGTATACTTGCTTATGCCTGGGTATGTGTGTGTTCTTCTTTTAAAATTTGTACAAAGGTCAGACTAGTACTTCTCTGTGGATCTCTGCATATGTTTCCATCAGTCACTGGATAGAGTATCTCTGATAACAATTAGAGTAGTCACCAACCTGATTACAGCTGGGAGTCTTGTTGGAAAGGGGACAAAAGGATTGTATGAGCCAGGGGTGTCAAGATGAGCAAACCCATAGAAACAGCTGACCTGAATTCATGAGAGTCATGCAATCTAGGTCAACAATTCCAGTGCTTCCATGGGACCCATGGAGGCTATCTCCATGTCTGTGTCAATTGTGTAGCTTGGTGTCTTTGTAAGGCTAATGACAGTGAGATCAGGACTTGTCCCCAGTGCTTAGCTGGCTTTTGGCAACCTGTTCCCCATCTAGATTGCCTTGCCCAATCTTGATGCAGGGGAAAATTGGTCTTGCTTTTTTCAAGTCCATGAGAGGCCTGTCCATTTCTGAGAGCAGATGGAGGAGGAATGAACGGGGAGGTGGCATGAAGGAATAGAAGGAGAGTAGGTAGGGAAAATTGTGGTCAGTATGTAAAATGAATGAAAAAAAAATGTTTTTTTAGAGTAAGAAAAACATTGTCAGGCCTATCTCAACAATACCCCAGTCCCTGGTACCAACTTCTATCTTAGGATTTCTATTGCTGTGAAGAAACACCATGACAACAGCAACTCTTTGATGGGGAACCTAGCCAATCACATTCAGTTTTGGGCGTGTTCCCCTTGGGCCAAAAAAAACCATATAAAATCATCCATGTGCATTTGTTTCCCTCTCTTTGTTTTCCTGCGCTCCACTGGAACCCTGGTTTCGTAAGCCCCCCTTCTTCTTTTTATTAAAGCTGAATATTTTATATTAAAGCTAGTCTGGTTAATTCTAATTGCTGGTCGTTTATGCCCCTTCAATTCTTATAAAGTCAAACATTTAATTGGGGTGAGTTACAGTTTCAAAGACTTAGTCAATTATGTCATGGCAGAACATGGTGTTATGCAGGCAGACATAATAAGGATAAGGAGTTGAGAGTTTTATAACTTGATCCACAGGCAAGAGGAATGAATTGTCTATGGCACTGAATGTATCTTGAGCAAAGGGGAAATCAAGCCCACTCCCACAGTGATGCACTTCCTCTTAGAAGGCCACACCTACTGCAACAAAGCCACACCTCCTAATACTACCACTCCATTTGGTGGCCATTTTCTTTCAAACCACCATAGTTAACATTCTATTTTGTTATTTATTAGTGTTAATTTCTTACTGTACCTAATTTATAAATTGAAATCCATCATAGAAATATTGGTTTGATAGTTTTGGGGCAACACAACACAAGCAAACGTCATTTGAGAGATGGGAATCTTGATTAAGAAAATGTCTTAAGAAAATGTCTCCACAAAAGCCTGTAAGACATTTTCTTAATTAATAATGGATGGGGAGGGTCCAGGCCATTGTGTGTGGAGCCATCCCTAAGCTGGTAGTCCTGGATTTTCTGAGAAAGTAGTCTGAGCAAATGTTGAAGAGCAAGCCAGTAAGCAGCACTCCTGTATGACCTATGCATCAACTTTTGTCTTCAGGTTCCTGCCCTATTTGATTTCCTGTCCTGACTTCCTTCTATGATGAACAATGATATGAAAATATAAGTCAAATAAAACCTTTTAATTTCCACCATCCCCCCAAAAAACCAAGCCATCCCTTTTGATGACTAATAACTATCTATAAGGGATCTAATGACTGTAAGCACCTCAAGGTATGAGCAAATGACAAGGTCCCACCCTCGAGGACCTCCAACTCCTGGACTCTGTCAACAATACTCTCTAAAGTTTATAAAGCCAACTTCAACCCCTCCAGATACAGGCAGTCATGGTCTCCCTTACAGACTTAAAAGCTCAAGCTCACGTCTTCAAATCCCACCAATTGCCACACTGGAAAACTCTACTATCCTCTCCTCAAGAAACTCTATCTATCCTCTCCTCAAGAAACACTATCAAGAAAACCCTGTCTTCTGCTAAATTCTTTGCTGCTTCTTGCCCAAGAAGAGAGAGCCACCCTCCTGCATTTTTCCCTCCCAATAAATCTCTTGTGTGATGTTTGTTGTGCAGTATGACTTTGTGGATTCTTTGGTCCCCACTGCCATGATACATTTCCCTCCAGAGCTGCACCACTTTCATTGTGGGAACCTTCCTCCTCAGGGCTGTAACACTTTCACTGGTGAAGCCTTTCCCCTCAGAGATGTAACACAATGCTCCTTTCTGGTGTGCAGGCATGCATGCAGACGGACCACTTAAACACATGAATAAATAAATCTTAAAACAAACAAAAACACTGATAGGACAAAAGAATTGTTGAAAAGTGAATATTAATGATAAAGCCTACGTGGTGATATGTACCCATAATTCTGGCCATCTAGGAATTACATAGAGACCTTGTTAGAAAATAAGTTTATAGAAGTTGATGGTGGCAGAGATTAATACTGAATGCTTTCCAGACATGTGTGAGTTACTTTATATGTCAATGCATTAAGAAGACAGAATTAACTAAGGAGATGTTTGTAACCAGTAATTTTACCTTTTTTGGGACTCGTCAGCACAGTGCCATGAATGATCAAACAAAAACTAAAATATATTGGTCTTACAACTCAAGAATATGTAAACTGTTACAAGAATATCATCAAATACTTAAGAAGTCTCACTAATTAACTGTTTCCTGATCTTAAATGAATCAAATAAAGAGTAAAACTAAAATGACATACTGATATATAAAATTATCAAAAAACAAATTAATAAAGTAAAATGGCATTGCTTGCAAAAGTTTTTAGTTCACTATAATTAAAAAATATAAACTGAGAAATAAAGAACAATAGAATTTTAACAAAGATCCTAAAGAATTAAATTACAGAGTATACAGTATATAATCCTCTCTGTAACTTTCTTCGTGTTTGTCATGGAATTTTGTAATATAATGTTGACTGTTTCTAAAAATATTGGAGGCCACAGACAAATTATCATCTTTCTTGTGATTATTGAATTATTTTATGGTTTCATTCACCCACTGTTTTTTAGGTCACCAGTCATTCAAAGAAAGAATTAATTTTAAAAATGTTCATATGTGGTCATAAAAGTAGAGTTCACTGACGCTGATGTGAACGTACTTGAGGTTTAAGATAAGAATGCAACTCATACCCAAGCACACATTTAATGTGTTATCACATTTGTTCTCCCAAGCACCTGTAAGTATAGTCCCCTAAGATAGTTTTCACCCTTGATGCCATCACACGTTATGAACTGATTTTATATAATGGTATTAGCAGATCAAGAATGGGGCATCAACCATAGATTACATGTGACAGGATCTCACAAGTGCTTTGTCACTTTTCTTACCTTAAAGACTCCTGGACACTGAATACTATAAAGTATGACTATTGGACTTGCTACAAATCTACTAATTGTTTACATGATTTCTGCTACTACTGTTCACTGGGCAACACTGGTAGGCACATTCTCCTTTTTCTTGGACAGAAACTCTAAAAAAAACATCTGCACTACTAATGACAGTAGCCTTGCAACTTCTTTATGGGACAAAGTCTAAGTCAGTTAGTCTGACTAATGGAAAAAAACTCTTCTTGTGGAGAGACCCTGGAGACCCTGACCCACATGGCAAAGACCTATGGACAATTTGCTGCATGATCCTGGAAATGGCCCTGAGATTGTGTGATATGGGTCTCCCTGCTTACTCTATACTAGCCATACTCCAGGCCTGAATTAGATAGAGTAAGTAGGTCATAAAGTTTAATAGCACATATTTTCAGATATGTTCTGGTAAACAGTAATTTCAATCATAAAAGTTTTAAGAATATTTATTAAATCTATTTATTAAAGAGATGGAATCAAAGATTAAAGGGAACATTTCAGGAATAGGGAATGAAGAAGAATCATAGAAACCCACAGTTCCCTCATTTCTTTCCTTATTTACAGGGTGTGTTAGTTGGACTTTGTCCGGGCCTATCAGGTTATCTGGTGACTGGGAAAGATGTATTTATTAATAACAGATGAAATGATAATCATAACACCATTAATTAACATTGCAAGAGGTTTTGCTTGTGTCTTTGCAGAAAATGGACTGCAGCACATCTGAATCCCTTCCCAGCTCACCAGACCCTGGACAGCTGATTTGAGCAACAAAGCAGATGAAACTGAACAGCCTCAAGAAAAAGCAGCAAGTACCTGTCCTGCTTATGTTTTGCTTACTGCATGAAGTTCAGAAAATGCCAATGCTGGAATTTATTGGGCATAGGTACCTAACCCTCCCTTGTTAAGTGAAGGTCAGAGGACCTTGTACTCAGCTGTCTGTTAATGTTTCCAATCTACTTCCTGATATAAGTCCTATGAGAGAAGATTCTAAAATTTGAGATGATATATTCCCATTCCCAGAAACCTTCTTTGTTTTCATATCCCTTCTAACCTATTTACCTAAGTTATTATCTTTTTTTCATGTAATGTATTGGTTGAAATATTCAGCTCTTTGTTCTGGAAGCACTGTTTTCAGGATTGCAAAATCTTATTAGTGGGGGTGGGGGAATGAAGGAGAAAATACAGTCATGACTTAGGAGTCGGCCTACCTGGAACATTCCCCTTCTAGATAAGAAGCATGGCACAACATGCTCCTGGGTATCCCCAGAAGTCGGAACACTGGCAGCCTGTAACTGGCTTGCTCAAGAGTCTGCACTCTCAGGTCTCCTTTATGTGCTTCTCCCATATAAAGACCTTAGTGGTGTGATCACTCACTATGCAATGCAAAGTAATGTTTTAACCAATCACAGTCCATAGGCTTCCATTCTATAAGTAGTTGTTCAGTTACAGCAAAGCAGAGCCTGTTCCCTGAAACTGTCTCCAGAGGGGTTCAGCTCTGGGCTCTTTACTGAACCTCTGGAATTTTTTTTTCTTGTGGAGGGGCAGATATTTGGATAATGACAGCAAGACAATGTGTGTAATTCCTAGTGTGACTCTGAGGGAAGAAGGGAGTCAGAGGTGGGAAAATTCTCAGAAGGTCTTAGGCCAGTTAGTCTGACTAATGGAAAATAAAAAGATACCTTAAAAGAAGGTAGAAAGGTGAGAGCTCTGTGAAGAGCTTTCCATATGAGTATATTTTATTTACTCTAAGATGTTTATTCTAATGTAAATTCCTCATCAACTTTCAGATTTGGCTTCCCCAGATTCTGATGTGGTTTATCATAAAGGAGAGTCAGAGCCATGCCTGTGCAAAGTCCCCAAGCAAATTATTCTTGTAATTACACATTGTGTGGAAATGTCATAGTTTAGCTGGCTGAGGATTCTTACCTCCACCTGGATGGCAAGAAGTTGACAGTCATGCTCACAGTTGTCCTCTGACCTCCACATGTGTACTCTACCACATGTGTGCCTACACTCAAGAACAAACACACACACATCCACATTTCCCCCGCCGCCCCCTCGAACACACACACACACACACACACACAGACTACATTTGTTCTATTGAATCACTATGTTTGCTTTAGCTTTTGGAAACAGTTTAAACCAGACTGTTTGCAATCAGAAGGTCCACTGAGCTCTACATGATGCTGCAATGATTTCAACCTAGGGCAGAGGGGAAACACCTCCCCTGGTGGTGTACTAAGCACACTTTTATGACAGAGGTTAAGAGCCCAGCCTGTGATTGGTCCAAAAATAAGCCTCAAAGGCTGTTACCGGTGCAAAAGTTAAGGTTGTGATTGACCTACACAAAGTGCTGTGACTAGTGAGAAACTGATGGCAATGACTGTGACTTTTCTGAAGTTACTCAGGAATGTTGCTCTGCCTCACCAAGTCAGCTCTATGCCCTCCTGTGCTGTTTCCCAGGGTGTTTCAACATCAGTATTAACAAAGACTTCCCTGAAGTAGCCTGTTCTTACCTGCTCTAAGCAGTCAGGCTGAGCTGGTAAAACCAGGGAAGCATCAGCAGTGGCAGCTGAGAGCAACAGTGTCAGCACAGGCCACAGAATGGCAGAGGCAGAATGGCAAAGGCATGGGCAGCTGAGTGTAGTTAGCTCATGCAGCGAACACAGCAAGGCAGCTGTTGATTGACAGTTGAGGAAGAAGCAGGTGATCAATTTTTGAGCATCCAGGCCAGGAGGGAGAAGAGAAGTAGAAAGAGGACAAAGTGGACAGAGCTGAGGCTGAAGAAGAATAAAGGCTGTGAGGAGCAAGTGAAGTGAAACAGCAGGTCCTTATTGCCAAAGAAGTTTAAGAGAGCTACCAAGTCTTTACAGACAATGGTCTCAGACCTGGTGAGAGCTGCAACACAGCCTTCTGCTAAGCACTAAGAGTACAATACAGAGTCCTGGGGTCTGAACACTTAAGGACTGAGGACAAAGATCACTGAAACCTGCACAAGCACTGAACACTTTAGGGTGCCAGTATTTGCTGATTCCCAGTCAGCTGCTGTGCCACACTTCTGCAAACAGAAATGGAAGAAACTGCTTGCAATCCAAGTGGAGGAAAGAACCCTCACCCTGCTGGTCTCTGACATTTCTACACAAGATGTGCACAACAGGAGATTACTAGAATAACTTGCTTGGGGACTTTACGTAGACATGGTTCTGATATTCTTTTATCACAAACCACATCAGAGTCTGGGGAAAACAAATCTGAAAGTTGACAAGGAATTTGCATTAGAATAAACTCTTTAGGATAAATAAAATATACTCATATGGAAAGCTCTTCATACTCTAATAACTTAGGGACTACTTCAATAATAAAACTCACATAGCAGCTTAATTTCAGATAATAATCACAATAGTGGAGGGAATAAATGAGTCTCAGTGGTCAGCAGAGAAGTGAAAGCCAATAAAGACTAAAGTAGGAGGACTCCCTTTGAAATGGTGAATATGAAGTTGCTCTGTCAGCCAAGTTAAAGCAATAAAATGGTAATTGTTGAAAGAATTAAGAGATTGGAGAGTATAAAGGTGATATTCCTGAAAAATAGGCAACAGGAAAAGAAGCTAAAATTTAATACAGAAAAAATTCAGGAAATGACAAATATGTCTGTGCAATCCATGGAATCCCATGGAAGTCTGATGAAGATGCTCATTTTCTATATATGGAACGAATGACTTGAAACCAGTGGAAACATCAGACATGAGTCTGTCTCTGTCAGTTTCCTCAATGGCTGGAAATAAAAGTCTAGTGAGTGTCCTTTCTAAAGAGGCAGTGAGCCAGCCATATTCTCATGCCTGTACCGGTCTCAGACACATGTATTGGTGATCACCACTTCCTATAAAGAGTTTACTAAATACTATGCAACGAAAATTGCTCCCCCCTTTGAACCTTCTACAAAACCTGCTTGCTTGAGTAGAACTTCACTGACGGTTGAGAGTCAGGGATATTGCAGGTCCAGAGCCCAATTACTATTTATCTTTAAAGTGATATCCACTCACTGCCCGCGCATGTGACTGGCTTCCATATTTGTAGGCGACATGTTTGGAAAGTGTTAACAGACTCCAAACTTCAACCAACCAAAATGCGAAGAATGCCACCAGGTAGCCTATGAGACCTATAGCAGAGATTTCCCCAGGGTGCTATAATCTGCCCATCTGAAGTTTCCATTAATGTATTTGAAAAGTGGCTTGATTCATGTCATTCTGTGTTCTATTAGTATAAACTTCGGATCATGGAGTTTGGTGGAAAGTTTTATCTGTGTTACTGGGCCATGGACATTCATGTTGGGCTCTAGAATAAACTGTCTCTCACCCCTTTTAGGGGAGACCCATGCTTATAATGACAAATGACAGTTAAAACTATCTCCGGAAAGGGCATGACATTCTGTGCAATGACAGAAACTGTAGGGTTTCCTCTGATGGTTCTTGATAATGTAGTTTAAGTACAATCAAAAAAAGACAAAACAGGGCTGCAATTATCATTACATTAACAAAAGGATATAAAGATAGGAAAACATAAAAGTGGTTAGAGTGTTCATGTGACAGGAACAAGGAAGGAAGGAGGGAGGTAGGAAAAGAAGAGAAGAAGGAAGGAAGGATGGGAAGAAAGGAGAGAGGTTATCAGGGAGAGAGGGACTGGAAGGGAGGGATATGCAGGTAGAACGGGGAAGAAAAGACACCCTGAAATATAAATTAAATACTTTTTTATAATAGGAATTTGGTGCCGGGCAGTGGTGGCACATGCCTTTAATCTCAGCACTCAGGAGGCAGAGGCAGGAGGATCTCCAGGAGTTCAAGGTCAGCCTGGTCACAAGTGCTAGTTCCAGGACAGGCTCCAAAGCACAGACAAACCCTGACTCGAAAGCCAAAAAAAGAAAAAGAATTTGATCAACATGTATGCTTTACTTGTGTGTCTGATGGCCAGGGAGGCGAGAAGATGGTGTGAGACCCCCGGAACTGGAGTTACAGTTGGTCATGAGGATGTTGGGAATCAAACTCAGGTCCTCTGGTAGAGTTGTTTGTGGTCTGATTTTCTAAGCCATCTCTTTCATTGCTGTATAAGAAATTTATCCAACCATATGCTGTTGAAAACTTGGGATCCATCTTCATTTTGGCTTTTGAAAGCAGTACTACCTTGGACAGTAGTATAAAAGCACAGATGTTACCTTCGTGGTCTCCGGTGTCTAATGAGGATTTTCTGGCTGCTACTTTACATAGTGGAAAGGCATGAAAAGGCAGAGTGATGAATGCTCTGTCCCTATACAGGACTCAGTAAAATAACAAACGGACTCTGAAGTTGGCTTAAATCTATATAAAGCACTAATTCATTTGTTAGTCATGATTTAATCACTTCCACAAAAGCCTCACTTCTTTTTAACATGTTATATTAACTTTTTATATTTGATAATAGTGTCTTATTTAGGGTTACTGTTACTGTGATGTAACACCATGGCCAAAGCAGCTTGGGGAGGAAAGGGTTTATTTGGCTTACACTTCCACATCACTATTCATCATCAAAAAGTCAGAGCCACTTCCATCTGTGCGGGCCGGGGTCCGGGTCCGCTGCTTCTGTCTGCTCAGCAGTAAAAAACAACGACTTCCTGAATTTTGCATGCAAATGGACAGAAATAGAAAACACTATTCTGAGTGAGGTGAGCCAGACCCAAAAAGAGGAACAGGGGATGTACTCACTCATATTTGTTTTCTAGCCATAAATAAAGGACATTGAACCTATAATTCGTGATCCTAGAGAAGCTAAATAAGAAGGTGAACCCAAAGAAAAACATATAGACATCCTCCTGAATATTCACCTTCATCAGGCGATGAAAGGAGACAGAGACAGAGACCCACATTGGAGCTCCGGACTGAAATCTCAAGGTCCAAATCAAGAGCAGGAGAGAGAGCACGAGCAAGGAACTCAGGACCGCGAGGGGTGCACCCACACACTGAGACAATGGGGATGTTCTATCAGGAACTCACCAAGGCCAGCTGGCCTGGGTCAGAAAAAGCATGGGATAAAACCGGACTCGCTGAACATAGCGGACAATGAGGACTACTGAGAACTCAAGAACAATGGCAATGGGTGTTTGATCTTACTGCACGTACTGGCTTTGTGGGAGCCTAGGCAGTTTGGATGCTCACCTTACTAGACCTGGATGGAGGTGGGTGGTCCTTGGACCTCCCACAGGGCAGGGAACCCTGATTGCTCTTAGGGCTGCCGAGGGAGGGGGACTTGATGGGCGAGGGGGAGGGAAATGGGAGGCGGTGGCGGGGAGGAGGCAGAAATCTTAAATAAATAAATAAATAAATAAATAAATAAATAAATAAATAAATAAATAAATAAAGTCGGAACAGGAACTTAAACAGGGAGGGAACCTGGAGGCAGAGCAGTTGCAGAAGCCGTGGAGGAGTGCTGGTTATTCACTTGTTTCTCATAGTTTGCTTGCCCTTCTCTCTTGGAGAACCCAGGACCAAGTCCAGGCATGGAACCACCTACCATGGTCTGGAACCTCCTCCATCAATTACTGATTAAGAAAATGATGGAGGAAGGTCATTGGTTAACTAATAAAGAAACTGCCTTGGCCCATTTGATTGGCCAACCCTTAGGTGGGTGGAGTAGACAGAAGAGAATGCTGGGAGAAAGAAGCCGGGTGAGTGAGTCGCCATGATTCTCCCACTCCAGACAGACGCAGGTTAAGATCTTTCCTGGTAAGCCAGCTCGTGGTACTACACAGAATATTAGAAATGGGTTAGATCAATATATAAGAGCTAGCCAATAAGAGGCTGGAACTAATGGGCCAGGCAATGATTAAAAGAATACAGTTTCCGTGTAATTATTTCGGGGCATAAGCTAGCCATGCGGGCGGCTGGGTGCCGGGGACACAGCCCTGCCGCTCATATTACAACAAGAAAATACCCTACAGGCTAGCCTACAGTTAATCTTATAGATGCATTTTCCTAATTGAGTTTCTGTCCTGTCAAATGAATTTAGCCTGTGTCAAGTCTACATAAAACTAGTCAACCCAAATATCTGTGTGTTTGCATAAATGGTCACATTCACGTCTATTCACCATTCTCATACCATTCTACTTGCTCTGACCTTTTGCTCTTCTCAGTCTGGCCTCTATCTACCTGTATTTCCTTCCATCCTTCTCTTTTTATTTCCTCTCCCCTTCCTTCCTTCTTTTCTATGCTTCTTTTCTTCTCCCATGCCCTCTGGTTCCCTTGCAAGCTTGAGTGTTCACAATGGCCCTGTCATGTCCAGAAAACAGCATCCCACCTCACTCCTCCTCATCTTCAGCTCCTACAGTCAGTCCCTCTACACCTATTTCACACTATTCTCTGGGTCTTGAAGGAGGTGACATAGATGTTTTTTTCGATACTGAGCAGTTACTTTTTCTCAGTATTTGACTCTCTCTGAGTCTCCTCTTTTTCCACCATCTATTTCAGAAAAAGACTTCTCTGACCATGGCTTGGAGTTGGTTCTTCTACAAAAATAAAATTAAATATTTTGACACAATTGTATCTATATGTACATTTGACAATGCATCTGTAGTGGATTTCTTCATGGAGGATTTCTCATCTTATTTCTTCTTGATGGGATCCAATTTCAAGACTAATTTTGGTGGGGACATAATATATACCCTACTTTCAATATTTTCAGTAATATATCCAGAAATCAGATTGTAGGTACTGTTTTCGTTTGTTTGTTTGGCTGGTTTTTTTTGTTTGTTTGTTTTTTGAGATATGTTCCTCTCTGTGTATCCCTGACTTAAAAAGAGTTAAATGAGTGCATTACTATTGCCCAGCTGCATGTTTTTAAACTATTTTCTTTCTTTCTCTGTCTCTCTTTTGAGTGCTTACCACAGTATTCCACTGTGGTGAAACTACTTTACATTTCCTCACCACAGTGAATAATGACATCAATTTTCCCACATTCTCTCCCACACTTAACATTTAATTCTTACTGGGGAAACTGTGTTCTTAGTGTGTTCACCATGTGGGTAGAAGGTGATGTCGCATTGGTTGTAATTCCCCAACCCCTCACATGTCTTCTTCTAAACATTGTTCTTGATCTTCCAGTCACGTTTTGAATTGCTCAGTGCCTTATGATTTTTCTAGACAACCAGACACAATGCTCCAGGTAAAAAAAGTGCAGAGTTAGACCTTTATTTTGCTGGTTAGGTGCAGGGTCAGAGAAGTGTGATAATGTCTCTCAGGCTGTTTGTGTCCTTGTGCTCTGACCTTAAATTCCCCATTGTATCTTCAGTTCTTCCCTTCCATGTGGAGGGAGCGGCTACCTAGAGCAGCTGCAGTTGGGCATTTCCCTTCAACACAGAAGGCTAGAGTCAACTAAAGGTGATTTTTCCTTCTCTGTGAGGAAAGGTGAGCTGAATAGAGAATGTATTTCCTATCCCCTGGTGAGTTGGGCTGTAATAAATTTACTCTTATATTTGTTCTTTTTTTTTCTTTTTCTTTTTTTTTTTAAATATTTATTTATTTATTATGTATACAGTGTTCTGCCTGCAGGCCAGAAGAGGGCACCAGACGTCATTACAGATGATTGTGAGCCATTGTGTGATTGTTGGGTATTGAAATCAGGACCTTTGAAAGAGAAGGCAGTTCTCTTAACTGCTGAGCCATCTCTCCAGCCCCTTATATTTGTTCTTAAGGTTTGTTGTTGTTGTTATTGTTATTTTAGGACCTCTTCTGTTAAAAGCAGAGTGATTAGCCATAAATTTTAAAAATAGTTTTCTTCTTCCGCGTACGCACAAGGGCTTAGCAGAGTCATAAGTGGATGATGCAACCAGGCATGTGCGTGGGTCAAGTGAGCCCTTTAACATGTCCGGGACCAATAGGCAGTTCTTCCTGATGGCTTGTCAGCACATGCATGGACCTAGAACCCGGAAGTGTCAGCCTTATTGTGGCTGAAATCATAACATGCTCACTACTCTATTTTTAATATTAAATAAAGAGTAGGCAGATTTCTTCCAAATCTGTAAGCAAGACAGAAAGTATAACACAAGGAATCAGACAGAACTGGCTCCTGGGACCACATGACCTCTCACATATGCTGTGGTATGGATGTGCCCCCCTTCAGTTGTAAGTAAACTGGTTTTTATTGGCTGATAGGTAACTCTTCCATGTTTCCAATAGGTGAATATGGCTAGGGGATATAATTATTTATTATTCAGTAAAATACATTTTTTAAGGAAGAAAGTTGGGTTTTTTCCATCACTGCTTTCCTATAGCTCCTGAGAATCAGGGCAACCAAACTGCAGTTACTTCTGAAACCATTACAGTGATAGTAAAGGCCCTTCAGGGAAAACTCCTGGTCAAGTATACAATCTCTGACCTACCTGGCGGTCTACAATTCTAGCAATTACAATGTCACACAAAGCTCTCTGTCTTCCTTCTTTTTTTGAGGGGTGGGGTAAGGGAGCAGACTTCAAGAGTAGTTCCAGCATCACAGGAAAACTCAGTGGAAAGTACAGAGACTTTTGCATTTGCTGTTCTTTCCCGGATCCATTTTCCTAAGGTCAACACCCTACAGTGAGTAAGTGAGAAGCACACATGCCCAGTGTAGAAATAAATATTGACTCTATTATGAACCTGAGCCTGCCTCCTCTTGGCAGTGTGCCTTCTATGGGTCTGGAATCATGGACACGTACGTGTGTTCACCCTTACTTTGTTACACACTGAGGCCTCACTGCCTAACCGACCCTGGGCTTCCAGTGCTATGTCTCCCCAGCCCAGACTAGGAGTCTGACTCTGCCTATGCCTCTCTCGGGCTCCACAACTCCAAGAACTGCTGCAGACCTGGGATAAGAAGAAAACTGTAGGTCCTTATCATTGGGCAAGAGTTCACTTTGTCCTCATTTCTGTGCCAGCCTTTACTGTCCTTATCACTGGGTCAGGCTACACTTATGATTTATTATCTCTGGCTGAGAATCATGGGGTTAGAGGAAGAGGCCTCCAGCTAGGGGAGGGTTGAAAGTCCTTGGGGCTTAGTAAGGTCTCTTGTGTTAACAGTTTCACTTCAAGACAGAGCTCTAAAGAGAAACGAAACACAAAGTTAATCAGTAAATTAAAAGTCAGTCTTCAGATGGCGCCACCATGACTGCCATGGACTCCTGTCCTATTCCAGCAGGATTTTATGACCCAGAGATAGAAAGAGAGGGGGAACTGAGAGCACAGGGATGAGAGTGGAAGGGGAAGGGAGAAAGGGAGAGAAGCAGAAAGAGGTGTAGAGAGGGAGAGGGAGAAACGGAATTGAGAGAGAATGGACGGGGAGAGAGAAAGAAGAGAATCAGAAGAGGCTATACAGAGTATGACAGGGAAAGGGATCAGGATTTGAAGATTTTGTGTGGGTTTGTGGAAGACAGGGTGTGCTACTAGCTAGATTAAAAGCCTTCCATGACTTTTTTCTAAGCTGCCAGGCATTGCCTTAGGTCAAGAGGATGAGGAAGAAATGAATGAGGTCCAAAACCAAGAGACTTCATTAGTTAAGAAAGACACTAATGAAAGATTGCCTTCAACTTGGACAGAAAAAAAAATTGGTGTTGGGTTACATTTAGCTACCTCCTACGCTACAAAACCTCAAGAGATATACTCATATATTCTACTTTTGTACCTCAAACTTGTGCTGATTTGTGAGGAAATAATTACTCGTATAACAAGACTTTCTTGTCAAACTTTTTCTGGGGGACTGCCATCTCCCAAAAATGACATGGAGACATTACTAATTATGAGAGTTTAGCCTTTAGCTTAGGCTTCTTCCCAACTAGCTCTTATAACTTATCCCATTTCTATTAGTCTTCATTCTGCAATGTGTCTTTTTACCTCTTGTCCATTCTGTATGTCCAATTCCCTCTGTGTCTCACTGGTATCTCCTCCTTTCTTACTCCCAGAGTTCCACTCTCTCCCCAGAAACCCTGCCTATCCTCTCCTGCCTAGCTATTGGCCATTTAGATTTCTATTAAATCAATTTGGTGTCTTAGGCAGGTGAGGCAAAACATAGACATATTTTCATGTAGTATAAACAAATATCCTGCAGCATACCTGGACATAAGAAAATCTGGGTGACACTCATCTCCAGCTACATTGACAGTTGAGTACCCCAAATACCTGAATCCAAAGCCCCTCTGACTACATATCTATTATCTCATATTTTATAGTATACATAATATGTTTATATATAATGTTATATTGCTATATTGATTACATTTTACTGGCATATTTTATATAATTAATATATCAAATTTGTAGTACTTTTTAAAACATTTATTTTAACTGATTTCTTTTATGTGCATTGGTGTGAGGGTTTCAGATCCCCTGGAACTGGAGTTAAAAAGAGTTGTGAGTTGGGTGCTGAGAATTGAACTTGGGTCCTCTCTAAGAGCAGCCAGTGCTGTTAACCATTGAGTCATCTCTCCAGTTCCTAAGTTTGGAGTATTTTTTAACTTAGTCTTGGCTGGCCAGAAGCACACTCTGTAGACCAGGCTAGCCTAGGACTCGTAGAGATTCACCTGTCACAGCCTCCCCAGTTCTGGGGTCAGAGTCATATACTACTGTTCACATCATGCAAATATTTTATTCTAGTATTTTAAAATTTTTCTGAGATGTTTACAGTTTTCCTTGGCATATGTTTCTAAATGATGACAACATTGCAAATTTGTTGTTTGGTTTTTTATTTTTATTTTTTAGGATGATGATATTCCTTTGCTATATTTCTGGAGCACCTACATTATAAATCTAAACTTTTCAAGCCTGTGATTCCAGCTTTGGAACAATCTGACATGCGCTTCTGACCTCTTCAGGCAGCTGTACTCACAGACACAGACTTACAGAAAGGCATACCCACACACATATAATTAAACCAACACAAATAATTTTAGAAAAACTCCAACTCTGTTTCATAAACTGTCTATCCCTGAAATTCTTCTTGGCATCAAAGCTATGAATCTTGGTTTGGCCTGTGTAGAAGGAGCAGAGGGCTGCATTCCTGCCGCCCGGCTCCTGGCCGCTGGCTAGCTTATGCCCCTGAATAACAACACACAAACTGTATTCATATAAACACTGCCTGGCACATTATATCTAGCCTCTTCTTGGCTAACTCTCACATCTGGACTAAGCCATTTTTAATAATCTGTGTAGCACCACAAAGTGGTGACTTATCAGAAAGGATTCTAGTGTACGTCCATCTTGGGCTGGAGCTTCATCGCGTCTGCCCCAGAGAGGAGAGGCATGGCGATTGCCTCACTTCCTCCCAGCATTCTGTTCTGTTTTCCCCACCTACCTATGTTCTGACCAATCAGGCCAAGCAGTTTTCTTTATTAATCAACCAATGAAACAACAGATAGATGAAGACCCTTCTACATCAGGCCTGAGTCAAAGGTCCCTAAAAATCTAGAGAAAAGAGTCTCAACTTGTAGGCTGTGACATCTTCGGCAGGAGGGGATGGAACGTCCATATCACAGGGGTCACATATCAGATATCCTGCATAGCAATATTTACATTCTGATTCAGAGCAATAGCAATACTACAGTAGTAATAAAATAAATTTATCATTGGGTCTCACCACAGTATGATGAGCTGTTTTAATGGGGGACACCATTGAGAAGGTTGAGAACCACTGATCTA
The DNA here is from genome assembly GCF_950005125.1 of Chionomys nivalis. Classification (NCBI taxonomy): domain Eukaryota; kingdom Metazoa; phylum Chordata; class Mammalia; order Rodentia; family Cricetidae; genus Chionomys; species Chionomys nivalis. Next base: position 20,358,427 of record NC_080086.1, on the reverse strand, counting down.
GAGGCATTTCTTGGACTGGTGAAGGTGGCAGGGGGATGTGTCTTTCTGTCCCCACACCACCAATTAAACATTCCCATATTTGAAACTGTCATTTGAGACAGCCTGAATGACTCATAATTGGCTCCACAATAAATGATCTCTTATTTTCGGAGAGGAGAGAAATGTGTACATTGACTGTGGACAGTGTGTCTCCAGCTCTCTCCATTCTGACTCTTGTCTCACAGACATTCAGTCTCTGGATCTTTTTAGCACACAGAATCCTCTGACCTGGCTCTGGTGCCTGCTTCTTAAGTGATTTCTTCAATCTTCTGAGTTGTAGAATGATGGGGTTCACCACTCCAGAGGATCCCTGCTCTTTGTGTGAGAGTCAGGCAGGAAGAAGTGTGCTGACGATTGAGTGGACGGGAGTGGAACCGCCCCGAAGCATAAACGGCATTTCTTCCCTCTCAACGTTTTCAGTTTCTTGTAGCTGAAACTCAGCTTGTCAGCTCTGAGATGAGTGCTGCAGAGCCTGCAGAGGCTTTTCTGGGCATGTTCAGAACCACAGACAGACTGCAGGAAGGTGAGAACGGTATGTATTTAATGCATATTCGAATGGAACTACAAGAGCAGAGAGCTGCTTGTCAGGGACAGGAATAGAAGCAGAGGGCAGAGGAGCTGAACCTCAGGACTGTGAGCCTGCCACAGTGGGTTTCTGCAGAACCAGAGAATGCAGACAGGAGTTTAGTTAACTAAGAGGTTTTTACATTAGTTATTCTATTGGAGTATATAATATTTAACACTTAAATAGTTCTCACACAAGAGAAATGAACAGTGAATTGCTATACAAAAGCCTTAGTGAAGGCTTTTTTTTCTTTTTTCTTTTTTTTTTTCCTTTTCTTTTTCCCACAGCAAAGACAAATTCAAACAACAGCTTTGCACTGTGCACAGTGACAGGAGGTGCCTGGAAAGCTGGGGCTTTTGCTTTGCAGATCCATTGTGATGGAAAAGGATGGAAGGAAGAGACTGGAGACATGGGGTCCAGGCTGACCCCACCTAGGAACAAATCCTCTGCATTTTGAGCTTCTAGTAAATTATACTAGGGAATAAAATGGGTTTTCTACTTTAGTATTCAGAAAGAAAGCGAATTTGTGTTTATTGCGTTTTGAAAATGTCTATGCTTCATTATATTTCACTCTTTTATCTTCTTTTTTCTTCATCCCCGTCCCTTCACCTTAATTTTTTTCATTTAGGAAAAGATATTGGATTTTTTTAATTTATTTATTTATTTTTATTTATTTATTTATTTATTAAAGATTTCTGCCTCCTCCCCACCACCACCTCTCATTTCCCTCCCCCAATCAAGTCCCCCTCCCTCGTCAGCCCTAAGAGCAATCAGGGTTCCCTGCCCTGTGGAAAGTCCAAAGACCATCCACCTCCATCCCGGTCTAGTAAGGTGAGCATCCAAACTGCCTAGGCTCCCACAAAGCCAGTACCTGCAGTAGGATCAGAAACCCATTGCCATTGTTCTTGAGTTCTCAGTAGTCCTCATTGTTTGCTATGTTCAGCGAGTCCGGTTTTATCCCATGCTTTTTCAGACCCAGGGCAGCTGGCCTTGGTGAGTTCCCGAAAGAACATCCCCATTGTCTCAGTGTGTGGGTGCACCCCTCGCGGTCCTGAGTTCCTTGCTCGTGCTCTCTCTCCTGCTTCTGATTTGGACCTTGAGATTTCAGTCTGCTGCTCCAATGTGAGTCTTTGTATCTGTCTCCTTTCATCGCCTGATGAATGTTACTGTTCAGGAGGATGCCTATATGTTTTTCTTTGGGTTCACCTTCTTATTTAGCTCCTCCAGGATCACGAATTCTAGGCTCAATGTCCTTTATTTATGGCTAGAAACCAAATATGAGTGAGTATATCCCATGTTCCTCTTTTTGGGTCTGGCTTACCTCACTCAGGATAGTGTTTTCTATTTCCGTCCGTTTGCAAGCAAAATTCAGGAAGTCATTGTTTTTTACTGCTGAGTAGTACTCTAATATGTATATATTCCATACTTTCTTCATCCAAACAAGACTGATATTTACCAAAATATAAAAGTAATGACAAAATATTAACACTTACCACTTAAACTGAGTATTCTCCTAACTGAAACATTATTATTAGCACCATTATTATTATTATTATTATTATTTTGTTGTTGCTTTTCCTGCTACTGCTGTTGCTGCTGCTTCTGTCTGCTGCTGATTGACTAATTCTTTGAGACAATCTCATACTTTATTCCAACTGACTCCTGTTCCCTTTGCCCCAGCGGGTTGACTTTTGAAAACAAGTACTTACCCAATAGGAGAACACCTGTTACGAATGTGGAGCTTCTGTCCAAAGGGTGAATGTTGTGTAACTGGAGGCATTCTGCAACTTGTAACTTGTCTCTTGTCTCTCATTTGAAACTATAGCTGGTTCTGTGAGTGAAGCAGGCTTTTTGTTTTATTGTGTTTTGTTTAGTTTTTCAAGAAAGGGTTTCCTGTTAGGTCAAAAGCTTCCTAGCTCCCTAACACCCCTTTATACAAAGAATCTGGAAAATTATAATCGAGGGCCTCATCCTAGCCCCTGGCACCCATCTTTGAAATACTGGGCAGAAACTCCATTTCAAGCTCCATCCCCTGAAGTTGCCTTAGTCCAAACTCCATCTCTGAGAAAGCCCGCCAAGAATTACCCCTCCCCAGGGAGTGTCGCAAGGGCTGCCAAATGGTAACTCCTCCCAGGGGGAGGTCAAGACCACGCCCTCAGGTTACTTAAACTGCTCCCTAGAGACTGTACATGTGGTCTCCACTTCTCTCTCTCCCCTCACTTTCTTGGTGCCACTTGGGAGCACTGCATTAAACATGGGCGTTTTCTATTTGGTCTGATTGGACTTATTTGCTTCCGCGGAGAGGCTCATCTAAGAAATATTCCTAACATTTCCCTGTGTAGCCTTGGCTGTACTGTTTTTTGTTTTTTTTGTTTTTTTTTTTTTTTTTTTTTGGTTTTTTGAGACAGGGTTTCTCTGTGGTTTTGGAGCCTGTCCTGGAACTAGCTCTTATAGACCAGGCTGGTCTCGAACTCACAAAGATCCGACTGCCTCTGCCTCCCAAGTGCTGGGATTAAAGGCATGCGCCACCACCGCTCTTATAGACATGGCTAGTCTCAAATGCAGGTATCTGACTACCTGCCTCTGCCTCCTGATTGCTGGGATTAAAGATTCCTGCCACTTTTTAAAAAATAAACTAAAAACCAGATCAGCAATGTTTCATTTCTTTGTTTTTTGAGAGATCATTTCTAATATTATTTCCTAATAAGACACAAAAGTTATGCTACAACTGTGTTACGGAATGCGTTAGGTTTTAGAAGGAGATCATGTATATATGAGAAAGGTGAACAGAAAAATTGCCATTTATGTATCAAAATGAAACAGGTGGTATCATTTTATACCACTGTAAGTAGAGGATGACCAGTAAATCTTGCTGTTGATATCATATATGAAATGTCTGGTGTGAAATCCTGTTTGAACCCAGTAAAAGGAAGAAGTTACACCATTTATGTACCAAGATGAAACAGACAGTATTAAATTTTATTCAACTGTAAATATGAACAACTATCAGTAAATCTTGCTGTTGATAATGTATATGAAATGTCTGGTGTGAAATCCTATCGGAACCTGGGTGATTAGATGCTTGAAATCTCTACTAGAAGACATATCAGTTATTGCTCTTTAACACAATCCCAAACTTTACAGTTTGTTTTTTTTTTCTTTTGTGTCTTCCTTTTTTTTTTTAATTGACATTTTACACTTACCACACACTTTTATTGTTTCCTTAAGGTGACTACATTAGAAACTCCCTCAGCTATTTTTAGGGACACTATACATTATTGTGAACTCTATCCTACTGTGCCTTTGATGCCAGAGCTGATACCTTTTTGTACCAAATATTGCCCCTTTTCCTCTTTACTCTCCCAAGACCTGTAAGAGACATTAATTCCCATGTATGTATTGTGACATTGCTCATAATAACCAGCCCATGGAACCTATCTTCATCTATCAGTGAATAAATGGGGAAAATTGTGACATATACAAAAGAGAAGATGAGATGACATCTTTTGTGACATCATGCATAGACCTGAGTGACATGCTGAGTAAAATTAATCAAGCACAGAGGGCATAACACTGCTTGACAGTTAGATGGAATGGCTATGAGTATGGACTATTAATTCAGAATTTGGGAGAGATTTTAAGTACAATTCTAAACTCCACAATCATAGGTAAGTGTAGACATTTCAAGTTTGAAGGTGTCTAGAAATCTGATATATTTTTACAGAAGTAATATTGGGGATGGGGCGACAAGAGGAATAGAAAACTGATGAAAATCAGATTCTCACACGCAGACCAGTGTTGGTAGTGAGCACATGAGAATTTAACATGTTTTTCTTTATTTTTGTATAAACTTGCAATTCCCAATAATAAATGCCTTGGTTTCAAATGTTAAAAAAATAGAAGAGAAGAAAATATGAAGAATGACTTACAGATGAACTGACCTTCAGAAGACCAGTGAAAAAATGGGTCTTTATTGGGGGAGATTAAAGGACACTTTGAGTATCACCTTAGTAGAAAGAAAAAAATAGAAATAATGATAACTGGGTTTCTAAAGACTTTTTTTTTTGTTTGTTTGTGGAGGCCACTTCTTCGTTTCCTGGATGTCCAGACTCTGAAATAATCATGCAGAAACTTTATTATTTAAATTACTGCTTGCACTACTAACTCTAGTTTCTTATTGGCTAGCTCTTACATCTTAAACTAACCCATTTCTATTAATCTATATATCGCCACATGACTGTGGTTTACTAGCAAGATTCTGTTTCATCTGTCTCCTGCAACAGGGGTCTACATGAGGCTTGAAACTCCACCTTCTTTCTCCCAGCACTCAGTTTAATTTTCCCTCCTAGCTCTAGTCTGTAATGCCTCTGGCCAAAATAGGTTTATTCATTAACCAATTAAAGCAACACATAGATAGAATTTTTATCTAATATGAACAACAAAATATGAATGTTGAGAGTTTTGTATGTAGTCAAAATCCAAAGGACATTATATAATTCTTACAATCCTCTAATCCTAAGCATTGTCTTTCTTGTTAATTTAAATATCAGTCCTCTTAAGACTTGGAGATGTATTCTCATGTCAGACATATGCTCACGTCTCCATCACAGCAAAATAAAGATTTATAACTCCACTCAAATTCCTCTGAGGCACATTGCAGATTCTTCCCAGACACTCTTTCCTGATATTTGTTTTTCCAGACATTTGCTGTTCCCATGGATACTACAGACTGGTAGTCATCCACATCTGTTACTTGTGTGTCAAGTATAAACAGTTGACCTCAGAGTTATGTTCCAAGCACCACTGATCCACAAATAGTTCTGAATTTAGAACTTTGAAAGCAGCTTGAAATACATTAGCTTTTATTTTGGAAAAGGATAAGAAAAGCCAACAGGAACACTGGTAGATTAGATTAGGTAAAGCAGAAACAATTTAGTGATGTTTGGAGAGACATAAATAAACCCCACACAGCTTTGTTATAAGATTCTCAAGATTGGCTGCGGGACAACTGGCTCAGAGCTCACTACTCTAGAGCTGTGGAGGATCTAAGCCTAAGGAACACTTGGGCACAGTAAGAGAGATGGTCAGGCACAAGCATATGTTCCAAGTTTTCCTTTAAAATGCCCCATCCACAGTGCTCAGTAATATTGATTTATATTGTAAAAGCTAGAGAATATTTGGCTTGATTCCAGATGTGACTTTTAAAAAGTATTTTATATTTTTTCTAAGATTCTCGAGAGTTACTATTAATATTTATATGTAGATTTTATTTTTTAGTGGAAATATGGGTTTTTATTTCTCTTGGGGGAACATGGGGCTAGCAGGGCCTGGACTTATAGTAAGTGTATTCTCATTTATATAAACTGATGATCTGTTTCCAGTTGTCTTTTCTCAAACCTGTTCATGCTGAACGTATTTAATACATGAACTTTGTTGGCCAGTATTCAAGTATTTGGTCCATTTTTATTCTCTCTCTCTCTCTCTCTCTCTCTCTCTCTCTCTCTCTCTCTCTCTCCATCTCTTAAAACTAAAACATTAAGTTCTCACAACTCTCAGGATACAACTCCTTTTTGATCTATGTCCTGCAAATATTGTTTTTTGAATTCCCTTTGAAAGACTCAGAAAAGAGGGATTTTTAAAATTAGGCCAAAATCCAAGTGTTCCATTTTCTATAATGTGGATTGGGATTTTGGTATTATACCTGAGACACTTTTATTCACCATTAGGTCACAAAAGACTTTTTTTTCACTCTGTTCCTCAAATAGTTTCATGGTCCTAGGCTTCATACTTGGGTAACATTTTATAGAAGGTAGGAGAAATGAGTTTTAGTATGTGATGCAGATTGCCTCAGAGGGTAGGCAGAAGCCAAAACATACTTAAATCTTTGTTTCTGCCCCTCTATGATTAGGTGGTGTCATTTCTGCAAATTTGACCTCTTTATTTTTCTAAGTTGCTCAGCTAGACTAATTCTTTTGTATTTTCATACAATTTGAAGGTTATCTTGTGCTGGATGGCTAAACATGGTTAAAAGTACTGGCTTCTTTTGCAGAGAACCCAGATTTAGTCTCTTGTACTTTCATGGCCAACACAACTATTTGTAACTCCATTTCCAAGGAATTCAGTACCCTTTTCTGGTTTCCTTTTGGATCAGGCATGCACATCATGCCCAGACACAAAAGGAGTCTTTCTTTGTCCCTCCACCTCCCAAATGATGACATAGAAACTTCTTATTAGTTATGAAAGTTTGGCCTTAGTTTAGGCTTCTTTTGAACTTGATCTTAGAACTTAAATTTACCCATTTCTATTAGCCTATGTTTTGCATTGTAGTTTTTTTTTTACCTTGCTTTTATTCTGTATGTTCAACACTTTCAGTATCTCATTGACATCTCGATTTTTCTGCCTCTTCCTTTCTCTCCAAGGAAATCCCACCTATCTCTCCTACATAGTTATTGACCTTTCGACTCTTTATTAAACCAATCAGAAAGTGCCTTGGCAGAGACACATCTTCGCAGTGCACAAATATTCTGCAACACAGACATATATGCAGGCAAATCAACCATATGCATAAAATAAAAACTAAAGTTAATAAGAATGACAGACCTTGCTTATTTCTTTGAAATGTCCTATATCCATAAATGTGTTGGAAAGAATTCCTTCAACTACTAGCTGCTGAGAGCTTTTGTTATTTTGTGCTAATATTAATTTATTTCACACAATATTGAAAACTTCTTAAAATGTTCCCGTATTTCAACCATTAATTATGTCAATGTGTTCTATTATATTTAAGTGTGTTTACTAATTTATTTACTCACTAGGTTCTAATGTGCTTTGTTATATTTATGGATGTGTTTGCTAAATTATTTACTTACTAGGTTTTTGAAACTGATCCAGGTTGGCCTCAAACCTTCTTTATAGCCAAGGCTGGTCTCGTACCCATGGCTCTCCAACTTCTGCATCTCTAGCACAAGAACTGCAGAAGTGTACCCATATATTTATCTCATTGACTAGAAGGGGAGTTATACAGACAGTCATTAGCTGTCCCATGTGTAAGGCAGGAGCCAAACTTGGGTCCTCTATAAGAGCAACAACAGTTTCTAATTTCTCAGTTGTCTATATCTCCAGCCTCTTGCTTAATCCTGCCACCTCCAACCCCCCACAATGTTTCCCTCAGTCCTAACCAGTCTATTCTTAAGAAACTAACTCCACAGGTGGATTTTTTTCCTGTTGTAGTTGTTCCTTTTTCATCCTGATCTCCACTCTTTCTGTTTCTAATCCGTTTATTGGCTTTTAGTTCAATAACTGGAGGACTTCATGGTGACACTTCTGCTTTTCTTTCTTCAACTTTTCTGTGAACCATAGACATCATTTCCAGATCAGGACATTCTGTGAAGGGTGTTTGCAGAGAAGGAGTACAAGCCAAATCAACAGATGATTCTGAGTAAATACAGCTTTTTCCATGAAAGATTCTTGAGATTGATATTCTTTTATTTTTCAGATAAAAAGCTCCAAGGAAAATGTCTCAGAATTGTCTCCCCCATGTCTCCTGCCTGGCTTTACGGCTGCTATGCAGTGATTATCGTCCTCACTGTAGCTGTGATTGCACTTTCTGTTGCTCTGTCATTGTCGGGTGAGTGACATTCTCCAGATCCGGCAGCATTCTGTCCACATCCACACTGTCAGTTACACTTTCTGAGCACTGTGAGCCAGGCACTGTTTGAAGGGCAGGAGAGACAACACACTGGAAATTCCTGTTCTCTGGGAGCTTAGGTTTTAGCAGAAAGGTGCAATCAATGATCAGTACAGGCTGTGGTGTTCACAGGAGGCCAGGCTTGTGAAAAAATGCCATTGAGCAACCTCTCAACAGATGCAAGAGACATATGTCTACCATGGGGAATTATTCAAAATAGAAAACAAGGGGAGCAATACCCAAAGAAGGAAGCTCAAGGAACTGTGAGGACAGAGAAGAGAACTATGTCCAGGATGATACAGCACCTTCCCCTCTTACCCATGGTGTTAGTTTCCATGCTCAACTATATTTTGATAGTATTCAATGAAAGGTTTCCAAGTGATCAATTTACAGAATTTTAGAACTACACTGTTCAGAATAGTGTAATAAAAGACTTGTACTGTTGCCAACTGGCGGGGGATACTCTTTCCCTCTTGACTGGTTGGCCACCAAGTTGAGAGGGGAAAAATTAAGAAGAGGTGACAGAAAGCTTTTGTATAGTCCATGACAACTGATGAAGAGAAGCCTCTGGGAGACAGACTTAAGTGGATCATCTAAAGTTTATTCCAAAGTATAAGAAATATATATGATTAAGAAGCCTGGGGATAAACTGTAGATTTGGTTTGTGGCAGTAAGGTCCTTTAGAATAGACTTTTTAGGATAAGTCTTCTTAGCAGGGCTCTGTATCAAGGGCAAGCTAAGGATGAATCAAGCATCTGGTATTAAAACAGGTATCTGGTTCAGAGACAGCTTCCAGATAACATCAGTCCTCCAGGCCCGGGGACATCCTCTAGATGAGGCTAGACAGAGAGCAGGAAGCTTTGTTGGGGAAGGAGGAAGTTCCTTATGGTCAAGCCTAGAGAGAAAGCTGCTAGCCTATGGCAGACTGTGACCTCTAATGAGTCAGCATGTATTCCAACATCTGAGTAGTCCCTTAATGTAACAGGTCCACACTGTATATACTGCCTTCCCAATAGTCCTCATTGTTATCTAAATTATCAGGCTGACTGTCAAAGTAGGTGTCCATACAGGGTGCTTGTTGCTCTAGCAGCCCAATTGTAGTGAACAATCATAAAGCACAAAAAATGATAATATTATAGGAACTCAGTTTCTGGGCCCCTATTGTCAGTGAGCACCTGAGAGAGATTGGGGTACAGGCCTGAGATGGGATGCCTTTATCTAAAGGACCATTATCCTAAGGAGAAGACCCCTACAGATCAGTTAGGAAGACTATAGTCAAAATCACACCTCACATCTGAGCTCAGTACGTTATGTCAATTCTTGTTATAACTCATTTTATTGTCTAAATTTTAGGAGAAAAGCCAGAACAGGTCTCAGTCAAAAATACCTATGCTGTTTGTCCAAGAGACTGGATTGGTTTTGGGAGTAAATGTTTTTATTTTTCTGAAGACACAAGCAACTGGACATTCAGTAAGGAAATCTGCATGAAACAAAAGGCTCAGCTATCTCAATTTGACAACATGGAGGAACTGGTAAGAAAGGATCGGAATTGATTTGTTTGTTCTATTGAATATGTCTTTCCTTGAGATAGACTGGTTAAAGATGAAGCTTGAGGAAGGATCACCCCTTACAGATGGAGACATGGGGAACACATTGTGTGCCATTTACTGGTGATAATATTCCTGATTGGAGTCCTCAGACATTCGTGAAACATTTTCTCAGGTAGTGCTCATAGTCAACCTGGAAGGTCGGATATGCCACTTTACTAATATACCTGCTGGTGATGAGCATTTTTCTCTAAGCTAGCAAGTGCTGCATCCTGAAGGTGACAACTGTTAATAACTGCAAGGGCAGGCTTAACCAGGAACTCACCCATCCATGAAGAATATGTCGTTACACTTGGCATTTTAATTCAAATGAGGTACTTAAGAATTATGACTGTAAACTGGATCCACTGAGAACTGAGGGCTATTATGGCTCCAAAGGCTGTGTCCCTCACTTATACTCTCCTGTTATCTAAAGAGAAAGCTGTGGGGTTGGGACACTCAGTGGTCATCTGAAACAGAGAGACACATATATTTGCTTTCCATGTTTTATGACAGAATTTCCTGAGGAGATACAAAGGGACCTTTGACTACTGGATCGGCCTGCACAGAGAGTCACCAAAGCACACTTGGAGGTGGATAGATCACACAGAGTATAACAGCTTGTATGTTTTCAAACCATTTTCCTTCTACTGTGATCATTTGTTATGAAGTGTGTGAGTTGGGTCTATTAGAGAGGAATGTCTGTGTTTTGTGAATCCAGCTGTACTGCCTTGGAGGTATATTGGCCATCATTTCTAAAACCTTTGCTTAGTGTGATTTTCCTCAAGATCTTTAGCATGATGATGGCACGTAACTATTGTCTGCTCCATCACTAATTTAAATTTCTTTGTTGTTGATAAATGTCCTGTGTGAAATGTAGAAATAACATTAGATGGGCAATGAGAGCCCTGAGACTCCAGGAAGCCACTGCAGAAGGGCAAGCCCGAGACCCATCAGTCACCATGTGTCTGGCTGCACCTGTTCACAGAAGCAGAGATTTCACATCCTTGAAAACCTCCTCTAAAATCTAACTAGAGAGCACCCAAGACAATTTTTGAATGTGAGCATAGATGCTTTGAATGGAGCCATTATAGACCCAGTCTTGTCCATTATTAAAGTCCATTTAGAAATTTACTAAGAAGTGGTTTTTCCCTTATGTGAAATGCTTCAAAACAGAATTGGAAATCATCCTCAGAGAGGCCACCTATGGCTGTAGATCATTTGAACTGGGTAGCAAGCACTAGTTAGATTCTTTGTACACAAATTGAAGGGTTGGTTCAACATGGATGAATGTCAAAGGTACTGTGTTCAAATCAAATCCTCATAATGAAAAAGACAGTAGGTACAAAACTAGGGCCGATGATTCTCTTGGACTCTGCCTTTGATCATATTACAAATAAGTACTAGAGACAGACAAGATTTCACTGAGGAGCGAATGCAGTTCTGGGCTCTGCAGATTTACTGTTTTGGGTTTATTTTCAGGGTTCCCATCCGAGGAGTGGAAGACTATGCCTACCTGAACAACAACGGGATCAGCAGTGCCAGGATCTATGCAGACAGGAGATGGATCTGTAGCATGCCCAACAGCTATATCCTCGAATGCCAAGTTCCTTTTGCCTCTTTCTAGTCTTTGTCAAGAGATGCTTTGCAACCTAATATCTACAGTTGCTGCTCTATCCCCTGTTTGCCAACAGTGTTATAAAAAAAAATTGACTGCCAACTGGGTCACAAGAGCATCCAGGCATCTTGCAGCCTCCCTGATGACAATAGGTCTCAGAGCGCTCCTGGGACAGCAAGTATTTGGCAAGAGGTGGTATGTACCCTACAGGATCAAACATTCAGCCAAGATTGAAATCTTCACATAAGCATAGACAAGCATGTCCATCTAAAAAAAAAGAATTGAGAATATTTCTTTACATCCAAATGAGAAACATATTGGAGAACTGCACAACCAGGGGTTTAGAAGAACATAGATCAGATTGAAATACTTGTTAGCACTCATACCTTAAGCCAAAAGTACAGTTAATGTTAGTGAACCCTACTTTTATGAAATGACGTTTTTGTTCAGATATCCCTCCTTTTAAATTTATTGCAATTGCCCTTGGACTTTAATAATTCAAAAACAGTTGGACAGTGATGATACCCGCCTTTAACCCCAGCACTCAGGAGGCAGAGGCAGGTGGATCTCTGAGTTTGAGACCAGCCTGGTCTATAGAGCTGTTCTAAGAGTGATAGGGCTGTTGCCCAGAGAAATTCTGTGTCATAAACCAAAACCAAAAATCTAAAAAAATAAAAATAAATAAAAATAAAAAAGAAGAAGGAAAGAAAAGCAGCAGGGAATAGTGTCAAAAGTCTTTAATCCCAGCACTCAGGAGCGATAAGCAGGTGAATCTCTGTGAGTTTGAAGCCAGCTTGGTCTACAAAGTAAGTTCTAGGACAACCAAAACTACACTTAAGCATCCTGTTTCAGGGGAAAAAAAAGGAAAAGAAGAGATGAAAAGCAGAAGGGCTGGTTTTTTTAGAAAATTACTTGTGTTTTCCGAAAAGTAAAAGCATGTACTCCCAAATCCAATTCAGTTACTTAGGCAAGCAGAATGGGTATTTTTGATTGGGACCTATAATTAATTACACCTGTAACTCCAGGTACTTAAGGATTGAAACAGGAGGGTCACAGATTCACACGTGGGATCTGAAAGTATGAGAATACTAATGATAAGGAAGATGAGAATCCATTTGACCATCCTGTAATTTGGGGACACACACTAAATATTCTTTTCAAAAGTCGTTCCAACATGCTGAAGAATTAAAAAAGTATTTAACACTAAGATTTACTTCATACTTTCCAATTTAAAACATTAAGGACATTGTCAAATTGTTTCTCTATTTTAGTTTTCAATGTTTCTGTTTCCAATTATTCTCTTCTAAGTACGTCTTAAAAACAAATGCCATATTGTTTAATGGTTTGCTTGGATTTATTTCACATCAAAGGGGAGTTACACTCCTCAGGCATTCAAGACTTAATCTCTCAGTAGTGTGTGTACTATTGGCTCCTAAAATCAAGGTATTTAAAATCTTTGTAGAGCAGCTACACTGTACTGATGAGTCCCAAAAAGGACGAAATAGCAGGTTGCGAAGTATCTCTTGAACTCTTCATCTCCTCCTTTCCTCCTTGTTCTATTCAAAAAATACTTTTATATCTACTTCCTTTTGTATCTATTACTTGTGCTTAAGGATATATATATATCCATATATATATACTGTCTGGACTGACACAGCTCAGAAGGAATGAGCTCTCCGGAACTGAACTGATAAATGTGCACCACCTGAGCTGGCAGAGATCAGAAGGCATCATCACCCTGAAACTGGACATGTAAACTCATGTTGGTTTTGGGAATGGATCAATAGGGACAGCACAGACAATGATGGGTAATGTCATTCCCTGGACTGGTGGAACTGGGTTCTGTAAAAAAAAGTAGTCTAAGCAATCCAGGGGGGAGCAAGACAATAAAAAGCATTCCTCTGTGCCTTTGCATCAGTTCCTGCCTTCAGGATCTTGCCCTGTTTCATTTCCTATCCTGACTTTCTTCAATGGTGGACTATAATGAGGAAGTACAAGCCAAATAAATCCTTTCCTCCCCAATTTGCTTTTTGTCATTGTGTTTTGTTGCAGCAATAGAAGCACTATCAAAAGTCCTTTGGGTAAATCTCCAGAGTGGCAGAGCTGGTCCATGTAGTAGCTCTATTTCTAGCTTATCCAGGAAACTCCACATGGATTTTCATTGTAACTACACCAGATTTCAATTCACCATCAGTGTCATTTATTGTCTTTTGAGATTAGCCATTTTACCTAGGATGAGATGAGAAACTTCAAAGTAGTTTTAATTTCCATTTACTAAGTATGTAAAATATTTTTTAGAAATGTTCCTCAGCTATTTGTATTTTATCTTTAAAGTACCTAGATAAAGGTTGTTTGTTCTTTGGTATTTAATTTTTTGAATTCTTATAATAAAATATGTGGTCAATGAAGATATTTTTTCACATTCTGTAGCTTGTCTCTCTTCCTAAGTAATAGTATCCTTTGCACTAAAAAGTGCAAAACTTTTTAGTCTCATAATGTCTCATTCACTAATTGTTGATCTTAATGCCTACACTACCGTGACACTACTCAGAATGTCACTTTCGTGTCAAAGAATGCACATGTATCACCCACCATTTTTTTCCATCAGCTTCAGAGTATCAGATCTTATGCTGAGGTCCTTGATCCATTTGGAGTGAGAGAGAATCAAGTTTCATTTTTCTACATGCAGTTATCCAGTCTGACTAGCAACATTTGTTGAAGATACTATATTTTCTCCAATGTGTATTGCTAGCTTTTCTTTCAAAAAATCAAATGACTGTAGAAATGTGGGTTTATATGCAGCTGCTATCCTATTCTATCGATTAATGGGTTTGGTTTTATGCTAGCAACATGCTGTTTATGCTGCTTTTATTACTACAACTTGGTAATATAACAAGATCTGAGATGGTAAAATCTCTAGCAAATATTTGTTTTTTAGGATTTTTTAGGTTACCCTGGATATTTTGCATTTACATATGAAATTTAATATTATTTTTCAAATTTTTATGAATAATCATAGTGGAAATTTGGTGGGGATTGTATTGAATCTGTATATTATTTTTTAGTAAAATATCGATTTCACAATGTTAATTCTACCAAAGCACAAGCAAGAGTGCTTTTCCAATCTTGTATCTTCAATTTCTTCCTATGTTTTTTTTTTCCTCTGTTTTGTTTTGTTTTGTTTTGAGACAGAGTTTATTTATAGCTTTGGAGACTGTTCTGGAACTAGTTTTTGTAGACCACGTTCGCTTCAAACTCACAGAGATCTGCCTGCCTCTGCCTCCCAAGTGCTGGGATTAAAGGTTTCACCACCACGGCCCAGATTCTTCTATATCTTAATGTTTTCACTTACATGTCTTCCCTTCTTGGTTATATTTATTCAGAAATATTTTATTTTGAGGCTATTATGAAAGATATTTTCTTCATAATTCTTTTAGTTTGCTTTTTATTTGCATATAAAAAGGCTACCAATTTTTGTATGATAGTTTTGTATCAATGTATTGATCTAATACTAAATATAGTGATCAAATCTAGAGAATTTCTGGTGGAATATTTTAACCTTTTTTGCACAGTATCATATCATCTGCAAATAAAGGCACTTTTACTACTTCCTTTCCCATTTGTATCTCCTTCAGTTGTCTTGTTGCTCTAGCTAAGATTTCAAGTACTGTGGAATACGTATGAAGAAAGTGGACGTTCATGTCTTGTTCCTGACTTTGATGGAAATGTTTTCAAGCTTTTCTCCATTTAGGATAATGTTGGTTGAGGACTTTCTATTTATTACCTTTATTATGTTGAGATATTTTTCTTGTACCCGTAGTGTCTCCAGGACCTTTATTATGAAAAAACTTTGGATTTTGTTCGAGGTCTTTTCCGTATTTAATGAGATGATTATATGGTTTCTATTTTTTAAGCTAATTACATTTATAAATTTTTCTAAAGCCTTCAGATGAATCAATGAATTATTAATTTGAGATTTCTCAAAATTTTTTATATACAGGCATATAGTGAGTTAAGTTTTATTCTTGCAATTGCCTTATGTTTTTTCATTTTATTCACTTCTGGGAATCCTTAAATGCTTAATTTTCATTCTTGATTTTTTCTTTCCATGAATTTGATTCAGTAGTGTGTTGTTTAAATGCCATGAATTCATGTTCTTTTTTTGTTGATGTGAAGTTTTAATACATAGTTGCCAGATTAAGTGCAAAATGTAATTTTAATTTTCCTATATTTGCTGAGACTTGCTTTGGTTCTTTAGGTTATGAGCACTAATCTAGACCCTTCTGTTTTTTATATTCACCATTAAAAATTCTGCTGTTATTATGATGAGTCTGCCTTTGTATATGACATGATTTTTCTGGTTGTTTTTAATATCATTTTGTTGCTGCTGCTATTCTTGTTGTTCTGAGCATTTAGCATTTTGATATGATGAAAGGTACAAATGGAGGCTTTTCTGTTCTGCCTGGTCCTGCAGTCACTTTTAAATTAACCACTCAAAGGCTCAATATTAATTACAAATTGGTGTATTGCTTAGACATATTACTAACCAGCTCTTACAACTTAAATTAACCCATTTCTATTAATCTATATTTTGCCACCTGACTTCCAGGCATTACCTGTGGTCTAGTACATCTTGTTGTTCCAATAGCTTGCTGGCATCTGCCCCTGAAATCTGCCCTTCTCCTCCCTGTATCTCTGCTTGGATGTCCAGAGTAGCACTATCCTGCCTTTCTATAGACCAAAGTATCTTCTTTATTAACGAATGGTAATAAAACATATTTACAATTTACAAATGGGTTATCTCATAGTAGAGGTCAGTTTTTTTTTCTAGTCATATCTGCTTGATGTTCTATAATTCTGTCAGATCTTCATAAGCACCTTAGCTTCAGGCTAAGAAAGTTTTTTTTCCCTATTATTTTGTTGGAAAAATCTTTTGTACCTTTGACCTGTGCCTCTCCTTCTGTACCTAGTTCTTATATGTTTGGTCTTTGTCATATGTCCGAGTTCCTACTTGTTTGGCTTTTGGGATTATTTGGATTAGATATTTTCTTTCACTAAATTATCTGACTCTTCTACCTTGCCTTCAGGACCTGTCATTTTTTCTTCCACATGATCCAATCTATTGATGATATTGTTTTCTGATTTTTTTGTTTAAATTTTGAATTTTTCATTTTAAACACGATTTCATTTTAGCTTTTCTTCAGAGGTTCTATGTATTAAGTTCTGTTTTCATTTCCTGACTTTTTGTAACTTCATTCAACCATGTTTTGTGGTGTTCACTCTGGCATTTACATATACCCTCTTAGAGTTTTTTGGTTATTTTCAGTATTGCTATTTTGAGATCATTGTCTTGTACATCACCTGAGTTGCTTTTCCTAGAGGACATTATTCTGGAAATACTAATTTTCATGGGGACTTGGTACTTTGGTTATTCATGCTTGCCCATTTGTAAGGGACCTATGTAGCCACAGTCAGGTGGTGAGTACTGTTTACTCATATGGAAATCTTGTCTCTAATCTTGTTGAGCAGGTGTTTGAAACTTCCATTAATATATTTCAATTTTTAAGGTGGTAGGGCAGCTGCATGGCACTTAGGGTTCAGTCTTTGGGCAATTCAGTGTTGATATTTGAATTAGGTATCAAAAGATGCCCTGCCTTAGCTCAAGTGAGGTGAGGATTGTCAGCTCAGGAACTGACCTTCTGCAATGTGAGAACAGCAGCTCTATATAGAAGGGAGGTCATGCCACATTTTCCTTTATGTTCTTAGTGCTTGGCCTTAGCCCTATCAGTGGGTTGTATAAGTAAGCAAGCTGAGCCAACCATGAGGGGCAGGCCAGTGGGCAGTGTTCTTCTGCAGGTCTGCAACAGTTTCTGTATCTAGGTTCCTTCCCTAGTTTTGCTCAGTAATGGAATGTGATGAGAAAGTATAAACTAATCATCTTTTTTCTACTCAAGTTGCTTTTGATCAGTGTTTTGTCATAGCAGCACAGACACCAACTAGGACAATGGGGTCCTGAGTATTATCTCTACCCATCTTGTTATCAAAGGTAGAGGGCCCAAGAGCAGTGGGGCAGAGAAAAACTGGGGTGAGAAATTTTCATAATCTTTTTTAACCTTTATATGTTCAATTAGTGCAAAGAATCAACCTCAAAACAGGTCTTCGATATTAATCACTGGAGATTCTTCTGTGCTATGGTAATGACTAGCTCAAAGGACATTTTACTTTTGTATTCAGTTAGGTACTAATTTCTGTCTTCTAAATAGACCCTTTATTTTAAATGTTGTGAGGGAGAAACAAATCCCTTAAGTGACATTGCCATCGATGCAGCTGTTTCTTTCACACTTCACCTCCCAGTGGACATTCTGACCACTAGTCATGGTATCTCAGATGGCTTTGGATTTCTGTACAATGTTATGACTCCTACACATATTTCTGCTAAAATAGTGCGAGCATTTCCTACCTAAGTTCTTGCCTCTGAACTTTCTTTTTTTAAAATTTGTTTATTTTGTATATCATCTTGTGTGCATGTGTGCTGCATGCCAGAAGAAGGCACCAGAAACTCATTATAGATGGTTGCAAGTCACAATGTGTTTGCTGGGAATTGAACTTAGGACCTCTGGAAGAACAGTCAGTCTGTCCTCTTAACCTCTGAGACATCTCTCCAGTCCCCTCAGTTTTCTTATACTAGTGTTCACAGTGCAAATTATTACCTTTTCTAAGTTCTCAAGACAAATCAAACCCAGGTATTCTTTTCAGGCAGATTGGCAGATAACAGAGTCTAGAGATAAATGGATGCTAAACTATTATTCATATCTTTATAACCCCAAGACTCATGTATAGACAAGTTTCATTGTATGAGATATACAGAAACTGAGTTATTTTATATTTGCATAACCATTGAGAGTCATAAAAATTCATTTCGGACCTTTGCTTTTCTTCCTGCCTTATTTTTACAGAAGTTTCCATTTAGATCATTTAGCTATGACCTTTATAACTTACAGTGAATTTAGACATAATAACCTCTTCACAAGAGCTCATCAGGAATGTGAAACTATTGCTCTTAGCCTTATTGGCTGAAATGTGTGATTTTATGTCTGTAGCACAGTGGGTAGCACTAAGCTGTAGTTTTATGCTTTTCTGATAGAAGGTACATCACAGAGGGTAGCTTCGCAACTTCAGAAGTCCAAGCAAGACCTAATGGCTTTCTCCTTCTGCTGCCTGTATATACAGATATAGAACTCTCAACCTCTCAGCACCATTATTTGCCTGCCTACTTCCATGTTCCTTGCCATGATGAAAATGAACTAAACCTCTGAAACTGTAAGCCACCCCAATTAAATGTTTTTCTTTATAAGAATTGCTGCAGTCATGGTATCTATTCACAGCAACAGAACACTAAGACACTAGCTATGCTCAAGTCTGATATATCTATGGAATTTCTCATAATTTCCATACTAAATAAATACTTGTTCTTACTTTGTTAACACCCTCATAGCTCATCACATATCTGGTGCTGAATACAGGAGCACAGATGAGGCAGAATAAGGATAGATTGTTTGGGTGTGAGTCCTGGAGAGTGGATATTATTTGTAGGACAGGTCAAAATATTCTATTGACAAAATATAACAAGCATATTGTTAAAAATATGAATATTTCCTAAAACATTAATGTTCATTGTGAGCTTCTGGAAGAATCTTTCCCTGCCACAGATTAGTGATATAGCTTAGGACTAGAGTACCTTTCTAGCATACATAAGTAGATCAATCCTCATTACCACCAAAAACAAAGCACAAAGAAACAGGATCCCTCAGTCAGAAAAGGTCTACTTTGTAGTATTCTGAGATGTGAAGGGCTACTAATATATAAAATACAAAAACAAATCCTTTGCTGCAGCACAAAGGAAATGAAAGAAACAATTATATATACTGTATTAACATACTACTTGGATTAAATCATTATGAATATGTAAAGTATCTACATATTCCCATTGAAAGAAGAAGACTTAAAAAATTATTTGCTGTTCCTTTCCTTATTGTAGTGGCAGCCTCCCCACCATTGTCTTAGATTACAGGAAAAGGTGAGGTTAAGGGGAAATCCTATCAAGATCACTGAGTTAAACATTATTCACAGTAAACATTTACTCAGAGTGAACATTGAACCAAGGTTACTCTTCTATTCCTTTGAATTTTGCAAGCCAAATATGAAGTTGAAAGAAAGCCTATTTACATTTGGCTAATGCCCACCTGGCTCCCCTCTGACTAGAGGCATAAATTTTATATTACTTCCTTATTAAGCATGCATGAAGGCACAGAATAAATCTTTAAAACTACTGGGGGGGGTTATGATAACTTGCTGTTTCTAATTCTTCATCATCTTGTAGCTATTCCAGCATGTTCCAGTCTTTTATTATTATTATTATTATTATTATTATTATTATTATTATTATTATTTACTTATTTTATCAGATAGATCTTGCTTTCCCCAGAGACAAAATCTTCCTTGCTGAGCATGCTCTAAAAGAGCCAAAGGAGATCTTCATGGTTAGAGATATGTTCTGTTGTATGTCTGACATGAAGCATAAGAGGCAATCAAAACCTCTGTGCATTCAGAAGTAATATTAAATTGAGCCTTCTAATGCCTATGACAAGCTAAAATCAGCAACATTTGCGATGCTTCGTACATAGATAATTCATCTTTTTGTGCAAATCCTTTTAGATTCTTCATAGACTTATTTCCTGCCACTTTGAACTTAATAATATATTTAGAGGGGGCTTCATACTAAGATCATAAGCTAGAGACTCCCTCAGAGTGTACCAATTAAGGAGAGGACCAAAAAAAAAAAGTTAGAAAAGGAGAGATATAAAGGAAGAACTTTGGGTGGGGGAAAGAAAAGAATTGACAGCTATCAAACAAACAAACAAAATGATGTATAACCACCCAGGACTCTCCACTTAGGAAGCATCCAGAGCTTGGTCACACCTGGCAAACACTGCCCCCACCTTTCCTTCATAATCAGGAAGAAGGAACAAGGAAGAGGTGACTAGGAGTCTAGTTGGAGCTTGTTATTTCTGCTTGGCTTCTCAGGTGGGTTGATCTAATCCCAGTCTCAAGGAACCAGCTGAAGGAGGTGACCTGAAAGCACCCAGTATACTCAGGACCAGAGAAGCAGTTCTCACTACCAGAAACTGAAGTGTGAGGCTGAACCCAGGCAGAGAAGGGAAAACTGATCCCCAGAAAACTTTGTATAAGTTTGAGATGATGATTATGAAAATCTGAAATTCAATGTCCCACAATCATCCTCCTCTGTCACCTTCAGGGCCAAACAATCTGAAAAGGGAAGAACAGAGTTGGGCAGGATCTAGTCTCTACCTACCATAATTCAGCAAAGGAGAGATGCTTAGCAGATTCAAAGAAAGATTAAAGGGGACTAAAGTCAGTACATCCTCTCACCTGCAGTGCAGGGAGCCAGTGAACCACAGAACTGTGGGGAGGATGTGGGTGATGGGTGGGAGTGGGGTGCATAGCTCAAGGGCAGAGAACAGAAATGTGATAAACCAACCTCAATCCCCCACAGCTTCTACAGGATGTGTGTTACAAAGTGGGCAGTCTTCTGGTAAACAGGGTGAAGAAAGCATGAGATGTATGCTTCACCAGGAAGAAGCATTGGTCAAGAACTTAATGCCTGCCAATTCAAATGATGGAAAACAAACTCATATATAAAAAACAGTCATTGATAATAACTAAACTGCCCATGAAATATGGTATCTTCTTAAAGACCAAATGTAAGATTCCATGGAATAGAAAATTAAATGATGAAGCCAAATGACTTATACTAGTTATTCAATGATAATTTCCTAAACATAGAGGAAGCAACATCTAAACACGAGAATATTAAGAACCACAAAGGACATGACGAAAGAAACTCCTCCATAACATATCATAGTTAAGATCTCAAAAATACATTCAAAAGAACAATGTTAAAAGATATAAGAGGTATACCAACTAACATACAAATGCAGAAATACAGGAATAACATTAGAGTTGTTGTCAGCAATCACAAAAGCTAGGGAAAGACAGATGATATATTTCAAAGCTCTGAAAACTAATTACTGTTGATCAAGATGGATATACTTCAAAAAATTATCAAAATAGATGTAGAAATAAAACTACTTCAAGACAAACACAAGTTAATTTTTTTTATCTATGACAGTGAAGTCAGTACCACAGAAAATCCTTAAAGAAATACTCTACTCAGCAAGAAGGAAGAGCAAGAAAGAAGGAAGAGCAAGAAGGAAGGACACAGGAAAAAAGACAACCCATGAAAACAACAGATGAATAAAGGAGAACTGGTAAGAAATGAATCAAAGCAGTAAACTAGCAAACATCTACCACATCCAGGCAAGGAAGATAGGAATTCCCAATAAGTAAACCAATGAGAACAAGGAACAGCAAAGGCATTAACAATAGTAAAGGCTTTTCAATTATAATCCAGAATGCAAATGGGTTTAAACAATCAATTAAAAGACACAGTCTAACAGATCAAATAGCAAGGTCTGATATCTGATAGTTCCAAGAAATCACAGTTAACTGAAGACATTCACAAACTGAAAGACACGAATAGAGAAGAAAATGTCAGCAAGTGGAAGCTTCAGAAAACATGCCATCGCCGTTCTCATGGGAAATAGGACAGTCCTGGGTTGACAGAGATGACACATCCTCCTGTGACAGTCATAATGTGTCTCAAAATACAGACAATTCTCCCACACCAGCCTTAGAATATTTTCTTAATGCTAAATACTTTGATATTCAAGTTATCACAGTTATTACCTATCGTCTGGCACTGTTTCCCATCTCATAGAAGCTAAATCCAAGGGCAGTGGTGACCCTTAGTAACGATGCTGTGAGTTAATTTCCATTTGTCACAGGATAGATGCTTTACTGTCAAGAATGAGTTGACAGGAGATGGTGGTTGGTCATTGAACCTCAACGGTCATCTCCTAGGAGCCAAGGAACAACTCTCTGGAGAGACTTTTCACATTCTGGATTCTATTTAGCAGACCTTTTTGCTTGGTTATAAAAGGAATAGGTCAGAAAGACCTGGCTAATAGAGTATTACCAACTTTAAACTATAGGGCAGCTAATTAACTCTTAATCTGTTGTCCCGAGTACAACAGATTCTATACTTGCAGGACTTCCCATACACAGCAAAGCATTTCCCTCAGAGGATGTTATGGCATGTGTCTTGCTTAATTTACCATCGAGAACATTTGAGGACTATGCTTTAATTGCTGCTTTCCTGTGTCTGATGTTTAAGGAAATGTAACACAGCTGAAATCCAAGAAGTCAGGATTTGAAAGCGGAATTTAGATCTGCTAGGCTGGCGATATGGGGTAGGATATCTTATGACCAAGGTCTGTAGCAATGAGACACAGCTCTGAGTCAGACATGTGATCAGCAGCTGATATCTACTGTGTATACTGCTGCCAAGCACTAGTGTTGAGCAGATGAAGCAAATTAAATGCAGGCCCAGCATCTACAACATTATTAACTTAATCCTGAGTTTAGACTACACAGATGATTTACTTTAGATTGAAGCTTTGCTTTTTGGTTTTCACCATTCTCCTTACAGGAAAAAAAATATTTAATATTTAAGAGTGCTGAAGAACATACCAGCATTGTGTATGAAGCCATGAACATTTCAAGCTGAGACAAGCAGGAGTGATGCTGGAGTTGGAAACTTCAGGAATCTGTCTTTCGGTCTAACAACAATTCATGTCTCATACTCTACTTGAAGTAAGTCCAGTGCTCATTATGTGATGATTGGATTGGGATGCTGACCCTACATGCTGAGAGTCATGTTTTAGCCATGCAGTATACATAGAGTGTCAGTTGCTTACCGTGTGCCTGATGAGGAGGTGTGACTGCAATGCCTAGTGCCATGACAAAGTTCGTATCACACCAACTAGCCCACCAATATAAAAATTCAGCGTTCAAAATGTAGTTTCTATCGAAGCCCATTTATTTTGTTCTACCATAAATCCGAAGTCATAAGTTAAGTCATCCTGAGCTATGATCACCTATGCTTTGGCCTTCTTGAGTCTAATTTGTGCCTTTAAGTCTTAATTGAACACTTATGTCACCAAACAAATACTTTGATGAAGAGACTTTGATAAATTTTGATCACATTTAAGCTTATTCTCCAACATCCCATCGTGTTATGAGCTGGGTTGGCTGTGTTTCTTGTGTAGCTGCTGGAGTCTAGTAAGCAATGGAGACCTGTTTATTCGAATATCAGAACCAAGTATATGATTTCTGAAGCATTTGCTTTCTCAGATCAGACACAGAACAGACTGAAGTGGATTAGGATCTTAAAAGGAATTACATTGGTTTTCTTTTCCCTCTCCACTCTGGAGGGGAAGCATTCCATGAAGTCTTTGTCAGATAGTTGGTTAACGGCAGAGACAACAGACAAGCAATTTTAATGGCTATGTAAAAGCGGAAATGTAGACTCTACAAAAACAGTTTGGAAAGTTACAGATAGTTACACCCCTTCAAAAGCAAGATCTATCACAGTCCCAGGAGAACAAAAGTATCAGAGCAACCCTAATATAAGCCTCATAGCATCCGGTCCTCAACAAAACATTGAAAATGCACAACGAATGTCTCTTTTGTAAAACAAAATATTTTTTGGAAATAACCCCCGCCCTGAAACTTAGAGACTAGAATTATTACTTAAGGATACTGAATCAGCCATCTTAAATATTTATAATGCATTTAAGACAACGAGACAAGAGTGGAAAGAGGCCAGGAAAAATCATATATGAACCAAATAAGAATGTCATTAAAGAGTTAGAGAAAGGAAAAGGAACCAAAGAGAAAGTCATACCAGAGAAGTATACGGAGTGAGCTAATTTGATCCTTGGATTAAAAATATCTGATTTCTCATGAGAAACTGCAGATACTCTAGAGACAGTGGGAGGACCTATTTGGAGGGGGAGGAGGACCAATCAGAACTGTTGTAGTTCTGAGTATTTGAGACAAGGTTTCAAACTGTAGCTTACTCATATAAGATTTATAGCATTGCTCCTGCCACAGCCTCCCCGTTACTGGGGCTGCAGATATGTGCTATTGTGTTTGAGATGTAACTTGGCATTGCTGGGACAAATTGCCTGAAAGAATCAACTTAGGGGGAAATTTTTCTTTTCCAGATGACTTCTAAGGGGCAATCAGAAGTACTGTTGCTTTGGGGCAGGTGCTTCATATCAGAAGTGCATGGTGGACAGCTCCTGTTCACTTCACGGCAGCCCAAACCCAGAGCATGGTGGTGGTGGGTCCAGTTTCAAGGTTTTGATAGTCTCTTCAAGGGCATCCTTCGAAAGAACCACATTCTCTCTTTATGACCTCATTTTGTAAAGGTTCCACTACTCCCAAAAGAGGCACAGGCTGACAAAAATGTTTTAGCACATAGACCTTCCAGGATCCTTCAAAACTGCTCTTTTGTAGCCATGTCAATTAAGGCTATACTTGGCCAAAGCGTCCTTTAAAAAAATGAAGGAAATGAAATAAATTGCAGATAATCGACATAGGAAGACACTGCCAGTAGAACTGCTCTCTGAGAAATGTTAATGGAAAATTTCCCGGCAATGGACAGGACACAGGTCATAATGTGGACTTGTGGCACAAAATGATCATAATCTTAGAAATATATGCAGGTGAGAAAGAATTTTGGCATCATTTGCAACCTCTCTCTTTTAAATATGTAATTTACTGTCCAGGTGGTGGTGGTGCATGCCTTTAATCCCAGCACTTCGGAGGCAGAGGGAGGCAGATCTCTGTCCAGGCCAGGTAGGACTGTTTCACAGAGAAATCCTCTCTCTAAAACTCAAATATATATGTATAAAAACGCATATACCTATATACAAATAGATAGATAGATAGATGTATATTTGTTTACAGAAATATATAAATTAACAATTGGAGATACATGTTAATGACCATGAAAATCTAGAAAGACCATAAGAAAGAAATGGCTATAGGCATGTGGGTGTATATACACACCCTTAATTCTAGTGCTCTCAGGAGGCCAAGACTGGAGACCTTTGTGAGTTTGAGGTCATCTTGATGTACACAGTCATCTCCTGGACAGTGGGGATTACATGAAGAGACTTGATGAGGGAGTCCCCTCTGTGTGCTGTAATTACCATTAATAGGTAAAGAAACTGCTTTGGACCTATAACAAGGCAGAACTCAGGTAGGCAGGGAAAGCTAGGCTGAATGCTGGGAGAAAGAAGGGAGAGTCAGAAAAATGCCATGGAGCCACTGCCAGAGTCAGACTTTCCGAAACTTTGCTGGTAAGCCACTGTCACGTGGTGATACACAGATTAATAGAAATGGGTTAAATTAATACGTAAAAGTTATCCAATAAGAAGCTAGAGCTAATGGGCCAAGCAGCAATTTAATTAATGCAGTTTCTGTGTGATTATTTTGGGTCTAAGCTAGCTGGGCTGTCGGGACCAACAAGCAGCCTCTTTCAACAGATACTTTACCTACCAAACAAAACAAAGTGGTGAGGAGGGAAAGAAAAAAATCATAAACAACAAGTCATAAACAATGAGAAAGCAAACATAAGAGTTGAGGAAGTAGGAGTTTGAGACCAACAATAATAATATCCATTGCAGGTTAAGGGTTCTGCTTGCAGTTAAGAATAAGCTCCTGTTTATACCATGCAGATTAAGGCTTCTGTTTAAATTTAAAGAATATATTCTCATTCTTCCTGTGTTGTTTAGTCCTTAAAGGCTAAAGTTTCTATTTGCAACTAAGAATAAGTTCCTGTTTCTTAGATCTGGTATAAATTGCAAAGCATGTTTTTCAATCTACACTAAACTTGTGACCCCGTTCATATGATGTTTATCTTTACCCTTGTTCCTTCCCTTTCATTGTTTTTTCTTACAATGTACAACAATTGACTCTCTTGCCTGTGTGTACACCTTATGTCATCTAGAAAAGCACCTAAAGAGGTCAAGATGGTTGTTCTCTCAAATCTTGACTTACAATGAGATAGCTGGCTGGCCATTCCCAGGTGCACCCCAAAATACAGTTTGCTTTAATTTGACAATTGTGGATTTGGTTTTTTCTCTTTGAGAGTCTCAGGTTTAACAGAAGCACCATTGAATTCATGTGACAAGAAAGCAGAAGAGATTTTTCCCAGGGAAGAAAAAAGGGAAACTAATGTTTGAATTGGGAAGATGACATGTAGAGGCAATAGGAAAGAGAAGTGCGCAAGAACAATTTCAACATCACAAACGTATGAGAAAAAACAGAAGACGATGTCATAACAAATGTATGAGAAAAATGTAGGACCATGTCATAACACGCCATATTAGTATACTAGCTTAAAGATTAACTTGGAAAATTAAAAACAAACTTTCAATATTTATGACATAATCTGTGTCAGAAAATAAAGGGGAAGACAAAGGTCTAACATTAAATTAAATGTCAGCACAGTTATTGCAGCCATGATGGTATTACTAAACATGGGTTATACATTTAGGGTGTCAATCATGATCTTGAATGATTTCCTTTTGAGATCCATAGGCCTCTCTAACCAGTGGATTAGGCAGAATGGGGCAATGTAAATTCTGACAATGGATGAGTGGTACTGGATAGATAAGATGATAAATTCTGAAAACCCAGTAGTGATATTTATATCTGAATCTACTTTGTCTGAAATTTCAAGTATTACCTCACAATTCACTTCAAAATATTTAAGATTAAGCATAAAGAAAAATAAAGCAAACTGCAAACTGCTCCTGGAATGGAAAACTTACTGTTCTGAGGTAACATGACTCAATTCCAGCCACATCTGTGTCACCATTAACAGGAATTTGTAATTTAGTTTGAGCAATCTGAGCTTCTTTATCTGCTTCTTACCTCAGAAACAAAATCAAAATGCACATATCCACTTGGATGAGTCCACCTATACCTCATAACATGACTATGAAGATTAGAAGCTTTAATATTCATGATTAACTCTTAATCTTCAAAGTACTACTTAGAGCAGCTAAATAACTATATAAAACTGCCACTGGCTCAATTGTAGGCCAATCCCATACAACTTACAAGTGACACCAATACCTATTATTCATAAAAAGATCATAGTCCTAACATATTTAGGATGAGTAAATTTGGGCCCTACAGAATTTAATCTCAATTTGTATTTATATAATCTTTATATTGCTAAAAAATTTTTGGTATTGGTGGAAGAGTGACATTGACATTATGTCTACCAGGAATTTGATTGTCTAGAGAGATAAGAAGACTTGAGATGATTGCTTTATGATGATAAATCCATCAGTACTGGAAATAGAGCTGTATGCAGTTGATAAGGGAACTGGACTGGACATCTATTAGAAAACACTAGTGTTGGACCTTTAACGGGGGATAGCTTTTACACACTGCTGTCTTTATGGTCTCAGCTCAAAGCGGGTGCTCTTAAATATTTAGAGCTGTGTTTTATGTCTTCCTTTACTAAACAGAGTTAGTGATGCCAAAATAAGATGCTGCCTACATCTCATTTTAAGAATTACATGTAGCAACTGCTGGTTGTCGAAACCATTTGTTACATAGAGATATCATCGAAGTCTTGTAAGCTCCAACAATGAACACATTTTTTCAACAACCCAAAACAAATTCAATGAATTGAAAGAGATATTCACAGCCTAAGTGCTGACCCCAGTGTGTGTCAGGCCATGTGAAGATGGCTGAACAGCATTTGGGATTTCAGTGTCCAACAAACTATGGAATTCACAAAGGCTTTATGAAAGACTGTGGAGGCCAGCTCTTTAAGGAAGGAAACTATTCTGCAGCTCTAGAGAAAAAGCAACTGTGTGAACAGTGGTCAAGGGCTATACTTCAAAATTTGTATGAGTCCTTCTGCCTCTGACACTTGAATGCTGGATTCACAGGCATATGCTTTTACGCCTGGTTCTTTTCTCTGTTTAAATAGTGTAACATCTTTGGCTGGAGTGGCTTAGTGGTTAAGAGCACTTTTTCCTCAGACAAGCTGAGTTGAGTTCCTAGCACTCACATGTTATGCCTTACATCTTCCTGTAACTCCACTTACAGGGGACCATTTCCATCTTCTGGCCTTTGTACACACACCTGTAAATACATTTTAAAAATGGGTTATCTTTTAAATTTTCAATTGTATAGGACATTTATATACCTTACACATAAATTTCCTACCAGATACACGATTTTCGAATAGTTTCTTCCGCTTGGTGGCTTAACTTCGCCCCTTTTCAACGACATCTTTTCAGATACACTAGAGTATAATGCTGACAGTGTCTAGTATTTCTTTTAGTGTCTGTCTAATATTGCTTCCTTCTAAAAGCAATAATATTTAAAATCCTACATGTATGTGCTATATTTTGAGTTAATTTTGCCTGTAAGCATCTGAAAGATGTCCAACTTTGCTATCTTTTTTAAAAATCAAGACACTGGGTGTATCTACTTTTTTATTAGCATATTGCAAGATAATGTGTTTCACTGTGGTTTCACTGAGTTTTGAAGTCATGCCTTTCCCATCCACTGTGAGTCAAGACAGACAGGGAAAGAGAAAGAGGTACAGCAAGGAAATGACAACTCACCTTGGACTCAAATCTCTCAATGTCTAAGAGTCAAGAATTTCAGCACAACTAACAAAAACATGCTGTGAATACTACCTGCATACAGACAACAGTCTTTTTACCCAATAGATCTGCTTCAAATAAGCATATTAAAATGGTAGGAACCACATTAGAAAGAAAGCATAAGTCACCATGTTATTTAACCTTCTTTTTCATCTACAAACAGTTTCTGAGAACACCACAATCAAGATTAGACATGTTTATAGGTACAACATAGGCAGAGAACTTCCTGGTTACTTCTCACTGCGTACACCTGACACAATGCACCCCAGAAAACAAACACCTTATGACCTATTTACTAGAGAAATTTCTTGAGATAAGTCCATTTAAAAATTTTAAATCCTTTGAGCAGTGTAAGCTCCAAAATCTTGTAATTTGGAGAGATGGCTCAGAGGTTAAGAGTGCTGGTGACTCTTGCTGAAGACCTAGGTTTAGTTCCTAGCATCCACGAGGAAGATTGCAACCATCTATAACTCCAGTTTCAAAGGATCTGATGACCTCTCTTGGCCTCCAAGAACTTCATGCATATGGTGCAGAAACATACATGCAGCAAAACAGGCATACACTTAAAATAAAATACATAATTCAACCTTCTTGAATAATCATGTAAGTGTTGGTAGAGACACTTGATGTACCTCTTTTGTCAGGTCATGCTTTGCCGTAGGAAGTGTATCACTGCTATACCCCAATACCCATGCTTAAATTCAATTCATAATTTTTAAAAATTAATTCCAAATTTGTTTGTTATTGTCTCATCCTGATTTGTTTTTTTTTTTTTTTCCGCAGTGGAAATCAAGACCATCAGCTTCACCAGAGTTGGAGTTCACTCAGGCTGCTATAATCAGTTGTATGGAGCAATTTCTCCTGCTGCCATTGTACTCATGTTTGCAGTCTTTCATTTCTCTCTAGGTTCTACAGATGGACATCTGAGACTTGTTTTTCTGGATGCAGCCCTAGTTTCATCCATCTTCCTGCAGTAGTTATTAAATTGAAGTAGATTATATGTTTTGCAAAGACTCAGTTAATACTAGGTTTCTGATTTTTTCATCTTGGTTAATTTAGCTATTGAAGAAATTTCCAGTAGCCAAATGATTCTGCTTCTTCTGTTGTAGGCTTCAGGCCAGAAGAAGAGCATATATTTATTTGAGAAACAAAAGTGCCGATAGCACTAGGCACTTGCATCAGGCAAAGTTCTCTAGAGAAACGAAAGCAAAAGAATATATATTATAAAGAAAATCATGATGGCTAACTTAAACTCTCAGCTTGACAAATTTAGACTTCCCTTTGAAGAGAGTCCCAGTAATGAATTTATTGTGTTGGTTGACTCAGTATCAGCTGGGTAATCCAATATGAGTGGGCCTGCTGCATGTTGGAGAGGCAGAGAATTAGGTTGTCCCCAATCCAGGAAACTTGCTAGCCTCAGAATGATACCAAGGGACTGAAAAACTACCTAGAGTCAGATGAAAGAAACTAGACATAATCTTGATCACCATCACCTTCACCACTACCCCATCATTATCATTTGTATTAAGGAGGCCACTTGTTCATTTACCGGCTGGCCAGACTCGTAAAATAACCACACAGAAACTGTATTAATTAAATCACTGCTTGGCCTATTAGCTCTAGCTTCTTATTGGGTAGTTCTTACATATTTATTTAACCCATTTCTATTACTCTATGTATAGCCACATGACTGTGGCTTACTAGGTAAAGTTCTGGCAGGGCTACATGGCTTCTCTCTGACTCTGCCCTTTCTCCCAGCATTCACGTTAGTTTTCCCTGCCTAGTTCTGTTCTACCTTATCAGCCCAAGCCAGTTTCTTTATTAACCAATGGTATTCACAGCATACAGGGAGGAATCCCACATCAATCATTAAGACCAACATCAACAGCTGCAGCAGTAGCAGCAGTAGATACACTTCTTCATAAAGAAGAAACTTGTAGGTGTGGCTAATTCCTTCTGCATTTGTTTTTCCATGCAGTCACATGAATGGAATTATGTGCACACTGAAGGCGTATTCTTTGTCAGAGTTACTGTGCCAAAAAAATCTACTCTGGAAACACTTCCACAAAACCAGGTATGTTTCTTCAGTCCTAGATAACTCTTAATCCAGTCAAGTTAATAATAACAGACAGCACCAACCATCACAATACTCTATGCATGGATGAGATAGCAAGGGATGAGTAACCTGGCTTATAGGTAGATAGAGGATTTGAATAGATTTTTATACAAAAGACATAGAAATGGCTGACAGGTATATGAGAATGTGTTCAACATCATTAATCACACTCTGCTAATTTTCAAAATCTGCAAAATAAAAGCCAACACAAGCAAGCAGTAACTCATAGTTTAGCAGAGGCAATAGGCTTTATCTAGTGTAGTATTGTGATGAGAGATTGGCTCATAAATGACTACACAGCAATTTAATTCCATTAAGCAATGTAATTTTTGGAAATAAGTTTGGGTAATAGACCATGTGCACTGTGAAAGAATATTTTCTTTTTTTTCCATTATAAACCCTATTTATTTATTTTTTATTTATTTATTTATTAAAGATTTCTGCCTTCTCCCCACCACCACCTCCCATTTCCCTCCCCCTCCCCATCAAGTCCCCCTCCCTCATCATCCCTAAGAGTAATCCGGGTTCCCTGCCCTGTGGGAAGTCCAAGGACCACCCACCTCCATCCAGGTCTAGTAAGATGAGCATCCAAACTGCCTAGGCTCCCACAAAGCCAGTACATGCAGTAGGATCAAAAACCCATTGCCATTGTTCTTGAGTTCTCAGTAGTCCTCACTGTCCATTATGTTCAGCAAGTCCGGTTTTATCCCATGCTTTTTCAGACCCAGGCCAGCTGGCCTTGGTGAGTTCCTGATAGAAGATCCCCATTGTCTCAGTGTGTGGGTGCACCCCTCACGGTCCTGAGTTCCTTGCTCGTGCTCTGTCTCCTGCTCTTGATTTGGACCTTGAGATTTCAGTCCGGAGCTCCAATGTGGGTCTTTGTCTCTGTCTCCTTTCATCGCAATACCACTCTTGGGAATATACCCAAGAAATGCCCTATCATACAACAAAAGTATATGCTCAACTATGTTCATAGCAGCATTGTTTGTAATAGCTAGAACCTGGAAACAACCTAGATGCCCTTCAATGGAAGAATGGATGAAGAAAGTATGGAATATATACATATTAGAGTACTACTCAGCAGTAAAAAACAATGACTTCCTGAATTTTGCAGGCAAATGGACGGAAATAGAAAACACTATCCTGAGTGAGGTGAGCCAGACCCAAAAAGAGGACCATGGAATGTACTCACTCATATTTGGTTTCTAGCCATGAATAGGAAACGTTGAGCCTATTATGCGTGATCCTAGAGAAGCTAATTAAGAAGGTGAACCCAAAGAAAGAATATTTTCAAAAAGATTATCTCATGTGAACTATAGCCAAGACGATCTAATATTCCCACAATTTCTGAGAACCCATTTCAGAGATTGATGTGGAATGGAGCCAGCATTTTCTTTCCATCGGATCTCTCTCTCTCTCTCTCTCTCTCTCTCTCTCTCTCTCTCTCTCTCTCTCTTCTTTTTTTCTAAAGTGCTATGGATTGAATCTAGGGCCTTGTACATACTTGAGTATACTTCCAGAGACCTATATTCCCAGACTTTGTTTTACCTTTTATGTCAGGAAAGGCTTCACTAAGTTGCACAGGCTAGCCTTGTGCTCACTCTGTAGTTTAGGCAGGCTTTGAACTCTGATTCTCCTGCTTCAGCCTCTGAGGTGGGGATAGGCCTGGCGTGGAGTCAACACTTATCATTCTAGGTTTTACCTCCCCCTCATTTATTCTGTTGATAATTTACAATTCTACCCCTCAGAGGAATCCAAATGAAGGCATAGGATTACCCCTGTTTCTGTCTTGTGCTTGATTTTGCCTGTACTTGGCTTGCATAGTACCTAATAGTTCCAGGTACCTGAGTGCAATCCCCATATTCAGTTCCCACACAGAAGCATACACATGGTTTTCTGGGTGTCACTCTGCGCAGACTTCCATTCATCGTCATATGTGACCGTATAGGGAACTTTGTTTATATTTTAAGAAGTATGACCTAACAGTGTAGATGAATATGACAGATAAAGTTAGGATATTTTAACTGGAATCTTTCTACTGTTGTTGTTCAATTAGCTTCTTCTTAGTGTTCCTTGTTTCTTACAAGAAAAGGAGATTTTTCTGAAGAAAAAACACCAGGTAGCGTTTGCATCAGATACCACACCACTGAAACAAAATATATAAACAATTAAACTTCCCCAGAAATCCCATACTATAGGGAAGCAGAAGTCTGAGACATTGGGAACTTCCAGAGGAGGAACTTGTTCTTAGGAGGGGATTTCACACAGTTCTGGCAAGTTATTCAACCACATTGCAAGAGAGGCTGGATACAATGATAGATCAGTGATGGAATACACCTTGACAAGACTGCTTAGGTTATGCATACATCTTTCTCTATTTTTAAATAGTAAAAGAAGTGAGTTGTAAAGAGTGGCTATGACCATATGTCATATAAACAGGCACGGCATTGTGAATATTGTCTGTGATCAAATGTAAAGTACACTGAGTGAATATCTTTCTTTTGTTTTCTCCTTATTTTATCATGAAATATAAGATGTATTGATTTTACTTTAGTATTGAAATACTATTAATTTTATGTCATGGTATACAGGTTATGGCATGCAAAGAGAACGGTCAACATCCCTCTAAAAATTTACTTTCTTTTCCAGTGAAGATGCAGCACAGTTAGTTGTTGTTTGATTTTTAACTTGAAATACTAAATACCCCTTAATAAGAGTCACAACGTACTAGACAAAGTGGACTTGTGATAGCTAATTTTATGTTCCACATCCATGAAGCTCTGGTTCAAGCTGGTCAAAGGACACTTTGTGCTGGTGGACGACTTTGAGGCCAGTCATGTGATTCTTATTTTTCAGAGTTATAGAACACAAGCATTCTTGAGGGGATCAACCATGATGTCAAAGGACAGCATGAAAGGCAAATATGTGTCAGAGATGGAATCTCTGTGAATCACAAATGCAAAATAGTGTTTAAATTTCAGTGATGTAATTGAGTTGGAAAACTTCAATTCACTAAAAGGGCTGTGGTTTTTCTCAGGGTTAAATTCACATGTTAGACCATAGTCTGGAAAATTCATTCATTCTCATTTAAGTGGGTACTGACATCCTTCAGAATATACACTTCCAGTTGAGGACAGCTCATTTGTCTTTGTCTGATGGCCCTGTGATACTGAGGCTTCAAAGAGAGAAACATGTTAGAGCCTGGAGATGAATTCTCACCTCTTTTAACAGGCATTGGCTGTAGTTCCCTCTACTCTAACAGACAATTCCCCTTTTGTTTTAGATCAGTGTTTGAATAACAACAAAACTTTGCGGAAGGCATGTTTCCATATACTCATAGCCAGTTTTTCTATCATTAACATCCCACACTAACAGCATATATTAGTCCAACTAATGAGCTCATATAATGTCATTAGTAATGGAGTCCACACTTTCTTTTTTTTTTCACTTCCTAGATTACTTTTTCCCCTAGATTAATTTTTTTTTTAAATTTTTACTTTTATTCTTTTTTAATTAAGATTTCCACCTGCTCCCCGTTTCCCATTTCCCTCCCCTCCTCCCAAATATTGCCCCCTCCCCCAGTCCCCTCCCCCTATCCCCACTCCTCTTCTCCTCCCCCCACACCATTCCCCCTCCCTCTCGATACTGAAGAGCAGTCCAAATTCCCTGCCCTGCGGGAAGACGAAGGTCTTCTATCTACGTCCAGGAAGGTGAGCATCTAAACAGGCCACAAAGCCAGTTCATGTATTAGGATCAAAACCTAGTGCCATTGTCCTTGGCTTCTCATCAGCCTTCATTGTCCGCCATGCTCAGAGAGTCCAGTTTCAACCCATGCTTATTCAGTCCCAGACCAGCTGGCCTTGGTATGGAGTCCACACTTTCAAGCCTCCTTCACTTTCCTGTCTCCCTCATCAACCCATCACTGGATCTTGTTTGGGATACAAAATGGCTTTTACTCATCTTCCTCCAAAGGCTCCCGTTAACTCTCATCCTTTGTCTTTTGTTTATTTTAAGGTTCTAAATTCATTGCAGAGAAGCGTTTTTGAGAGTGCTTTGGAATGAATTATTGGTATTTGAATAGAATGCAAAATGTAAACACAAACAAATAAAAGCCCTCAGCTCCATTCTCTCCAGGCTGCCCTTACAGTTGACAGTTGAGGCTCTCACCTGTACAGAAGTGGAGAAGGGCTCTTATTGTTTAGTAATCTATTGGCAGGGCCCAACGTAACCCCAACTGCATCTCCTCTACTTGCCATCACATACTCACCCATTTCTCTGGTGGAAGTCTCCTCTGCCCCCAGAGGACAGGACAACATCCTGAACCCCAGGCAATACTGTACCCTACCCTGCGTGTGCTCACTTAGAATAACCAACTATGCCTCTTCTGCTTATCACCATATCCTAGTCCACACCACTGGCAGAAGACTTCTACCCCATAAGAGTTCACAGCAGCATCCTGAAAACCAGATGGGCACCTGTCCACCCAACCCCTGTGTGCCCTGCCCAGCAGAACAACAATTGCCCTCTCTTCTCTTTGACCACACCTCTGCAGGAAATCTCCCACCCCCCAGAACCAGGTCAACTCTTTGAAAACCAGGCAGAAACCTCCTATTTCATCAGAACAACTTCTGAATCCTGACCAGATCAGAGACCACACACATACATAGCCAGAACTTCAGCACCAAACTTGGACAGCATCCCACTGCTGGACCAGAGGTCATCTGAGCCATCAGAAGTCCAATTCCCAATACAGGCAGAGACCTTCTTTCTGTGAAAACCCAAAAAATGTGAACCTATTCTTGTCTGAAGGTCAAAGAGTTTGAGTTTATTTTTGCACTTTCAAAGTTGTTGACAACATGTGTAACTACAAAACAGGATATTCTGACCTAGAATGTGGTTACTTTGTGTTTTAGACATGAAGATGGCTCATAGAGTTAGATTCACTGCACCCTGATCAGAGGTCAGATAATTCAAACATAATTCTGCTCCTTTTTTTTGAAATAGGAGGTTTGACCTAGGGAGAGCCTGCTTTCAGGATCCTTGGTCTATGGAGTATTCACAGCCCCAGACATCAAATGCTTTTCTAGGGAACTAATGGCTTGATGTCTCAGGTATTGAAACAACTAACTATTCTTGTTGTCCCTTCTATCATGTTAAAGCAGTCTTTTGCCTTATTCCTCCCTTTTATATTGGGGTATAAAAGTCTTTGGAAAATTAAACACGGAAGAACTCAGCACTTAGTATGCATGAGGCACTGAGTTGCCCTCCTGGAACTATCCTGTGTCTCTGTGTTTCTTTCTTATCTCTGTTCCTCCTACCTAACATTTCTAATCCTCACATCCCTACCCTGGAATATTTGAACCAGCCGTGGCTAGGATTGCAGCAGAAGTCACCCCCAAAAAGTGTCTTAAGTGGCTTCCAACAACCCTCTGCTTAATCGTGGGATCCAGAAGACTGGATAGAAAGCAGAAATAAAGGGAGAAAACACCATTCTGTGAAGACTAATCCATAAATTGACACCTAAACCTATAATCTCTTCAAATCCAACTGACTAAGTGTAAATGTAACAACACAAGCAACAATAATCAGTGGAATATGTCACCACCAGAGCTCAGCCTTCCTACTACACCAAGCCCTGAAGATTCCAACACAGCCAAAGCACAAAAATATGATCTTAAAACCAACTTTATGAGGCTTGATTGAGGTCCTTAAAGGGGAGATAAAAAAAATTCCCTTAAAGAATCAAGGAAAAGACAACTAAAACAATTGGAGGAAATCAACAAATACATTAAAGAATTGCAAGAAACCCAAGAAAAAACAAACAAGCAGGTGAAGAAAAAGATTTATGAATGAAAAACACAAACTGAGGGAATTCAGGAAATGGAAAATCTGTGTATGTGAGCAAGAGCTACAGATACCAGCATCACCAAAAAAAAAAATGGAAGAGATATTTCAGGCATTGAGATATAATAGAAGAAATAGATTTATTGGTCAAAGAAAATGTTAGAGCTGACTAATTTCTAACACAAAACATCCAGGAAATCTGGGACACCATGAGAAGACCAAACCTAAGAATAATAGGAGTAGAAGGAGAAGAATTACAGCTCAAAAACCCAGAAAATATATTTAACAAAATCACAGAAGAAAATTTACCTGACCTAAAGAAGGACATGCCAAAATGGTATAAGCAAGCATACAGAACATCTAACAGTTTGGAACAGAGAAAAAAATTCCCCGAGTCACATAATAATCAAAACACTAAATACACAGAACAAAGAAATAATATTAAAGGCTTCAAAGGAAAAAGGCCAAGTAGCATATAAAGGCAGTCCTATAAGAATCACAGCTGACTTCTCAGTGGAGACTCTAAAAGCCAAAACGACATGAACAAATATCTTGCAGACTCTAAGAAACCACGAATGCCAGCCCAGACTAATATACCCAGAAAAAAATTCATTTGCTGTAGATGCAGGAAATAAGATATTTCACAACAATGAATATAAATTTAAACAATATCTGTCGACATATCCAGCCCTACAATAGGTACTAGAAGGAAAACTACAACCCAAGGAAGTTTACACTCATGTAAACATAGGGCAATGGTTAATATCACACCAACAAAATCCAATAAAGGCAAAAACATACACACACTAACACTACCACCACTACTACCATAATAACAGGAACAATCATTCAATCAGTAGTCATTAATATTTCTTAAGATCAATGAACTCAATCTGTAATAAAAAGATATAGGCTAACAGAATGGATATGAAAATAGCATCCATCTTTCTGCAACATACAAGAAAAATACCTCAGTGTCAAAGATCGATATTTACCTCAGACTAAAAGGTTGGAAAAGGATTTTTCAGTCAAATGGACTTAAGAAGCAAGTCTAAAATCTAACAAAATAGACTTCAAACCAAAATTAATCAAAAGAGACAGAGGACATTTCATGTTCATCAAAGGGAAAAAATCTACCAAGATGATGTCTCAATTCTGAATATCTATACCCCAAATGCAAAGGCATCCACAGCTGCAAAAGAAACATTACTAAATCTTAAATCAAATATCAAATCCCACATATTAATAATGGGAGACTTCAATACCCCACTCTCATCAATGGACAGGTCATCCATAAAGAAACTAAATAGAGAAGTAATAGAACTAACCAATGTTATGACTCAAATAGACCTAAAAAATATTTACCAAATGCATTTCGCCAAAATACAAAAAAATATCTTTTTTTTCTCATCATGAACCTCTCCAATTTAAGCATATTCTGAGTCCCAAGGAAAGTCTCAACAAATATAAGAAGATGGAAATAAGCCCTGCATCCCATCAGATCAACATGGATGAAAGTTTGATTTCAACAACAACAGAAATAACAAAGAGACAACAAACTCATGAAAACTGAATAACTCTCTACTCTAATAACACTGGATGAAGGAAAAATAAGGATAGAAATTAGCTTTCTAGAATTCAATGAAAATGAACATCCACAAAACATACCCAAACTTATGGGACACAATGAAAGTACTGCTAAAAGGAAAGTTTCTTCCACTAAGTACCTGCATGAAGAAATTAGAGAATTCTCATATGAATGACTTAACAGCATACCTGAAAGATCTAAGACAAAAAGAAACAGACATACAAAAGAGGTGCATTGCAGCTGAAGGAAGTAATTAAAAAACTCAGGACCAAAATCAATAAAATAGAAAGGGAATAATTTAAAGCGTCAATGAAACGAAGAGTAGATTCTTTGAGGAAATCAACAAGATAGACAAACTCTTATCCAAACCAACTAAATGTCAGAGAAAGAATATCCAAACTAACACAATCAGAAATGAAAATGGAAATGTAACAAAAGACACTGTGCAAATCCAGAGAATCATTAGGTCATACTTCAAAAACCTGTTCTCCACAAAACTGGAAAATCTAAAACAAATGGGCAATTTTCTTTATAGATACCACTTATCAAAATTAAATTAAAGTCAGGTAAACAATTTAAATA
Organism: Chionomys nivalis; assembly: GCF_950005125.1. Lineage (NCBI taxonomy): Eukaryota > Metazoa > Chordata > Mammalia > Rodentia > Cricetidae > Chionomys > Chionomys nivalis. Next base: position 20,319,112 of record NC_080086.1, on the reverse strand, counting down.
GACCTATAGCTCCCAAGGAAATAGAAGCAGTCATTAAAAGTTTCCCAACCACCAGGTAATGGTGGTACATGCCTTTAATCCCAACACTCAAAGGCAGAGGCAAATGGATCTCTGTGAGTACAAAACCAACATGGCCTAGAGAGCAAGTTCCAGTACAGCCAGGCCTTTTGCACAGAAAAACCCTGTCTCAAAACAAAACAAAACAAGTCTGTCAAACAAAAACACCACATGGCCAGAAAGCTTCAACACAGAATTCTACCAGACCTTCAAAGAAGAGCTATTACTAATACTCCTCAAATTATCCCACAAAATAGAGCCAGAAAAAAATTACCACATTCTTTTTATAAGGCCACAGTCACCCTGATACACATGCAAAGACTCAACAGCAAAAAAGACAAGTACACAACAATCGCCCTCATGAATGTGAATACAAAATACTCAATAAAGTTCTTGCAAACTGAATCCAAGAACACAACAAAAATATCATGTAGTGTGATCAAGTGGGCTTTGTTTAAGGGGTGCACGGATGGTCCAGCATACAAAAATCTGTCAATGTAATCCACCATTTAGACAAACTAAAAGAAAAAAAAAAAGATCATCACATTAGATACTGAAAAATCTTTTGAAAAATCCAACACCCCTTCATGATAAAAGTCTTGGAGACACAAGGAACATACATAAACATAAGAAATATACAACAAGCCAATAGCCAACATCAAATTAAATGGAGAGAAGTGTAAAGTAATTTCATTAACAACAGGAACAAGACAAGGCTGTCCACTCTTTCCATATCTATTCAACACAGTATCAAAGTTCTAGCTAAAGTTATAAGACAAGTAAAGGAGATCAAGCGACTACAAATGGGAAAGGAAGACGTCAAGTATCCCTGTGTGCAGATGATATGATAATATACATAACAGAATCCAAAAATCCTACCAGGGAACTCCTACAGTTGTTAAACTCCTTTAATGAAGTAGCTAGATACAGGATTAACTCAAAAAAATTCAGTAGCCCCTCTATATTCATACACAAATGATAAACAGACTGAAAAAGAGATCAGAGAAATAACAACCTTAAAATTTTGAAGATAGAAATTGCAGAAGCTATCAGGAGGTGGAAAGATCTCCCATGCTCATGAATAAGCAGGATTAACAGTAAAAATGACCATCTTACCAAAAACAATCTACAGATTCAATGTAATAGTCATCAAAATCCCAATACAACATTTTACAGATCTTGAATAAACAAAATTAAACATAATATGGAAAAACAAACAAAATCCCAAAATAGCAATTTTATACAATAAAAGAACTCCCCAAAGTATCATCATCCCAGGTATCAATCAGCTCTACTACAGAGCTATAGTAATAATAAAAATTACTTCATATTGGCATAAAAACAAACAGGGGAATCAAGGAAATTGAATCAATGACCCAGTTCATGTACCTACAGACACCTGATTTTCAACAAAGAAACAAAGTTTATACAATGGAAGAAAATATCCTCAACAAAAAAGACTGGTATGTAGAAAAATGCAAATAGACCCATATCTATCACCTTGCACAAAACTCAAGTCCAAGTAGTTCGAAGTGCTCAATATAAATCCAGATATACTGAACCTGAGAGAAAAGAAAGTAGGGAATAGTCTTGAATATATTGGAATGGAAGGCAGCTTTCTCATTAGAATGCCAATAGCACAAACACTAGATTGATAATTAATAAATGAGACTGCATGTAACTGAAAAGCTTCTATAAGGCAAAAGTTACTGTCAATAAGACAAAACACCAGACCACAGAATGGGAAAAGATCTTCACCCCCCTACATCTGACAGATGACTTATTTTCAAAATATATAAATAATTCAAGAAATAGGACATTAAAAATAAACAAACGAAATAATTCAATGAAAAATGGGGGTACAGACCTAAACAGAATTGTCAACAGAAGGATCTCAAATGGCAGAGAAACACTTAAAGCAATATTCAAGTTCCTTAGCCATCAGGGAAATACAAATCAAAACAACTCCGAGATTCCACCTCACACCTGTTAGAAATGCTAAAATCAAAAACAATGTTGACAGCTTATGCAGGAGAGCATGTGGAACAAAGGGAACATCTCTTCATTGTTAGTAGGAGTACAAACTTATATAGCCACTTATCAATATGGCTATTTCTCAGAAAACTGGGAATTAGTCTACCTCAAGACCCGGTTTTACCACGTTTGGGCATAAACCCAAAGGATGCTCAATAATGCCACAAGGACACTTGCTCAGTTATGTTCATAGCAGTTTTATTAGTAACACCCAGAACCTGAAAACAACTTGACATTCTTCAACTGAAAAATGGATAAAGAAAATATATATTTACTCAGCTGTTAAAAACAATGATATTATGAAATTCAAAGGTTCTGTGGAACAGTCCTGTACACTGTAGATATGTATTGTTCTCATTGTTAGTGGAAAACTGTTTGGCGGATAGATAGGCAGGATTTTGTGGCCAGAGAGAATTCTGGGAGGAAGAAGAGCAGAGTGAGAGGAGTCACTGTTGAGATATGACAGGAAACGGGAGGCACAAGATAAAAGAGAGGTAACAACATGTTGTAGGATGTAGATGAATAGAAATTATAAGAGCTGGTTAATGATAAGCCTAAGCTATTGGTTGAACATTTATATTTAATATTAAGTCTTTGTATTTATTGGGGAACTGGTGGTTGTGACAAAAAAAAAACTCTGCCTTTACAAAGGCAAATGGATGGAAGTAGAAAAAAAAAACATACTGAGTGAGGTAACCCAGATCCAAAAAGACAAACATGGTATGTACTCACTTAAAGGGAAATACTATCTGTAAAGTGAAACCATGGTATAATCTACAGAGCCTGAGAGAATAGGTAACAAGGAAGGCTCAATGAGACACTCAAATCCTCTAGGAAGGGAAAAAAGAACAGATTTTGTTGGTAGACTGGGGTTGCTTAGGGATGGGAGCTTGAGGGGTCAGGTGGGGTGGAAGAGAGTACTGACAGAGGTGACAGGAAAGAGGGGCATTTCGGGGTCAGATAGAAACCTGCAAAGAAAACTCCCAAGAATCTACAAGGAGGACCCCAGCTAAGGCTTCTAGAAACAGGGAAAACTTAGCCTGAGATGGCCATCTTCTGGGACCAGGCTGGGCCACTAACCCAGCCACATAACTTGCAAACTATAATCTGTCCTTACTATGGGATACTCTGGGGTAAGGGTGACACTGAAACTGTGGAAGTGGCCAAGCAGTGACTGTCCAGCCTATACCACAAGGGGAAGGCCAACCTTGTACTTCCTGGGTCACCAGGACACAGAGACTGGATGGTCCAGAAACCCAGGATATAACCAAACAGTACTGGAGGGAAAAAATGTCAATATAATGATGCACAGGACTGACCTAGGCCCTTTGCATATATGTGACAGTTGTGTGGGTTGGTCTTCCTGTGGGACTCCTAACTGTGAGCAGAGACTGTCTCTGAGTCTTTTGCTGGCTTTTGGGACTCTATTCCTCATACTGGGTTGCTTTGTTCAGCCTTAACACAAAGTAAGGTGATGTGGGATTCCCCTCTGTATGCTGTGATTACCATTAATGAACTAAGAAAACTGGTTTGGCCTGATAGGGTAGAACAGACAGGAAACCTAAACTGAATGCTGGGAAAAAGAAGGGCAGAGTCAGAGAAATGCCATGTAGCCCACTGCAGGCGGATGCCAGAACTCCAGCAGGTAAGCCACAGTCACGTAGCGATACACAGATTAATAGAAATGGGTTAAATTAATATGTAAGAGTTAGCCAATAAGAAGTTAGAGCTAACAGGCCAAGCAGTGTTTTAATTAATACAGTTTTCTGTGTGATTATTTCAGGGCTGAGCAGTCAGGAACCAAAAGCGGCCTTCCTCCAACAAATTGGTGTTCAATGGGAACCAACAAGAGGCCTTCCTCCAACAGTAAGGTCCTTAGTTTTAAATTGACATAGCATGTTTTGTCAATATCCATGGGAGGCCTGCCCTTTTTCTAATAGAAAAGGAGGAGTGAGTGGATGAGAGAGGGGAGGCAGAGGGAAAGTGGGGGCAGAGACTGCGTGGAGAGATTGGAGGGGAAACTGTAGTCAGGATGTAAAATAAATTTAAAATATCTATTTACAGGGCTCTCTCATGGTGGATGAGAAGGACATGTGTGTTCTATCTAACTCTTTCCTCTTTAAGATTTGAACTACCTTTCAGCTTTGAATAATTGATGGTCTCTGTTTATTAACTCAACTGGGATCCTCGGCAGAACGCTACAATCCTCAGCAGGCCACATATAAAGAGTGATCCTAGGTATACTGACATAGTTGACTGAAATGACGGGAGGCATCAGTGAGACAGCGCTCAGTCACTCCACTGGAGTTTCGCTGGACAGTATTGTGTTTCAAGATTACTGTTAGGCACTGGACAACAGCATCAGAAGCACAGCATAACTTTTATTTCCATAGGCTTCGCTTTCATAGTTTGTCATCTTGAAAACAATAAAAGAAGGAAATAACACAGTTTTTTTTAATGCTTTTATATGGAGCTCTATTCCCCAGCCCCCTCTGCTTTCCTGTGTGAGCTGAGAGACAGAAAACAACACGCCTGCCTGCTGACCTTGGCAGCTGCTGCAGACTTCCGAGAACTGTTTACGGAACCTAAGCCAAGGCTATAAACATTCCCAGGAACTGACGCACTTGTAATTTTCCATTTGTTCCTGCCTGAGGCCCTTAGCTGAAGTCCATGAATCCCCGGCCTTGTCTCCTTTGCCACAGTGTGCCTAAACAAAGATAACTTTTGTCTTGCTCTCCCCAGGATAGCCTGCAACACTGTAGTCTTGCTTGAAAATCGATCACCTTGGACTTTTGGGCTTTTTCTTTTCATGTCGCTAACCTCATCTCAGGATGCCGGAGAAATGACTTGTGGAAACCCCCTGGCTGTGGCTGCTGGAAAGAATCCAAGTACCGGATCACATGGGCTGAAAAGGCACGTTAAGGCTCGGTTTCGTTTTCCTGAATATGGGTGTAGTTCCTAGAACCACGTAAATGCTAAGCGCTCCACCACAGAGCCGTATCCCCAGGCCTCTTTAAAGTTGGCATTTCGAGGAGTGTGCTCACTGAGTTGTTCAGACAGACCTCTAATTCACTCCGCAGCTCAGACAAGCCACACTTGACGTTTCTGACAATGCGTTTGGAAGCAGATACATCTACTATTCTTGATGACTCTGTGACACAAGGTTATCAAACTTTACTCTTCCCTATTTAATAGAGCCATGGAATTAAAAACCTGGGAAATTTCCTGGCACAAAGGAAGAGGTGGAAGATGAGGAGGAAAGATCAAGTCTATGGAAGGAGTCATAAGCAGACCAGGAGGGAATGGAGAGAATTCTGCTTCAGAGTAAAACAGGTTAAAGTTACCTGGTAAAGGACATTGTATCAGCCTTCTGATGTTATAATAAAACACCTGATGGTCACCTTATAAAGAGAAAAGGCTCATTTTGGTAGTGGTTGCATAGGTTTCAGACTATGGCTAGTTGGTCCCATTGCTTCTGGGCTTGTGTTAAGGCAACACACCAGGATGGGAGATTGTAGGGTAGATCAGAACTATCCATCCTCCCCAAGTCGAGAGCTGAAAGGACACTGACAGCAGTGACTTAACTTCCTCCCACTAAGTCCCAGATAGTAAAGCTTCTGCCACTTCCCTATGAGCGGCGTCACAGACTGCCTAGCACATTGGTCTCCGGGAAGACATTTAATATTCAAACCTTATCAGAAGTTATTTAAACCTATTTGATCCCCTCAAAAGCAACAACAAAAGACAAAAGCAGACAACACTGAAGCTAGTTTTCTGCAGCGTTTATTATTTTAATACAGTTACAGGTACTCAAAGATAAGCCTCAACTTCTTTATTTGTTGGCTGGCATTCACTCCTTTGACCCATTTGAAATACTTTTCAGGTCAGTGATTCCTCACACACAGACACAGACACAGACACACACACACACACACACACACACACACACACATGAACTTTATAGAGAGAGCTACAGTCAGGTAACTTCTCCCTAGAATGAGGAAGGAGCTCTTGTTTGGGAAAGCACTGGGTTCTGGTGGATAAGAACCAAAAGTTACAGGGGGGAAGTGGCTCTGACCACAGGCAGATGAGGACAGCCTACAGGGTAGTGTAGGCGCTTATTGACAGAGTTGAATAACTACTAACAAGAAGATGTCTGCTAGCAGGAAGTTTCTCCATGCTTTATTGCACAAGTGTGGGTAAGAGCCAACAGGAATGAGGAATCAGGAAATGTCTGACTTATCCGAAATCATGAACAAAGTTGATATTGGCAGAAGTGCTGGAACGTTAAGCTCTAGTGGTTTGTTTGGTGCTTTTTTAATTTTTTTGGTCTCAGCATTTGTGAGTTTAACTTTTTCTCAAACTTTCTCATAAACCCTAAGTTCTTACATCTATCTGTCCTTGTTACTCAGGATATGTCTCCTGCTTCAAATGTGCTAAGGATGCTTTTAAAACTCCAGTTACATCTGCCTTTTTCCTCAAGCCTTAAGTCACTGATTCACTTGTTCTTCATTCTCTCTCTTTCACCCTCTCTGTCTTTTCTTTATATTGATTTATTTTATAACCCGGCCAAAGTCAATTCTCCTTTCTCTCCTCCTTTTCTGTCCCCCCTCCCGTCTGCCTCCCCCAACCCACTACTCTGTCTCTTCTCAGAAGGGGGCAGCCATCCCATGGGCATCAGTAAAGCACAAATCAAATTGTGCTAAGACTAAGAACCTCCCCTTGTTTTAAGGCTGAGCAAGTTGACCCAAGTTGACCCAAAACAAAAACAAAAATCCACAGCTTCTTCAGTCTTAAAGACTTACAAAAGTGGCTGAGCAGTGCTTTCCCAATTCATCCCAGTGGCAAATTTGGGTTTTCTTCAAATCCACTTTTTTTTTTTTTTTTTTTTTTTTTTGCCACAGCTTTCTGTGTGTTCATCTGTGGTGTAGCTTGACGGGGTTGATAAAACTGTGAATGTGGGTGTGTGGAGCCCATGACAATATGAGAAGCACATGTGGTATACACAAGATATTTTGAGAAACCACTGAGAGATTAACATCTGTATTTCACTTCTGTTTTCCAACCAAAGTAGAAGTTTCTGTGAAACTATCAGAAAAAGGAACAAACTGCGGTGTATTTGGAGGAAGTTCTGCTACAACGTTCTGTTAGTTTTCACGAGGTGGGGGAGGAGTGATCTGATTCCAGGGTCTGAATGAATAATCTTTTATGTGCAACTGATCCCACTCCCTTCCTTCCCCCAGGTCTATGGGCAATGGTGGTGTGGCCTGTGAATCAGCACTGACTCTGTTCCCCTTCCTTCCCCCAGGTCTCTTTGCACTGGTGGTGTCAGTCAGGACAGTCCCTGTTTTCCTTCCTTCCACCAAGTGTCTGTGCACTGGTGGTGCGGCCTGTGAGTGAGGACTTGAAGGAGGGGGAAAGGACATGTTTCTCAGCTCATTTCTGTACGTGCCATGCCAGTTACCTAGAGCTAAGCTGGGATGTCCTTTTTTTGTTCCACCACCAGGTATCTGAGTAGAGAAAGAATCTGTTGAGACAAAGAAAGTGACTTCACCAAAAACAAACAAACAAACCAAATTTCTTAATATGAAAAAAAAACAGGACTCCTTACACATAACAATTTGGTATGGAGAGCCTCTGAGGGAATCAGTGGGTAAAAAGGGGCTGCAGAGCAAGGTTAGCAGCCATATTTGACCTCTCCTTTTTTATTTATGGCCAGAAATGTTGTTTCACATTGGACTCAGACTTCTGGCAGATTCAGAAGTGGTTTACAAAGCTCATTAGATTTTCTGGGACCTATAACTGTAGAGAAATATTTGGTAGTCAATGTGGTAGTCACCCAGGCAGGGCCTCTCTTTAGAGTTTAGCATCCAGGCAAAGGTCAGTACATTTCAAGGATTGGGAAGGGACTGTTTCCAGAACTTTTCTAAGGACAACTCCCCAAACTGATGATATTGATGAACAGACAGCCTTTCTCCATCCTTTCTGGGGAACAGCCAAGCTTCATTGTCACTCAAAAGGTGTCAGAGACAGGAAATTTAATCAATGTGCCAAGAGGGAGAACAAAGGGACCCATTGGCCCAAGCTCATCTTTGGGGTCCCAACAGGACTTTAGACTTAAGTAGAGGCAGACTTAGGAAACTGGATGGTTCTCTCAAGCAATGGGACTTCTTCAACCCACCTGGAGAAGGCAGAACTGAGCTAGTGATCAAGCACAGCACGGTGGAACTGAGAGTGCCTGGTTAGGAAGCCCTCTGGACCCTGTGCCAGTTCTTCATCCATGTAAACCCAAGTTGATGTCAGTCTTGAAAAAACAGCCTTAATTTCTGTGTTCCCCAAGTGGGTATTTTGATTATACCCCTTATATTTCCATCATTACTCTTTGTTAGAACCTCAGAATCCAGTTACAGTATGAGGCCCAGACCTCCTGCTATGACCCATTAATTCCAATGCTACAGTCCCAGACTACACTACATGTGCTTACCCACACCCAAGGACAGTAGGGACTTCCATGAGTGCTGATTAAACAAATTTGGGAACCCGTAAATCAAGCACAGTAAGAGAGACCTCTTAGCAAATGGGTGTTACCACACCCATCTCTGAAATGCTCACACATGGTTGGTTTCAGTTGGCAATTTAACACAGTCTAGAATCACTAGCGAAGGGAGTTTTCCTGAGGGATGATCTAGATTAGGTTAACATGTGAGTACAACTGAGGGAGGGAGGTGAAAATCCCCTCCCACTGTAGGGGATATTATGCTCTGGGCAGGGGATTTTGGACTGTAAGAGCATAGAGAAACTGAGCTGTGCATTAGGGTGTGTTCATCACTTGAATGCTCTTTTTCTTCACTGTGGATGTAATATGAACAACTGCTTCAAATGCCTGCTGCTTTAATTACCTTCAATGATGGACTGTGCAGTGGTTTGAATAAGAAATGTCCCCTATAGTAACAGCTCCTAAAGTTTCCTTAGGTTCCCCAAACATCCGACCACCTAGGGACTAAGTGTTTGTATGCTGTTGCCTTGATGTAGAAAGCACATAACTGGTGGAGAGCTTTAACAGTTTTTAGCTAATGAATGGAGGAGACAAAACAAATCAGGCAAGGACAGACACTAACACATATTTCCCCAGCATAACAGTCTGGCTATGAAAATCCATAAGACTATTAAATCATTGCATCTGTGAAAATGAAACTATATGTTTTTCAAAGAAAATAGCGTGCCTGCCTCAATTTTGGCTTAAAAATTTTGCCAATATAAGAAAGGGGGCATGATGCCCAGGAAAAACTGCTTCTTATACCAAGAATTATCTGGTCTATAAACAATTACAGATCCAAGCAAAACCACTAAAATGAAGGTAGATAAGATGATTCAAAGGGCTCTGCTCCCAGGGCCCAATACCCTGAGTTTGATTCCTAGTGGTCACATGTGGTGGAACCAATGTACACACACACACATACACATGAAATTACAAGCATGCATATGTTGACAACTGGAGGGACTACTCACCCAGAGAACGGAGCATCAGAGGCACAATGCAGGGAGCAAGAGAGTGGCCTTACTAGTCTTTGCAGTGGCTGGCCTGAAAGCCACTCCCACACACTACATTTGTAGATATTATCAACACGCAGCTTAAAACTCAGATGGGGGTCTCAAACCTCTCTTCCTCCTTCTTTCTTCTCCTCCTCTTCTTTGCCCCTCATCTTCTTATCCTCATCCAGAGCAAAGAATTTCAAGAGGAATGAGGAGCTGGAGAGATGGCTCAGAGCTTGCTTCCTTCCCTTCTAGAGGACAGTTTTGTTCCCCGGTATCTTCTTCAGTCAGCTTAAAACCTTCTGTTAGCCTAGTCACCCAAGGTTTCAGTGCCCTCTGCTGAGCATTGGTGCACCCACAGGCAATACACGGGAGGCTCTTCATTTCCTCTCCTCTCCCCTCTTCTCCTGTCTCCTGCCCTTCTCCTTCTCCTCCTCCTCTCTCACTCTCTCTCTCTTTTTCTTGGTCTCGCCCCCTCCCTCATCCTCTCTCCTCCTCTCTTTCCCTCTCCCAACAAATAGAACTAAAAATGAACCTTAAAAGTGTCCCAAGGGTCATCTTCACCTGTCAAAATTAACACTGCTCAGAGTCCTATTCAAAATTATCAACACTGCAGAAAGTTGAAGAAACTTATCTGCTGCTCACCATTTCCTGAGCAAATTATTTTCCTTCATATGAATTAACCAAGTCTCATCCAACTTCATCCAATAGCATTACTAATAACCAAAACAAGATGCAAGTCGGGGGGTGCGCACGCCTTTAATCCCAGCACTCGGGAGGCAGAGGCAGGCGATCTCTGTGAGTTCGAGGCCAGCCTGGTCTACAAGAGCTAGTTCCAGGACAGACACCAAAGCTACAGAGAAACCCTGTCTTGAAAAACCAAAAAAAAAAAAAAAAAAAGATGCAAAATAACTAAGGATGACACAGGTTGAAACCTGTGGGCATCTCTGCTCCTAGGATAACACTGCATCGCCTCTCACCAGTCCTTACTGAACTGAGTCTGGAGATAGAAATTTTAGGTCTTCACTCGTCCTGTGGAATCGGCGTGCTCTCAGCTTTCTGTAGGGAAAAGGCTACACATTTTTAGTAAAACACACATTGCCTTTCATGAGTCATAATCTGAGAAGTGTATTTTTATGTCTCCAATTAAAACAGGAAGAGAAGAAATAACCTACCAAAGATCTAACACCTCCTACAGTTCAGGGAATTGCTCTGTTTACCTAAAATACAAATTCTAATTAACATACCCAACCATCATTCTCAAGTTGTTTCTTAAGAGTGATCATTTGCTGCCTATATCAATCCATCTGAAAGGACACTGACAAAGTGGATGAAGCTACTGCTGCTTCAGAAGAAAAGTTCATTCAAACAGAATGACTAATACAAGACACAAGTCCTAGATTCCAGACAACACCTGCTAACATTGCATCCCTGCTTCTCTGATAAGCGTGGTAGCATTAGAAAAACATATGCATATATATTTATTTATGTTTATTTAAAACATGAAAGATTTTGTACTGGGTTGTTTAAATGGTCAAAGAATGATCAGCATTTAATTTTTAATTTATTTTCATAAAACTTGAATACCTTGCTGAACATGGTGGCATGCACCTTTAATCCCATCATTCAGGAGTCATAGGTAGGGAATGTCTGAGAGTTAAAGCCAGCTAACTCTACATAGTGAGCTCTATGCCAGCCAGGGCTACACAGTGAGATCTGTCTCAAAAAGAAGCAAACACCCAAACCTTGAATGCCTACTTCAGAACTTTAAAACAAGGTGTGACATTCTTCCCACCTGCTGTTGACTGTACTTTCTGCTTTGTTGATTCACTTGTGTCTTCCACAGTTGTGAGCTCAAAGCAAAAGACAGACTAAGCTTGTGTTTTCATGGAGCTTTAACAGCTAGGTGAGGATCCAGGTCTCTTATTTGCTACCTCCCTGACACTCTTTGTAAACATTGACCAGATTTTTATTCTGAAAAAAAAAATCAATCAGGAAAAGTAATAAGGCAAAATGCTGACTGAATTTAACCCTTAATTTCAATGAATTAATATATATAAGGTTTATATAAATATATAGCATATATTTTATATCATAGATTAATTAAATATAACATTACAAAATAATTGATATTATAATTAATATTTTATTCATTGTCAGTTAGATTATATATTAATATATTAATAATTATATGATATAATATATAAATTACATATTATAATTTTTATATAACATCTCTCCTTACATTTTATTTATCTACTTATTTATTTTACATTTGAACTTATATTTGCCTATTTTATAGTTATTTTATGCATTTTATTATATTATGTATCTATATATTTTGTATACTTTATATTTATTCATATTTGCATAGATTTATTTATCATAAGTAAATATAGAATATATAACATTTTATATTATTACATATTAATGCATTTGTATTGACACATGGTCATATTACTATTACATATTAATTAACTATAATATGTGATATAATTAATTATAATTTTATTGATATTACTATAATTAAAATAGTAATCATATTTTAAACTATAAATTATATAATACATGATGTATGATTCATATTATATCTTTATGTTAATTTATTTATTATATCTATTTTATGTTTTTTAATTATATTTATGTTTTTTATTTTTTGTATATATATTTGAATTTGCTACATATTTTTATTATATTTATATACTATGGATACTTTATATTATTATAAATTTTAATACGTAATATAAAATTTATGTATAGAATATATAAGATTTAGCTCATTGTCAGGGACCATTCTAGACAAAAATATATTAAGGACAAATCAATAATTAATTTATTTCATGCAAATGCAGCACTTGGTTATATGGTATTTTTCACAGGTGTACATTCTATGATCCTGAAATTCCAACAAGCTTTGTGTGAAAATGTTACCATATTGTGATAATTACTTCAGAGTTGATATGTGGAGAGAGAAAAAAAAATGGATAGATTGCTCTAGGGTTTAAGGCTTTAATCCCAGCAAAATGATGAGATAAAATCATTATGTAAGTTTACAATGGCTGTTAGGGGTATATACCACATTTAGATATTATCAAGAATAAAGAACAGTTTTTAATAAAATTTCCAATACTGATATCTGAAGCTGTTAAAGAGCCTACCAAATTTGTAAGAAATAAAGCAAAGTATTTTTATGGGCACCATCAGGTCATAGTGTGAAAACAGGAAGCTCTTTAGTGATGCAAATTAAATGTGTCATTGTAAGTTACTGTCACTAGGCAGCAGCATAAAACATTAGCTAAAGTATAGGCAGACTTTTGGTAAAAGCCTCATCATTGTAGAAATTCTATAGTTAAACAATTCAAACCAACTTTTAAAAATTTATTTATTAAAAATTTCCACCTTTTCCCCTCCTGCCATTTCCCTCTCCCTCTGCCCCCCCTCCCCCTCCCTCTCCAGTCCTAAGAGGAGTCAGGATTCCCTGCCCTGCGGGAAGTCCAAGGTCCTCCCCCCCTTCATCCAGGACTAGGAAGGTAAGCATACAAACAGACTAGGCTCCCACAAAGCCAGTCCATGCGGTAGAATCAAAACCCAATGCCATTGTCCTTGGCTTCTCAGTCAGCCCTCATCGTCAGCCACATTCAGAGAGTCCGGTTTAATCACATGCTCCATCAGTTCCAATCCAGTTGGCCTTGGTGAGCTCCCATTAGATCATTCCCACCATCTCTGTGGGTGGACACCCCTCGTGGTCCTGACTTCCTTGCTCATGTTCTCCCTCCTTCTGCTCTTCATTTGGACTTTGGGAACTCAGTCCAGTGCTCCAATGTGGGTCTCTGTCTCTATCTCCATCCATCGCCAGATGAAGGTTCTATGGTGATATGCAAGATATTCATCAGTGTGGCTATGGGATAAAGCCAGTTCAGGCACCCTCTCCTCTGCTGCCCAAGGAACAAGCTGCGGACATCTCCTTGGTCACCTGGGAACCCCTCGAGAGTCAAGTCTCTTGCCAACCCTAAAATGGCTCCCTTAATTAAGATATCAACTTCCCTGCTCCCATATCCACCCTTCCTCCATCTCAACCATCCCATTCCCCCAAGCTCTCCCCAATCTTCCCCTTCTCCCTTCTCTCTCCCCATCTCCCCTTACTCCCACTGCACCCCCACCCCCGTGCTCCCAACTTTTGCCTGGCAATCTTGTCTACTTTCAATATCCAGGAAGATAAATATATGTTTTTCTTTGGGTTCACATTCTTATTTAACTTCTCTAGGATCACAAATTATAGTCTCAATTTCCTTTATTTGTGGCTAGAATCCACTTATGAGAGAGTACATACCATATTAATCTTTTAGGGTCTGGGTTATCTCACTCAGTAAAGCGTTCCTTTTCTATTTCCATCTATTTGCATGCAAAATTCAAGATGTCATTGTTTTTACTGCTGAGTAGAACTCTAAAGTGTATATGTTCCAAACCTTTTTTTATCCATTCTTCTATTGAGGGGCACCTAGGTTGTTTGCAGGTTCTGGCTATTACAAATAGTGCTGCTATGAACATAGTTGAACAAATGCTTTTGTAGTATGATTGGGCATCTCTTGGGTATGTTCCCAAGAGTGGTATTGCTGGATCCTGAGGTAGGCTGATTCCCAATTTCCTGAGAAACTGCCACAACTGATGTCCAAAGTGGGTGCACAAGTTTGCATTCCCACCAGCCATGGATAAATGTTCCTCTTACTCCACATTCTCTCCAGCATAGGCTATCATTGGTGTTTTTGATTTTAGCCATTCTGACAGGTGTAAGATGGTATCTCAAAGTTGTTTTGAATTGCATTTCCCTGATCATTAAGGAGGTTGAGCATGACCTTAAATGTCTTTTGGCTGTTTGAACTTCTTCTGTTGAGAATTCTCTGTTCAATTCAGTACCCCATTTTTTAATTGGGTTATTTGGAGTTTTAATGTCTAGTTTCTTTAGTTCTTTATATATTTTGAAGATCAGACCTTTGTCTGATGCGGAGTTGGTGAAGATCTTCTCCCAGTCAGTAGGTTGCCTTTTTGTCACAATGGCAGTGTCCTTTGCATTACAGAAGCTTCTCAGTTTCAGGAGGTCCCATTTATTCATTGTTTGCTCTTATTGTCTGTACTATTGGGGTTCTACCTAGGAAGTGGTCTTCTGTGCCCATGTGTTGCACACTACTTCCCATTTTCCCTTCTATCAGTTTTGGTGTGGTCAGATTAATGTTGAGGTCTTTAATCCATTTGGACTTGAGTTTTGTGCATGATGATAGATATGGATCTATTTTCATTCTTCTACAGGTTGACATCCAGTTATGCCAGCATCATTTGTTAAAGATGCTCTTTTTTCCACTGTATAATTTTAGCTCCTTTGTTGAAAATCAGATGTCCATAAATTTGTGGATTAATATACTTGTCTTTGATTTGATTCCATTGTATAACATCTCTGTTTTTATGCCAATGCCAAGCTGTTTTCATTAATGTAGCTCTGTAATAGAGTTTGAAGTCAGGGATGGTAATGCCTCCAGAAGTACTTTTATTGTAGAGGATTGTTTTGGCTATCCCAGGTTTTTTGTTTTTCTATATAAAGTTGATTATTGTTCTCTCAAGGTCTGTGAAGAATTTTGTTGGGATTTTGATGTGGATTGCATTGAATCTATAGATTGCTCTTGCTAGAATTGCCATTTTTACTATGTTGATCCTCTCAATGCAAGAACACGGGAGATCCTTCCATTTTCTGGTATCCTCTTCAATTTCTTTCTTCAAAGACTTAAAGTTCCTATCAAATAGATCTTTCACTTCCTTGGTTTGAGTTACCCCAATATATTTTGTGCTATTTGTGGCTATGGTGAAAGGTGATGCTTCTCTGATTTCCCTCTCTGCTTCTTTATCCTTTGTGTATAGGAGGGCTACTGATTTTTTGGAGTTGATCTTGTATCCTGCCACATTACTAAAGGTGTTTATCAGCTGTAGGAGTTCTTTGGTAGAGTTTTTGTGGTCGCTTATGTACACTATCATATCATCTGCAAATAACAAAAGTTTGACTTCTTCCTTTCCAATGAAAATCCCCTTGATCTCCTTATGCTGTCTTATTGCTAAAACTTCAAGCACTATATTGAAGAGGTATGGAAAGACTGGACAGCCTTGTCTTGTTCCTGATTTTAGTGGGATGGCTTTGAGTTTCTCTCCATTTAACTTAATGTTAGCTGTTGGCTTCCTATATATTGCTTTTGTTATATTTAGAAATGAACCTTGTATCCCTAATCTCTCCAAGACCTTTATCATAAAGGGGTGTTGAATTTTGTCAAATGCTTTTTCCACTTCTAATGAAATGATCATATGGTTTTTTTCCTTCAGTTTATTTATATGATGGATTACATTGATAGATTTTCATATGTTGAACAAGCCCTGCCTCTCTGGGATGAAGCCTACTTGATCATAATGTATAATTTCTTAGATGTGTTCTTGGATTCTGTTTGCCAGTATTTTATTAAGAATTTTTGCATCAATATTCATGAGTGAGATTGGTCTGTAATTCTCTTTCTTGGTTAAGTCTTTGTGTGGTTTTGGTATCAGGGTGACTGTAGGTAGCTTCATAAAAGGAGTGTGCCAATGACTCTTCTGTTTCTATTTTGTGAAACACATTAAGGAATATAGGTATTAGCTCTTCTTGGGAGTTCTGGTAGAATTTTGCATTGAAACCATCTGGTCCTGATCTTTTTTGGTAGGGAAGTTTCTGGTGACAATTTCTAATTCCTCACGACTTACAGGTCTATTTAAATTGTTCACCTGGTCTTGATTTAATTTTGATATATCATACTTAACTAAAAAATGTCAATTTCTTTCACATTTTCCAATTTTGTGGCATACAGGCTTTTGTAGTAAGATCTTATGATTCTCTGAATTTCCTCTGTGTCTGTGGTTATTTCCCCCTTTTCATTTCTGATCTTGTTAATTTGCATGTTCTTGCTCTGCCTTTTGATTAGTTTTGATAGGGGTTCGTCAATCTTGTTGATTTTCTCCTGGAACCAGCTTTTTGTTTCATTGATTCTCTGGATTGTTTTCTATGATTCTATTTTGTTGATTTCAGCCCTCAGTTTGATTATTTCCAGTCTTCTACTCCTCCTGGGTGAATCTGCCTCTTTTTTTTTTCTAGAGCTTTCAGCTGTGCTGTTAAGTCTCTAATGTGTGCTTTCTCCGTTTTTTTTTTAATGTGGGCACTTAGTGCTATGAACTTTCCTCTTAGCACTGCTCTTATAGGTTTGAGTATGTTGTGTCTTTATTTTCATTGAATTCAAGGAAGACCTTCATTTCTTTCTTTATTTCTTCCTTGACCCAGGGGTGGTTCAGTAGTTACTGTTTAGTTTCCATGAGATTGAAGGCTTTCTGGGGGTAGAACTGTTGTTAAATTCTAACTTTATTCCATGGTGATCCAAGAGTACACAAGTGGTTACTACAATTTCTTTGTATCTATGGATGCTTGCTTTGTTACCAGTTACGTGATCCATTTTTGAGAAGGTTCCATGTGATGCTGAGAAGAAGGTATATTCTTTTCTATTTGGGTGGAATGTTCAATAGATGTATGTTAAGTCCATTTGGTTCATTACATCTGTTAGTTCTCTTATTTCTCTGTTAAGTGTCTGTCTGGTTGTCCTGTCCATTGGTGAGAGAGGAGTGTTGAAATCTCTCACTATTAGAGTGTGGGGTTTGATGTATGCTTTGAGTTCTGGTAATTTTTTTTTACATATGTGGGTGCTTTTATAATAGGGGCGTAGATATCAGGATTGAGACTTCCTCCTGATAAATTGTTCCTGTTATGAGTATAAAGTGTCCATCTCCATCTCTTCTGATTGAATTTAGTTTGAAATCAATTATGTCAGATATTAGTATAGCCATACCCGTTTGTTTCTTTGGTCTGTTTGATTGGAAAACCTTTTCCCAACCCTTTTCTGATGGAGGAAGGTCATTGGTTAATTAATAAAGAAACTGCTTGGCCCTCATAGGTTAGAACATAGGTGGGTGGAGTAAACAGAACAGAATGCTGGGAGGAAGAGGAAGTGAGCTTAGATGCCATACCACTGCTCTCCAGGCCAGACGTGATGAAGCAAGCAGCCAGGTCAGACATGCTGAATCTTTCCTGGTAAGACTGGTGCTACACAGATTATGAGAGATGGGTTGATCGGGATATGAGAATTAGCCAGTAAGGGCTAGAGCTAATGGGCCAAGCAGTGTTTACATGAATACAGTTTGTGTGTTGTTATTTCGGGGCATAAGCTAGCAAGGTGGCCAGGAGCCGGGCGGGAATGCTGCCCACAGCTCCCACAACACTTTTCTCTGAGGTAGTATCTGTCTTTGTGTTTGAGGTGTGTTTCTTGTAAACAGCAGAATGTTGGATCATGTTTTTGTATCCATTCTCTTAACCTGTGCCTTTTTATAGGTGAATTGAGTTCATTGATATTAAGTGATATTAATGACCAGTGATTGTTAACTCTGGTTATTTTCTCTGGTGGTAGTGTTTGTGTGTTTCCCTTCTTTGAGTTGTGCTGGTGGAGGGTTGTCAGATGCTTGTGTTATTATGGGTGTTTTTGGCTTCCTTGGTTTGTAATTTTTCTTCTAGTATTTTCTGTAAGGCTTGGTTTGTGGGTACATATTGTTTAAATCTGTTTTTGTCCTGGAATATCTTGTTTTCTCCATCGATGGTGAAAGAAAGCTTTGCTGGGTATGGTAGTCTGGGCTTGCATACATGGTCTCTTAGTGTCTGCAACACATCTATCCAAGACCTTCTGGCTTTCATGGTTTCCGTTGAGAAGTCAGGTGTAATTCTGATAAATTTCCCTTATATGTTACTTGACCTTTTTCCCTTGTAGCTCTTAATATTCATTCTTTATTCTGTATGTTTTGTGTTTTCATTATTATATGGCATGGGGATGCCTTTTTTGATCCAGTCTATTTGGTGTTCTGTATGCTTCTTGAACCTTCATAGGAATATCCTTCTTTAGGTTGGGAAAGTATTCTTATATAATTGTGTTGAATATATTTTCTGGGCCTTTGAGCTGTAATTCTTCTCCTTCTTCTACCTCTATTATTCTTAGGTTTGGTCTTTTCACGGTGTCTCAGATTTCCTGGATGTTTTGTGTTAAGAATTTGTTGGATTTGTTTTGTTCTTTAATCAATGAGTTTATTTCCTCTATAGTATCTTCAGTGTCTGAGATTCTTTCTTCTATCTCTTGTATTCTGTTGGTAATACTTGTCTCTGTAGTTCCTGTTCATTTACCCAGATTTTCCATATCCAGTCTTCCCTTGGTTTGTGTTTTCTTTATTACCTCCATTTCATTTTTCAAATCTTGAACAGTTTCTTTATCTGTTTGATTGCTTTTTCTTGTTTTTCTTGGGTATCTTTGAGAGATTTATTCATTTCCTCTACCTTTTTGTTTGTCATCTCCGTTTTTTATGACAGTTTTCACGTCCTGTTTAAGGTCCTTTATTATTTTCATAATGTTCCGCTTAAAGTCAATTTCTTCTATTTTTTTCTGGAGTAGGGTGTTCAATTCTTCCTGTTGCGTGATGGCTGGATTCTGGTCATATCATGCCTTTCAGATTGTTGGAGGAATTCTTGCATTGGTGCCTGCCCATCTCTTCTTTCAAATGCAGCCAGGAGAGTCTTGGCGTCTTGGTTCAATCTTTGCTGAGACTGACTCTCTGGGTGGATCTCCTCAGTGCAAGAGCATGAACTGTTCCTAGGCCAAGGACCAATCTGGATGGATCTCCTCAGCACAGGAACAGGGTATCCTGGTAGTCCAAGGACCCCCACAGACAAAACGGCGAACTTGGGGGGAGGGCAGGGTTATGTAGAACAAAGAATAGCCTGAAGCTGAAGGGCCCTGCATTCCCTTCAGGGACCTTCTGACCTGCCCAGCTGACAGACACTCACCCCTCTGGGTAGATAGCATCAGTGCAGAACTCAGAACTGTTCCTGGGCCAAGGATCTTGCAGAGAATAGGGCAGGCTTGGGGGAGGCAGGGTTGTGTGTAACAAAGAAGTCCCTGCAGCAGGTGTTGAGGGGGCCCTGGGCTCCCTTCCCAGACTATCCACCCCAGGATGGCAAACACTCACTGGTCTGGATGGAAATCCTCAGCACAGAAACAGGTAGTCCAAGGACCCCCATAGACAAAAGCCAAACCAACTTTTCAGATCACTTATGTATGGAGCAACAATCACTCTGTCAGGCTGGAGAGATGGCTCAGCAGTTAAGAGCATTGCATGCTCTTCCAAAGGTCCTGAGTTCAATTCCCAGCAACCACATGGTGGCTTACAACCATCTGTAATGAGGTCTGGTGCCCTCTTCTGGCTTGCAGGCATACACACAGACAGAATATTGTATACATAATAAATAAATAAGTATAAAAAGTCACTCTGTCTTTATTATATCACATTGGAGCTGTGAAAACCATCAAGAGAGTATGGAAGCATCTTTAACATGTTCTCATCTGGATAATGCTTCTCCAAAATTCCATTTTTAGAACCACTGCAGCTACGAGATTCTGTAAGAAATCAGCTACATTAAAATGGTAGAAATAGAACTATTCGCTGATGGACCATTACAAAGTCCATTTGCACCCCCTCTGTTCATCTTGCATTTGTATTTGTGTCTATGTGGCTTCGAGCTCATTGTGAACTCAGAATCTATGACTACAGATGTTCATGCTTGATGATAAACATAGTTTAAATATGATGCATAAGTTCAGATGAAAGATAAGAGTCAAGACTTTAGAGAGTTGTGCAAATAACATTTCAAATTAGTTTACATCCCACATGAAATCACTAGCAAACTGGAAAATATTGGAGAGGGCAAGTGAGTGATTAAAACTAGAAAATCAACAGGAACATTAAAGAAGTAGGGGGCGGGAGGACGGGTTTCTGTAATCTCACAGAGCTAAGCATAAAATTGCAACCCTTCTTAACAATTGATTCAATTCTTGTTGAGAGTGCGGCTCATGTTCTTGTATGAGATGAAGTTATTTTTTCAAGTATTTTATTTTTTCATATAAAGATTAGTTGATCCCTACTCCACATTTGCAATGAAATGCTAGTCTTCCATTATGTTGACACACACGATACATCTTCATCTTTCATCTGCATCTATATTTTCACTATTGCTGCTATTTGTAACATAAACATTAAAAATATATAATTAAAAGTGAAAGACACTTGTATAGATTGTCATTTACAAGTTTAAAAAAAGGAAGACAGGTTTTGGAGCTGCTAAAAATAGTTTTATATTATTACTCCTACAGATTTGTGTTCCCATTGTGTCTATCCCAAACGTATCATCCTTCTGGTTTCATTATAATCATATCTTCTTCTTCCTCCTCTTCCTTCTCCTCCTTCTCTTCTTCTTCCTCCTCCTTTTCCTCTTCCTCTTCTGCCCCTCCTCTTCCTCCTCCTCCTTTTCTTCCTCCTCTTCTTTTTTCCTTTTCTTCCTCCTGCTTCTTCCTCTCTCTCTCTCTCATCCTCTTTCTTTTTCTGTCTCCCATTAGTATAGACTAGCTTCAAGCTTAACATCTTCCTGTCTCCCTGTGCTTAGGTCTGGGGTTACAGGGATTGCAACTGTCTTAGTTCCTCTTTCCTCTTCTATTAGTGTGATAAGGCACCAGGACTAAGAAAATTTAAAGAAGAAAATGTTTATTTGAGGGTTTATGGTTGCAGATAGTATCTTTTATATTACTTTGAAGAGATTCAACTTATAAAGGAAAACATTTAATTGGGGGCTTGCTTACAGTTGCAGAGGGTGAGTCCATTATCTCTATGATGGAAGCCATGGAAGTAAGTATGCAGGCACTGGGGCAGTAGCTGAGAGATTACATATGATCTACAAGTAAGAGGGAGAGAGAGAGAGTTAACTGGGAACAACATGTGCTTTTGAAACCTCAAAGCCTGCCCTCAGTGACACACCTCCTCCAACAAGGCTACTTCCCTATTATTTCTTAAGCAGTTCCACAAAATTCAGGCAAAGTATTCAAATACACAAGCCTATTAGGGTCCATTCAAACAGTCACCCTAGAGTTTATGCTACCTGTATTATATCTATGTCTCTATGTATGTATGCATACATTATGCATGCATGTATGTGTATATGTATCTGTGTATCTATATATCTATGTATGCATGTATCTATCATCTATCAATCATTATCAATTGTCTAGCCATTATGAATCCATCTACTCATCATCTGTATCAGTTTTCTGTTTATGAAGTGATTGTTCTTTCTCACAGTATTATGCTTGTGAGACAGTCTTGCCGCAGGGAGTCAAGTTGACCATTAAAATGAATTTCTAAAGTAACTTTGTAGCCCTCTTATTTTGATGGACTTGTCAATTATTGTTATGACTGCTTAGAGCTTTCGTGAAGTACAATGGATATTTCTATGCATGTAACTTCTGACATTTTACTTGTTTCGTAGAAAAAAGACCCAAGAGTAGAATTTGTTAAATGAGAAGGTTCTTAGCTGGTATTAAACTATTTTTCCAAATAATTGTGCATCCCTTTTTGTTTCAAGTTCATGATAGATCATTGTTCCTATTGCTACACTGTCTCACTGATATTTAAGTGTTCAGTTTTATTAAAAATTGCTGATCTGTATGTATTTGATGCTATCATATGTAGGCTAAATTTTGCATTTTTTATTTGATCATAAATGATGGCAATCAAGTTTTTTATACCTGTACCAGTCATTTGGGTGTCTCCATTTCTGAAAAGATTTTGGTCACTTCTGCTAATGTGTTTTATGTTTCTTATGTCTTGATGTTATTTTTTTTAACACTTTGGTGCTAATATATGTCTGAAGGTTGTCTGATTTTGGTTGTAAACTTGATTGTGTTAGGAGATACTTAGCAAAATCAAGGTGCTTCTGGAGACAGTTGGTGTTTGGGTCAGCAAGCTGAGGGAGGAAGAGTTTCTCTGAATGAAGGAAGCCTATTCACTAGCCTAGGGTCTGGATGCAACAACAATAACAACAGAATAGATACTGTAAGGGTTAGGTTCATCGAAAACTTGAAAGAATCTAGAATCGCTCATGGAGATTATTTCATTATGTTAACTGAGGTAAGGAGACCCACCACTGAGGGTGGTACCCTTGGGTTGAGATTCTGTATTGCCTAGTAGGATGTGTTTACTCTCTCTTATCTTCTGACTGTAGACGTGATGTGACCAGATGCTATTAGTTCATGGAGATTAGCCTTCAGTTTCATGCTGATACATCTGGCTCATCTCATTATCTCCTTCCATACTCAAATGGTAGGATTCATAGAAGTTTATCTCATTGATGGCAGAAATCCTTAAAATTCTGTGTTTAATTTGGTTGAAAATACATTGCCACATTCTACAGCATACCAATGTCACCAATTCAAAATGTCATGTTAATAGATTCTTACCTCTGAAGTTATCATAGCCTATATATAAAAAGACAGGATTTTTCTTTTAATTCTAGAAAGCCGTAGCTTATTTTCCGTTGTGTAACATTTTCATCAACACAATAAAATGGAAGACACAATCTATCTGTGTGGTCAGGTGCATAGTCCAAGCCCTGGAGAGCCCTTTGGCTGAGTGCTATCTCTAAAGATCATGTAAAGTGTAAGAAAGAAATACTATCTTCCATTTCACAGACCACGTTTGGTTTTCTGAGAAGGGCCTCCTTTCTGTAACCTTCTAGAAATACATGCTTTGATTTAGAATTGGGATTTTCCCAGAAGACTACATATTTATTTTTCTTAAGGTCAATCAGAATTATTAATAGTGAATGGAAAAATGGCTGAGGTTGTTTATATATATATATATATATAGTGTGTGTGTGTGTGTGTGTGTATTTATTTGCAGAAGACCTGGCATTCGATTCTCAGCACTCACATGAGGGCTCAGGACCATCTTCCTGAGCTCCGGTAACTAGCTGGGAAAGATGGAGCTTGCGCCCCCCCCTGTGCCGGGTTGGGGGCAAAATAACCCCACGTTGGGCGCCAAAATGTGGCGGCGCAAATGAATGCAGACAGATTATATAGATATATACAGCTTTAATAAGGAAATAGACTTACAGGACCACAGGTTCCCGTGGAGCACAGCAGAGCAAAAGAAAAAAAGGGCTGCTGGGCTCACGCCCGGCAGATTTATCCGTAAACATTAGCCCGAGGCGAACACGCCCCCAATGGGTGGGGCTATATCCCTACATCTGTACCTCCAGTTCCTGGGGGTCCAATACACTTTGCTGACCTGTATGTATGTGCACCACATTTGTATAAACAACTTGCACTAGACATCATGTGCACATACCCGTTGTTCATCACTGCCTTTAAGCTCATTATTATTTTTATTCTACAGGTTGTTCTAAGCTGTTCTATGCTTCTGCACCTGCTTCAATCTCTTGACAAGTAGTCTCTCCTAGTGGAGATACTGGTGAAAAAATCCCATTGGATTCCCACCTTCTCTTCCATGTGACTTTTCTACTGCTGTTCAGCTTCTCACGCTGGCAGGGAGTGTGTATGTGTATTTCTGTGCATGCTACTCTGAACCATTAAAGCTTGTGCAAAATTTCAATGAATTATAAAGGCACAGGAAATAGATGGTAAACGTCTAGATAAACCACAGGCTTCACAGTGTGTCTAAGATATGCCATCGTCACTGATCCTGCTGACAAGGAACTGACTGCAGTTGTCCCACCAATCTTTGCCTTTCTTTGATGTAGGAAACAGTTTAGAAATCTGAGCAAGGCTTTTGGCTAACAAGGTCAAATGTGTTTAGAATTTGGAGCACAGAGCAATTGTTCTGTGCACTTTCTACTTAAAATTTGTTCGTTTTTTCGAGACAAGGTATTGCTATGTAGATCACTCTGGTGAACCAAGCACATTCTTGTTCCAGTCTCTCACCCTGGGATTACAGATGTATACCACAAGGTCTTCCTTCTGGTTCACAATTTTGCATCTATGTATTTTTTCCTCTGCTGGGGAAGAAATAATAATTTTGCTTTGACAAAAAATTGGTATAGCCCTATATTGTGCAAGTGAGTTACCCCCCACACACACGCACAAAACCATTTCATTTCTTTTTTTATCCAATGTCTCATTGTGAAGCCTAGGCTGTTTTGGAACTTGTTATGTAAAACAAGCTAACATAGAGATCTGCATATGAAGCCATCAAATAACATTGGGTTTCAAGGCAAGAGGCAAAATCTATTTTCCTTTAGAATCAGAAGCAAAGCTACTCATTCTCAACACCTGTTTTCACACTAGACTGAAGTAACAGCTCTTCGTGAAGAAAGAGAAGCCCTGACCTCATATAAGAACAAAGCAAAAGGTATACAGACTGGAAAATAATGAACCAAAAAAAAATTCTGTTTTTAATTGTGAGGTTGTCAGAAGGAAGAGAATATTAACTTATTTATTCTTTTATTCGATCAATATTTAGAAAGTAGCTTTTTGTAGCAGATGTCATGACTGTAAAATCTGTAAAACCAGCATTAAAAATTCCCAAAAGTAGAAGGGAGGACTCTAAATATATAGGATTGAAGCTTAACATTAAGAAGTTAATTGTTTCCTGGATATTAACAATGAGTAATTAAAATTTAATATTTAGAAGTGCAATTTACAATAGCACCAAAACATTAAAAATTTTAGATATGATTATATAGGATCTATATGTGGATAACTACAGTGTCCAAAAGAAATCAAATTGTTAAATAAGTGCAGAAGTATTCTATATTTGAAGACGGATAGATTCACTTTTGTTAAAATGTCAAATTTCTTCAATTTTATCTATGGTATACAATCTCAAACCAATTTTGAAATTGGATTTTAAAAATCTGATTTTAAGTATAAAGAAATAGCTAGAATAATCTCCACAATTTTGATGAAAAATGAAAGAGTTTGGAGAATTCATAAAGAATAATTTTGAGGTTCTAATCTAGAATATTCAAATAAGCATTATTCTACAGAACAAACTGATGCATACTTGTCATTGGATGGTATAGGCAAGAGAATCAGATCTTGTTCAAGGTAAACCTTGCTTATATATATAGTTCGAAGCTAATTTGGTTTACATGAGATCATGTTTCAAGTAATAAAATAAAACAAAAACCAAAAAGGATAAACAGATACATAAATAAAAAGAACAGAATATGCATCCACCTATAGAGCCACATCAATACAACTGATTCTTGTTTGTTTTTTTCTTTTAGTAAAACACAAGACCTATCAATAGTTAACAGGACATGATACACATTCTTCTTTGCCTGCACACACAAACAAACACACACAGACATCTGTGTGATAAGTAGTGCTAGAAAAATTAGATCTCAATGTATAACAATTTAACAAACTTTTAGATTTCTTCACTTTAAGCAAAAATTAATTTTTAAACAAAGAACTAAATATAAAAACAAAGAATTGTAAAACTCTCCGATGCTAATACAGTTGATGATTTATATAAACGTTACTTGGTGAAAAATTTATAAAATTTTATATGCAATGCCTAAAGTTCAATTCATAAATAAGAAAAAAACTGCTGTATAAGACAGTTTAAAGATATTGAAAACACATTCTGCAAACTGGAAGTACAAATTTGCAAAATACAGACGATGTGTGTTCAGATATTCGAAGAACGCTGAATACTGCATGTTAGGGAAAGACAGAGCCCAAGTAAGCCCTGAGCCTACAGCCAAATAGATCCACCGAAGATGTATAGAATGACAAGTAGCGCATAAACATGTCCAGCATCATCTGTCGGTGGGGAAATGTAAATAAAACCATCCCTGAGATGTCAGCAGATGCCTAGGAGAATGCTGACATAATGCTCATCATTCACACTGGCAGTAGAGGAAGGAACAGCCGCTCGGAAAGATGGTTAACAGTTTTGTATAAAGATAGACAATCTGGGGTATGATTCTGGAATCACCCTTCTCATTTTAAAAGCTGAGCCTTATGAAAGCCGTAACGTGAAAGTTTATAGACGTTCTTTTTATACTTTCCTCCAACAGGGCAGGCAGAGGAACTTTGCGGTTAACACACCTGGCAAATGCTATCTAGTTAATAGATATAGCAATAGTTGTACTGATGATTGGCTCCCTCTAGAGGATATGGTAAGAATGACAATATACCATTTTGGTCTTTCAGCCAAAATTATGTAATCTAAGCGCAATCAGGAGAAAAATTCTGACTATTTAAAATTGGGAACGTTCTATGAAATACGCTATCAGAATTTTCCAAAACTTTCAAAAATAGTCAAATGAGAAAGGATCCAAGAACATCCCAAAGAGAAACGAGGAATAAACACACTGTGTGTGTGTTGGGGGGGGGGGCAATCTTCAAATTCAGGGAACAGGTGAAATCCAAACAAGAGATTAATTAGGATAATTACCCCAATTGAGTCATTATTTCTGCCAAATTTATCATAAAAATGGCATGTCTGTTTTTCCTTTCTATTTTTTCCACAAGGAAAGAAAAAAAGATAATAATAGAAAAACTGAGTATTGGCTGCATGAAAGCTTTTAACAATGTTCTGCAACTCTAAAATTTATGATAAAAGAAAATTTGTGGTTTACAGCATGAATTCCCCTTTACTTCTCCGACCATATCCTTTGTGGTTTTACAGTGATAGGCTGTGTTTCATCGTTACAACTTTAGGTGCGTGTTTTTGGCTAGATGATGTCTCTGTTTCCTTCAAAAATGAATTATTCTATTTATAGAATGGTTGGAGAGATGTGGCACGGTGAAAGAGCAACTGTAACGAAGCCTAGAAAACATTCCTATCATTGCCAACACAAGTGGACATACAAAGGTAGGAATCTAGAATCTTATACTTGACAACTGGTTAGATGTCTAGAAAGTTAGTGGGGAATTTTAGCTCTACGTTCAATGTTAACAATGAGAAGTTAAACTAGGTTAGTCTTAAGAATGTTGTTAGCTATTTTGTAATGGTCTATTTACGTCTATTTACCTACCTACTAGAGTGTGTACTTATTCCTGTAACTGTAGCAGCCTAATTCTTGACACATAAAATATATTCATAAATATACTTAGGGTGAGTATAATAAGTTATATTTTTCCTGAGGTGAAGATTAAGGGAGCTTTATATTTACTAAAGTAAAATGTACAATTATAATGACTAACACCTGAGTGAGTTTTGTTTAATGAATCAATATAAAGGTATTTTGTTTTGAGAAGATGATTAAAATTAGTTTTGCTTATGAACATCCTCAGACAATTGTTTTTGTTTTGTTTTACATTAACTGAATTATTTTTGCATTATTGTGTGTTCCTTCCTGGGACTCAATTTTTCCTTATGGTATTATCTGAGTAAGTCTGTCGTTGTGCTAATGAAAGATAAACAACATTACTTTGTGATGTGTGATTGTTGGGACACATTTACAAGTATATTTGTATATTTTAAATGTTTTAATGCTATAGAAAAATATTTCATCATTACAGATTACCCCGAGTGTCCAAGACGGCATCGGACAGCTCTGAGACTGGCCAGCATGGCACTGGTTTTCTTGGTGGCCACCATGATAGGACTAGCCACCCACAGTGAGTGCCCTCAAAGCTACCTACCCAGATGTGGAGACCATGGTATTTCCTGAGGTGCTTCCCTGACTCTCTCCAAAGTTATAGAATCACTTTGCATTTTACCCTGTGCTGGTTTTTTATCATGATTTTACTTCTGTTGACATGAAGTGATCCCACTGTGATTACTAATGAACTAATGATATCCTATTCTTATGTCTTATATCTATCCTGCCTTAATTTTAACTAATTGGCAAGTATGTGGATTTGGTCGTAAGTCTTCTAGGAGATGAAGTTGTAGATTTTAGTGAAAGAACGTAAGTTTTATGGAAGTCAGCTTTATCCTTTAAGTATATTACAAAATCAGATGTTTTGAAACTTGCAGCAAAACTTACCAGCTAAGTTGAAAAGTTAGGTTCAAATCAAATTCAAGGTCTATTGCTAAAGTCAACAGCACACAAATAAAAATATACAATTGCATTTGTTATTGCTTTAATTTGCAGATACCACTTGTCAGGAATTGTAATAAATATCCGATTTATAATATGTTTAGGTCTCTGTGAAGTGCTTACCATGAAGATACTGAGTGGTGTAATGATCCTATGACTAACTTAAGTTCACATATAATTCCAATCCATCACATTAGGGCATTTTAATAAATATAAGGAGAATTAAACTTTCTTAATCTTTAATATGAGTAGGGAAAAGTTTTTATCTATTTTAATTTGAGTTAGATAATATTTTGTGTCTCTATATGAGTCTTGGCAGGAAGAAACCTCATCTCTAAATTCACATGTCGTTTGCAAAATTAAAACGTAGAGATATTATTGATCGGACCCCTTCTTGAGAAGCAATTTGTGTATTAAATAGGAATTTTATTAAAATAAAGGGATTCAGGCTTATATGTGTAGAAACATAATTAGCATTGTATTTTTTTTTTTTTTTTTTTTTTTTTTTTTTACTTCTCAGTAAGTCATCTGAGTGTATATTCCTTAAGTGAGAAGCATAAGGAGGGGATATTTGGTAATAATGAAACCAGACATTGTGGCTGTATGGATAGTTCTCCTGGGAAACAACAGGACAAAATAAACTCCACAGGTAAGTGATTTGTGTCACTGCATTTTAAGAAGGGGATTATTTACCTCTATCCTTTCAGCTTCTGTTTTGGAAGCCAAGCAAATTAAGCTGGCAAAAGACAAAATTACAATAGAAAAAGTTGTTAGAATTCACACTGGAGCTAAGAAGAGGTTCCTCACGTGTGTGTGTGTGTGTGTGTGTATTCATGTATGTGTACATGCAAGTATGTGTGCGTGTGTGTGGATACACGTGTGAAGATGTATTTGTGAAGAGCCAAAGACAACCTGTGGGAATTGTTGTTTGTTTTTTTTGCTTTGTTTTCTTCTTTCAGATTGGAAGGCTTGGTGACAGACACTTTTACCCATTGAGGCATGCTGCTGGCCCCCAAAAGCCCTCTATGACAGTTACAGATTTGTTCAGCACTCAAGAGACTGAGGCAGGAGGATCACCAAATGCCCTATGCCAGCCTGAAGGACTCAAGGAGATCTTGCCTCAAAAACGAAAACAAGACAAACACATACATTTCTATGTTTTTTTAGGAAAAATGTTGTGATCTCAAAAGCTAGTTTTTGCATAGAGTTTATTTTCAATTTTTTTTGGTAGATTCTGTTTTTACATTAATCCTCTTTTATATGTATCAAATTTTTGAAAATATTTATGAACATTTAAAAATATTCACTCTTAGAAAATAAAAGTAACTAAAATTTAAGTAAAGTACAATTTTATATATCTGTGACTTAGATTAAAACATAAATAATTATTTCAGTTAAAACATATATACAATTTCTGAATATTGTTTTATTTTTTATTTCTTTTTTTTAGGTTTAATAATCTTTTTTGGTTTTTTTAATTTTATTTTTCCATTCAAAAATTTACACTTCCTCCGCTCCCATTACCCTTCTGCTCCCTTACTCCCCCTTCTTTCTCCCCCTCCCTCCTTTAGAGAGGGCAAGAAACCCTGCCCTGTGGGAAGTACAAGGCCCTCCTCCTTACTTTCAGGCCAAGGAAGCTTTGCATCCAAATAGACTAGGGTCCCAAAAAGCCATTACATGCAGTAGAAACAAGTCCCAGTGTCTTTATCAATGGCTTCTCAGTCAGCTCCCATTTTCAGCAACATTCAGAGAATCTGGTTTTATCGCATGCTCATTCAGTCCCAGTCCAGCTGGACTTGGTGAGCTCCCATTAGAACAGGCACACTGTCTCAGTGGGTTGATCAACCTCTCGCGGTCCAGACTTCTTTGCTCTCCTTCTCTCTCCTTCTGCTCTTCAACTGGACCTTGGGGGCTCAGTCCGTTGTTCTGATGAGGGTCTCTGTCTCTATCTCCATCCGTCGCTGGACGAAGATTCTGTGGTGATATTCGAGATAGTCATCGGTGTGATAGTGGGGTAAGGCCAGTTCAGGCACCCTCTGCTCTGCTGCCCAAGGACGTAGCTGGGGACATCCCCTTTTTAATACTCGTTTTCTTTCCAAGGAGATAAATTTAGTGGCCACTGAGGCTAAGTTATTTTGCAATGTTTTTGCAGTCCATTAAGAAGATAGTTTCTGTATTGAAAGAAAATTTTGAAAATAACTTCTTCCTCAGCACTGAAGCATTCATCTAACTATTCTTTGGATAGCTAAGCAGAGATTCTTGTTGCTCCTAAGCCATAGCTATTGTCATCTGAGACACTTTCATTGTGTACCTGTGACTTTCATCATTCATGGTTCAGGCATCATTGAAAATAAGAAAGCAATGAGGAAGAAGCTAGAATGCCCTGGATTTGTGTTTGTGTGCAAAGCAGCATCCATCAAGATGTAATAGAATCTGGTTCCAGTTTTTTTTTTATTTGTTCCCCTGACATTACTGAAACAATACAAATATTGAAAGCATGCCCCACTATGGAGAAGCAGCATCACTCTAGGACTCTGTCCTGGTCTGACCCACAACCTTGGTGCTGTGTCCTCCACACTCAGACCCATGTAACTCATTGGCTTCTGCATTAACCTAGTAATACCTCACTTGCCTGTGTATTTAGCTGGAAACTTTCCCGCTACGATGTCCTAAATAAAGTTGTATATTGACATGAAAAAATGATATCAGATAAAAACCTGAATAATCAAAGAAGCCAAGGAGAAGCCACCAGTGCCTTCCTATCTCTTCCATTCTTCCCTCCAAAAGGGCTGAGATCCTCTCTCTGTCCTGCCTTATCACTTCCTCTCTCTCTCTGTCTATAGTCCTCCTGTTGTAATATGAGTGGTGGGCTGCGTCCCCGGCACCCAGCTGCCCGCATGGCTAGCTTATGCCCCGAAATAATTACACGGAAACTGTATTCTTTTAATCACTGCCTGGCCCATTAGTTGCAGCCTCTTATTGGCTAGCTCTTACATATTGATCTAACCCATTTCTGATATTCTGTGTAGCCCCACGAGGTGGCTTACCAGGGAGGATCTTAACCTGCGTCTGTCTGGAGTGGGAGAATCATGGCAACTCCTGACTCGGCTTCTTTCTCCCAGCGTTCTGTTCTGTTTACTCCACCTATCTAAATTCTACCCTATCAGAGGCCAAGCAGTTTCTTTATTAATTAACCAATGAAAGCAACAGATTAATACAAGACCCACCTCCATCATCCTCCAAACCTCTATGGTTAACTAGTGGCTGGCTCCAGCCTGTGACTCCAAGCAAGCTTTATTTGTCAGAACACAAAATATCATACAACACTGCACTTTTCATCTGGAGTCCATGTGTCTTCTTCTAACACCCTTCGACTGTTGCTTCCAAACCTCAAAGACTGATTTTCTATTGTAAAGAGATTAACAATATTTTTTCTTACTAATTCTACTTTTAAATTTTGTTGTTCTTCGCTGGTCACATGGCTCAGCAGGCAAGGCACGAGTCACCTAGCCTGACAGTCTGAGTTCTGTCCCTGGGTTCCACACGGTGAAAGAAAGAACCATATCCTCCTATTTGGGCTGTGGAATATGCATGCATTCAAGTACACACACACACACACTAAAAAAGTAAGTAAAGATTTCTTTAGGTGAATTTGTCAGATCTTGATAGTGGTAGAAGACACACTGTATCTCTGGCCACTGTTTTAGAACGCCTGAGTTTAAGACAGAGAGCATGAGTTGTGGAGAATTTACCCTTGTCCTGCTGATCTCTTCCGCAGTCTGCTCAGATGTGCTGCTCTTGCTTTAATTTTTCACTCCACCCACCAGTTGTACGACACAAGTCAGCTATCTAAACTTCAGTTTCTCTTTATTTTATTAAGTTTAACTTTACTGTCTTTATTTACACAATGAAGAATATGAAGTTAATAACTTTATACCTGTCTAAGTCTTTTTGTAAGGAAAATATTTCATACATTCATATGCTTTCAGAATTTGGGAAAAGACTTCATATATAGTAGCTATTCAATAAATATAACTGTGATGTGTTAGCATTTGCCTCTTCTAAGGACTGATCTTTAATGGAAAGTAAGAAGGGATTTTTGTTCACTAAAAATGAGGCAAGTTTGTTATTTAAAAAAACCCAAAGCCAGAAAAGTTCATTATTATTTTATGTGTATGAGTATTATGCCTGTATGTGCACCATGTGTGTACAGTGTCACAGAGGGGAGAAATTCATCAGATCCCCTGGAACTGGAGTTACAGCTGCCACATGGGTAATGCATATTGCATTGGGGTTCTCTCGAAAAGCAACAAGTGCTCTTACAACTGAGACATTTCTGCAGACCCATTGGTTTTTCCTTTTAAAGTTAAAAACAACGCAACAGTTGTTTCTGGTCTTAAACCTTTTTTCTTATTCCTATTTCTTCCCATATTTTTTTTTCCTTCCAGGAAAGTCATGCCCTGATGACTGGTTGCAGAAACAAGGGAAATGTTACAAATTTTACATGAACTTTAAGTCATGGACTGATAGTAAAATATCCTGTGCAGTAAATAAATCACAACTCTTAGTGATCCAAGACTAGGCAGAATTGGTAAGAGTCAATCTCATGGAACTTAGTCCTCGGTAGACCAGGTGTGGGTGCATTTTATGATAGCATGACTATTTCACTATTAATTACTGTCATTTGTTGAATGCCAATCATGTGTTACACACTATGCAATGCATTTTACACTATCGTCTTAATTCGCTCTAAAATAAAATTTGTGAGACAGAATGTTCCCTATAGACACAGGGGATATTACACAGTTTCCCCAAGGGCATAAATTGACTATGCTACTCTACAGATAAGTGGCACAGTCAGCTTATTAGGATAATTTACTATCAATACTGAGATCCTGCATGGAGGAAAAGAGGAGTTCAAAGGACCCATCAAAACAATTCCCAATCTAGCTAGCTATAGGAGTGCTCACCAGCAATCCCAGAATTTGGGAGACTGAGGTAAAAAAATTGAGATAGGTGAGTTTGAGGCTAGTCTAGACTATACAGTAAGACCCTGTCTCAAAAAGTTAGACTCAAGTAAATTAAATGTAAAATATTGCCAGTTCCTGGCAGTATGTCTAAAATCTCAGTAGTGTTTTAGTTAGAAGAGATGTTTAGTTTTGATTCACCTGTCTCTTCACTGATATAAAGGCTGAATCTCTGTTATCTTTAGACAGTCTCATTCTTCTTCCTTTGGTCTCCTCTGTGCCCTTTCATAGACTGCTATTTGTAACATCTTAATTTCACCAAACAGAATGTACATGAGAGTCACACAGTTGGAAAACCCCACATATGGTTTCTTTTCCTAAATATTCCCAAGACTTCTTACAACTTTCCTTGCTGAAAATATGAGCATCAGAATCCTTTTAGGTTTGGGCATAAGAAGTAAGAAGCGTCTCTTCGAAGTTGACATCCAGATGATTCCCTTTGTGTCTCTTTTCTCAGGATTTCATCCAGAGTAAAATACATGATGGAGTTTACTTTTGGATTGGATTGAATGTTCCAGACACACAGAAAACATGGACCTGGCTGGATGGCACCCCACTACACCCACAGCTGTGAGTGTTTGGTGTTTGTTGGGACATGTGAGACCTCCATAGATCACCCCCATCTAGTAGCACTCAGGAGCTTCAAATGGTCAGGTGATTGTAGGATGGAAAAGTTTGATACCTGTTAATATATAAAGATTTAGAAAATTTGTCTTAGAGAACCAGAGGCTCATAAAATAGTTTATGGTCCTATTTAAATGTCCATTTAATTTAATAATACAGAAGTTAGAAACAGAAAGTTATAATCAACATATTCTAGTTTGCATTCTTTTGCAGTGTTAAACATTATGACCAGGAACAACTTGGAGAAGAAAGGGTTTATTTGATTTACACTTCCTGACCAAATCCATCTTTGAGAGAAGCCAAGAGAAGAGGAGTTCAATCAAGCAGGGCAGGAGTTTGAAGGAAGGAACTAAAACAGAGGTCATGGAGGAAATTCACTTACTGGCTTGCTCTCCATGGCTTACTCAGTTACCTCTCTTATACACCCCAGGACCACCTGCCCCGAGGTGGCACACTTACAGTGAGCTAGGCCCTCCTCCATAAACTAACAATCAAGAAAATGATCCATGAACAGAGCTATGGGCCATTCTGATGGAGGAAACTCTTCAGTTGAGGTTCCCTCTTACCAGACCCCAGGACCACCTGCCCCGAGGTGGCACCACTTACAGTGGTCTAGGCTCTCCTCCATCAATTAACAATCAAGAAAATGATCCATGAACAGAGCTATGGGCCATTCTGATGGAGGAAACTCTTCAGTTGAGGTTCCCTCTTACCAGATGTGCCGAGTTGATAGCCAAGATTACATACTGTAGTCATGAAATGGTCTTGTCACTTGTTTATCTAAGATAGAAAAGATTGGTCTGAACACTGCGGAACAAAGGCATGGGGGAAGTTTCTTTACTTAACTCTTCCCTCAACCCTGTCTGAAAGTGGTATTTCTATCTTTAGCATGCTCACAATATACCAAAGAGCAGGTTTATTTCCGTTATTATTATTATTATTATCACGGAACTTTTTCTTTTCTTTTTTGTTTTGTTTTGTTTTTCGAGACAGGGTTTCTCTGTAGCTACAGTGCCTGTCCTGAAGCTAGCTCTTGTAGACCAGGCTGGCCTCGAACTCACAAAGATCCGCCTGTCTCTGCCTCCCGAGTCCTGGGATTAAAGGCATGAGCCACCACCGCTCAGCAAGGAACTTTTTCAAAGTAATGAGGGAAATGTGTGACATTCAGGATTTGGGTCTGGAAGAAAAGGTTAATAATTTGATTTACTTTTTATTTGCAAAATAAATATTTATTTATAATTGTGTGTGTGTGTGTGCGCGCATGTGTGTGGTGCATGTGTGTGGTGCATGTGTGTGGTGCATGTGTGTGGTGCATGTGTGTGGTGCATGTGTGTGGTGCATGTGTGTGGTGCATGCATACACGCCACGGTGGCCATGCGAAAGGACAACCGTTAGGAGTTGTTTCTCCTATGTTGAGGTAGGGTCTCTCTTGTTACTTATGTTGTGCCGCTCAGCACTCCAGGCCGACTGGCTCGGGTTTTTGAAAGTTTGTTTCGTGTCTGAACATTGCAATAACTGAAGTCTCTACCTTCGAGCAGAAGGAAAACACAAAACATTGATAGACTGCGGCAGAGAGTGGGCATCTGAGGTGACATCCCTATTCTTGTGGCGTGAACAATTATAACCATTAAAAATATAATTGTTGTCCTTAAACTGGCCTGGTTATTTCCCATATCGAGCTAATTTGCAACATGAAATTTTACCACTTTGTATGCCCAACTGGCTGCTTCTTATTCTTCCTGTGCTTACTGTGAATAAAGTTGTCTCTTTTTTGTGGTTAAATCAAATCTCCTACCCTGTAATTTGAATTTCAGCCTTTAAATTTTTCCTAGGAGACCACTTCTTTTTTTTTTCCTTCTATCTCCTTTCTCACTCTCTTTCTATTGTGACCAAACCTAAAGTGGCTATAAGAAACCATTCCTATAACCCATGTGGCTTCTGCTTTCTGTTCAGGCTCTCCCACCTCTTTTAAGAAAAACTTCCTGTAAAAATACCAAGGCACGTGATTTCCACTTTCTACCTCTTATTTCAAGTTTCCTTAAAATATGATTCCTGCTTTACCTGTTTCAGTAAAATATTTTCATCATGTCACCAGCGGCTGTCTTCCAGGTAAGTACAGTGAAGGATCTCCAGATTTTTGGAGCTCTCAGGAGCTCTGCTTAATATTAACCCCATTCCATTTTGAAATCTTAGCCTGGTGTCTATGGCACATTTCTATCTGTCACTGTATCTTTTCCTGTGTGGGTTTTTTTCCCTTCTCTCTCAAACATGGAGATTCTGCAGAGTTTTGCCTAGGTCTGCTAATGCACACAACTGATGATTGAACTCATTCCATCCATAATGTCATCAATTTATTATCTCCATACCCTCATTTCCAAACTGGACCTTATTAAATGACTGTCAATTGGACATCTCTGTATGGGTATCTCAGGGGCTTTTGGTCTTCCCTGTTTACTAAAGTCCAGTACATTTCAGAAGCTCACCTGTATTAGTTAACCGAGACACTGAAATATGCTATGACTTTGCCCTCCTCTCTCCCTCAGTCTTCTAAGCTTCACTTGAGTCTTACAAATTGGGTTACTTTTGATTTGCCTTTATTATATTTGTACCCAGTTTATTGTTCTGGGTTTCAAGGAGAGCCTTTTTGTTCAATTATATTTGGTTTACCAAATCCACTCTCAGTATTGGGATGGCTCTGAGACATACCATGACATCCATCCTCAATATTGGAATTCTGCTGAGACATACTGTGACAATCCACCCTCAATATTGGGACAGTGCTGAGACATACCATGACATCCTCTCCCAGTACTGGATGATTCTGAGACATACCGAGACATACCGTGATATCCACTCTCAGTACAGCTTCTCTAAACCTCACATCAGACTATGCTGCCTGCTGTTTAATGCTTAGGGTCTGTTTTTCCAGCCCCTTGATTTCATGGCATCACCTCCATGATCCCTACTTCCAAGGCTGTACTTATTATGATGGAGTCACACTAAGCTTTATTTATTTTTAACTCCTTACAGAATCTCTGACCCTTAACCTGATCACATTTGTCTGTCTTAGTTTAACATTCTTCCTATTTGTCTGTTTAACTGTATTTATTCTTTTAATTCCGAGAAATGAACTCAGTGACATGTGCACTTTAGGCAAACATTCTATCAATGAGCCACACACTCAGGCCACATTTATCTTTATTGTTCAGGCTATCACATACCATTTGGCAGAGGATACTGCTTTGACCAGTTTCCACTCCAGAATAAATTGTGTGGATTTGATACATATTTTTAAGTTTCCTGTAGCAACTTTATTGTCATATCCTAAATATTTTGTATCTTACCTGTTTAATTATGGTATTTCTGAAACTACCACACCCAGTATCATCAGTACTGCTCATCATTGTGAGAGACCAGGCATTTGTCATATAAATGGTGAATAAGGAAACCATTTGCAGAATATTATACTTTTTCCTTAGTCAGCTTTTATTGGCTATGCATACATTTGTCTGGTTTCAGCAATTCTGACTTACAAATAAAGAAACAAGCTGTAAGTGGGGGCACAGTAAACCACTAAATATTGAATGACACTGCTCCATGGTCACTTTAAAGAATAGGTTTATTATAAATATGGAAGAGAAATTATGCAGAAACATGCGGGGAAGTCCAAAGTCTCTACTAGCCTGAATATACTTTAGGCCATGAGGGACTCTTTTGCAGACTGTTTAGGTCATGTCAAGCTGCATGACAGGATAAGAACATGCCAATTTCTGGTGTTTCATATTTGGTGTTCACAGCAGTTGCCTTAATTATTCAACCTTTTATTTGTTTATCTTTTAAGATTACATATGAATAAAGACATTATAACACAAAACATTTTATAAACTTAGAATTCCATAGCCTTACAAAAATATTTTTTTAAAAAAATTTCTTTAAAAAACATCTGTTTTTTTTTAAAGGTTAAATTGTAAAACTCCAAAATTTTCCTCTTAAAGAAGTTTAAAATGTCTCAACTGTGTGCTCCTGCAATTTAATAAAGAAAAGTACATTTTTTACTTCAAGAGGAAAGATGCAGGGCACAACTATAACCTGCACAAGGCAAAATCAAGTCCCAGCAGTGCAAACAAGAATGTTCAATATCTAGGTTTCATTCATAATCCTCTGTGCTTTCTCAGGGGCTCAGGTCACCTCTGTGGCCTGACCATCAACAACATACACAGCCTGTCTTCCAGGACCCGAATGGCTTCTTTTCATCAGATCTGGGGTTTCTGGTGGCTATCACATGGCATATGTATCTGGGGTCCCCATTGCAACTAGGTTCTCTTTAGAAATTCCAGCCCTGCCACACAGTGCCAAGTCTCAGGTGCTCTCCATGATTCCTTCATATCTTAAACCAATACCACCTGGGTGACTCTTACATTATAAAGTTTGACGCCTTATTAAACAAGCATTATTTTTAAATCCTACCTTTCACAAACCTTGTTTTGAAGACAGGAATTATCACACAAAAAACCATCCTAATCCAAAATATGTTGCCACCTTGGTTGACCCACATCATGTAATCATTTTTAAGCAAGATGCTGATGAAACCGCATGACACTCATCTTCTCCAACCCTAGCAAAGATGTTTGCCAGACATGTGGCTGCCTAAAGATGGTGGTGAAATCACATGTAGCTTATGTCCCCGAATGACCTCATGCCATGTGGTTCCTTTAAGATTACCTAAGCATTGACTTTTTTTTTTAAAACTATCAACCCCGTGTTACTGAATTAACTTTTTTGTTATACATATTAAAGATTTTTAAGCATTCTCAGTAAACTTACAATTCTATAGATAAGGTTTATATCTTAGTAAATATCTTAGACAATTAAGTAGAACCAATAATCTTTTTTAGTTATTCTGCTTTGCTCTCTTCTCCCTGTCACAGCATCAAGTGGATCCTCTGACCCTAGACATAGAGACCTTTAAAGCAACCTGGTCTGAAAAGGGAAGAACCATAACCCAGTTCCAGAGCCATATTTTTGCTGTGGAATAATCCTTTTGTACACCATGAACATGTATTACTCTCATTGGTTAAATAAAGAGTCAAGTGGCCAATAGCTAGTAAGGAAGAAGTTAGGTGGGAGATCCAGACTGAGAGAACACTGGGAAGAAAAAAAGTAGAGTCACAAGCAGCCACCAGCCAGATGCAGAGGAAACAGAAGAACATGCTGTGCTGAAAAAAGGTACCGCCACATGCTAGAGCATAGATAAGGAATATGGGTTAATTTAAGTTGTAAGAGCTAATTAGTAATAAACCTAAGCTATTAGTCCAGGATTTATAATTAATAAGTCTCTATGTGGTCATTTGGGAGTTGGTTTGTAAGACAGAAAAACTTTACCTACAGATTTTCAATAAAGTAAGAACTTCATAAAACAACTTTACTATTATCCATATCCAAAAGTCATTTGAACCCCCACTGAACTAAATCCAGTGACCAGAAAGTTCAGAGTTCAATTCTGAGCCCCAGTCATCAAAGAAGCCATGGAAGACCAGTCAGAAACAAAAGACACAAATAATTCATACATTCAACCAAGCATGACCCATTTCTTCCTCAGCTCCGTGGTTGCAACACAAAACTTACAGACATATCGGAAAGCAAACACACACACACAAACACACACCTTATAGACAAAACGTTCCCTTCTTTGAGAGCACATGAAGACAGGTAAAACACAAGACAAAGCTCAGAGCAAAAATGACAGCAGGAAACACAAGACAATGACATCAACAATTGTAATTATTTAGAGATTCACCAGTTTGACCAAAGAAATTTTCTTAACAAATAGGAGACCACCATTTTTCCTCAGTAGCATTCCCACACAATCCCAACACTGACAATTCTGAGATCTCCTTGTCTCCTGGAAGACCTGACATCCTATGCTGGGTCTCTCCAAAACCTTCGTTTGGGTTTCCTGTGTTGTGAAATGTCCTTATGGCTCCTCAACTCTGTTGTACAGAATAGGTATTGAAACCCAGCCAGTGGATACTCAGGTGCTGGCCCCTCCAAGTTTATTCTCAGTCCCCAGTCTCCAAGGCATTGCTAGGATCTCAAAGTAGGTCAGGAAAGGAACTGGTGACCCTGGCCGGACTTCCAGTTAAGCAGAAATAACCAAAGGGCCACGTGATGTCTCACTTTTCTCTGGACAGAGAAATATTTGCCTCTCATCATGCCCAGGTCCCCACGTTGTGATCCCACAGGACCAGAAACCAAATGACACCGAAAAAGCTAGACGATTTCTATGACTTACCAGAAGGGGGCAGCCGTGAATAAGAAAAACATGTTTGGTATTTTCTTTTTGAAAGGTGAGTCCTGGATCCTTGAATTCCAAGGGGAAGGCCTCCTGGATTGCCTGTCTGGGAGCTTTGACCAGCTTCAGAAGGTGGATGAATGATATGATTTCCCTAGGGAATTCCAAATGTTAAACCTGAGAATTGCGAGGAGAAAAACCAGTTCCACAATTATCCAATTAAAGAGAGCTCTAGTATTTGCCAGGAAAATGGGCTCTGGTCATGTACATACCCGGAATTCTCAGAGACATGGTCCTGGATTTAGGTCAGTCAGGAGCTCATAAAAGTAAACACCCACAACGCTATGGTATTTCCTGCCTTCATCCAATCAGGAGTAAACATATATCCTGATATACTTCCTGCTTATGTATCTCCAACCTACATGTGATCCCAACATCTGGTGCAGTTGTGACAACCAACCTTGTTTAATGAGGTGAAAACACATGACTTGTTATCTCATAAGAACCACACCCCAAGCATTCCTGGGGCTTAGGGGTGAGCTTTCGCACTTCCACTCTGTGCTTTCCTGCACACATATGGTACAAATACACCCACATCCACACACACAATTAAATGCAAAACAATCCATAAAGCCACACGAGTGTGAAAAACTATGCGCCATTTATTAAGGTGGATATTTGATAAATGTGAGAAAAGATGATAGAAAAAAGTTGCAAGAAGAGAAGAGAATAACAGAAAGTTAATATTTAAATCACAAACACTGATTTTGATGTAAACATTAAAACACTGAAGTAACTAAATGTTAAAATAAATAAATACATAAAACAGTTTGACTACATTTCTTTAAATGTCTTGTTAAGGGTTATTCTTAAACTACATTCTGTATTAAATTCAAAATTTTGTGTTGTGTGTGAAATATTGGTAAACTTCTGATGAGGAGGTTCTAAGAAACTGAATTTTTTCAAAATAAAAAATCTTAATTTATGTGTGTGTGTGTGTGTGTGTATGTGTCTGTAAACATACATATGAGGAGTGCACCAGAAAAGGGTGTTAGAGTCACTGGAGGAGAAGTAACAGGTGATTGTGTACTATCAACATACATATGAGGAGTGCACCAGAAAAGGGTGTTAGAGTCACTGGAGGAGAAGTAACAGGTGATTGTGTACTATCAACATACATATGAGGAGTGCACCAGAAAAGGGTGTTAGAGTCACTGGAGGAGAAGTAACAGGTGATTGTGTACTATCTGATGCAAGAGCAACAAATATTCTTCAACCCTATGGACAATGAAAAATGGACAATCTAAAATCCTACTTTCTTAGTGAGATTCAAAGTTGCAATATATGGTTTATTTATTATAGTCACCATGTTAAACACTAGTTATCTCGAAGATATTACTCTTATCTAAAAGAAATTTTGCATCATTTGATATTTTCAAATGTATCCTTCTAGACCTTGGGACCCACCATTCAACTTCCTGTTTTCTTAAATTAGTATTTTATTCATCACTTATAAGAATGGTTATGTATTTTCTCCAGTGCCTGTCTTATTTCACTTAATGCGGTGAGTTCCAGATTTGTCCATATTATTATAAATTCAAGATTTCCTCCTCCTTTTCCTCTCCCTTCTTTCTTTCATCTTCTCCCTCTTCCTAGTCAATGAATGATATTCATATTGTATACCGTCTTATTTTTTATCCACTTGTATTATTCAAGGCTGTTATGAGAAAAAGGAACAAGAAAACATATAATTCTAAATGAGAATTTATGAGATTGGCTCACATGATTAGGGGTTAGATTTTCCAACAAGAACCACCTACAGGAAAGAGAGATGGGACAGCCAGTTCAAAATCTAGATTCTCCTGAGCAAGAGGGGCCAGTAATGGAGACCTATTCTGAGACGGAAACTCTGCAAGTTCCTTGGAGTGTGCTTGTTGCAGTTCCACACTCAAAGGCTGAAGAAACTGGAGTGTGATGATTAAGGTGATGACTGAACAAACAAGAAAGAAAATAAGAACAAAGCAACACCAAAACAACAGCAAAAGCTAAAATAGTAGCTGCACATTGTAGACCAATGCGATAGAGGCTTTTCTGTTCTCTTCCAGAGGTGTCACAGTTTTACTTCTTAATCCACTGTTTTTACTTATATTTGACATGCAATAAAGGTCTAATTTCATTTTATTCTGATTATTTAATTCATTTTTGTCCCAACAGCATTGAAGACAGTGTCCTTTCTACAGATACATTTATGGTATATTACTTCAAAATCATTATCTGATATGTACAGATTTCTGGACTTTCTATTTTGTTCCCATTTGTTTGTGTTCACATGCATGTCACATGTATGTGTGCATATGTGCATTTTCTGGGTGTGCTTGTGTGTATATACATGTGTGCATACACATTAAGCACTTTTCATTTGAATAAAACTTGGCTGCCTTCTGAGACCTTGTTTTTCCTGTCTTTTAATTCTTAAATCAGTAAAGTAAGAGAATCCATTTCTGCAACCCTGACTTCATCCTAATAGCATCAAAAGCTATGACACTTAGGTGCACCTTTCCAGATTTTCAGTGATAAATATTTACAGGTAAAATTTTCCACAATTTCCTTCAATAACTATGTGGGGATATTTGTGATTTTATTGAAATAATAAGCAAAAGTCTCAATTTGTTCCTTAAGTTTTTATTTTAGTATTAACTGACAAGCAGGCGTCAACATTTTAAAGTCTATGTCAACAAGTGTGAGCCAGCACGAGGTGCTGTTTAAACCATAGGTTGTACAGAGGGATTTGT
Organism: Chionomys nivalis; assembly: GCF_950005125.1. Classification (NCBI taxonomy): domain Eukaryota; kingdom Metazoa; phylum Chordata; class Mammalia; order Rodentia; family Cricetidae; genus Chionomys; species Chionomys nivalis. The sequence goes on along the minus strand of NC_080086.1, from coordinate 20,275,759 downwards.
GACATGATCTCTCCATCTTCAAAACTTATAACAAAATGTTCTTATAAATGACAAGCTATAACCTGAAGTAGGTAAAGAGCTATATACATATTTTCTTACTATGTTCAGACATTACTCAACATGAGGGCTATCACAGATCCAACAGTGTTTTAGAGCAATTTCGTAAAGTGTGCAGCGCTTGTTAGTTACTACTTCTATAGATGTGTGGAGATGCACTCTTCCATCTGAAGTCATAGTTCACTCATGCAAATCTATGCACAAATTTAGCTTGGAAAAGACAAGACCCAAAGAAGCACTCCCAACCCACCCCATCCCTGCTAAAAGCTAGATACAGAAACAAAGAATAAAAGAAAACAAGGGAGTAAGTTTATATGTAAGAAAAAAGGTTTTCTTTCTTTCTTTTTTCCCCCAGTGAGGAAATGATTGTGATGGCTGCTTGCTCGTTGTCCCTGCCCCACCTCTGTCCTCTCATCCCATAGGTTTGCTCTTTCACAACCATGAAACTCTCATGTTGTCTGTCTCATGTGTCCATTCTGAACTGATTCCTTATTTCCATGGCTGCACCTTTTGCTTTTGGTTGAATTTCTACAAGATATATCCACAACCCTCTGAAACTCAGCTTGTCTCAATAACCCTCCTTTCTGTGTCAGCAAACAATGCTGGTATTCATTTGGTAAACTGAGACACAAACTTGGGATATAATTTTTTCCTTGTTTCTCTCATCCTCTTTGATTGCATTCATATCTAAGATCTGCTACCATCCTGCTTACTTTTCTCCATCATTCCAAGAGACTAGCATAACTTTTAAATTGTGCAAAACCTCACACGCTCCTGTCACTCTGCTGTCACACTCCTGGTGAGAATTTTTTTTGGAGAAATGTATTTGTCCTATTTTTCTTGTTCTGCCTCTCTGCCTAAGTTATTTTTATATAGCACCAGCTGACTGCAAACCTAAGATCCTCCTGCCTTCACCTCCCTAGTGTTGAATTATAGACCTGAGCTACCATGTCTGTCTAAAAATTCCTTTCTTTCTTTACTTATCCATCTGAAAATATTTTTCCAGTGATAATTTTCTTGGCTCTTTCTTTCTGTTCTGCCACTAACCTCTTCTTATTCCTGACACATTTGTTTCTGTGCATCTTGTAGTATTTGGTATCAAATAACAAAGTTGCACACTTATTTAGTCTCTACATTTCTGAAGTAATTACAAGTTTGGTTCTAAGATTTCACTGTGTCCATTTGCAGCTATTAGTTTATTCTTGACACAGGAGAATGGTGGAGCAATAATGCAATATAATTGGATTGCATAAAGATCCAAGGAACAAAATCCTGGGTTTTATTGCATGTACTATGGTGGGTTATGGCTAGAAATAACATTATATTTTTTAGCCTCTTACTTACTTGAAACCTACTTAACTGTGAACAGCAATTTTCTCTATTCATTTTGAGACTGAAATAATCGAAAGAACATTTGTAGCAGTGGGGATGTCGGAAACACAGAGAGAAACAGAAAGTAAGAATGAGGGTGGACAGAGTAGAGAGACAGAGGCTCAGATGAGGTCTGCAATAGAAAGCGAAGGTAGCTCTTGCCTCGTTCTGCATTGCATCCCATCGCAATTTAAATTCCAGCCAAAGAGCATACACTTAGCACCCAAAGGATGTATGCCACCAGCTTCACAATAACATTAAGAAAGCCTTGTGTGTTACCTCAGTAAACATGTAACTGCAATCCTCTAAAGAGGCTGACATTTGACACTGACCCTCAGACATTGAAGAAGTTTGAACAACCAAGTTCCAACAATACCCTTTAAAGGTCTTTGCCAGAGCCTTACCACTCACAGGGCCCATTGGGCGACAGACCCTTGGCAGTCATAGGTAGAGAGAAGGAGGTGCTAATTCAGACTGTTTACTCGCAGGCTGGCAAGCCTTTCACAGGCAACTTCAGTGCAAAAAAAAAAGTGTTTTCTGTAAAGTTTCTCTGTATCAATTACACTACATACTTGGGTTGCATTAATAAAATAATGCAAATGTAAAAAAAAATAAAAGACAGCTAACTGCCAGTATTGCTCATAAAAGGAAGGAGAAAACCCTTCAAATCCAGGAGAATTAGAGCTCCTGAGAAGTAATTATATGTGAAATTAGTTTCAATTCAATTTACATTCAAATCAATTCAAAGAATTAATATACACATTGAATATATTAAAATATAAAATTTCCATTAATATTTAATTATTAAATATGAGAATTCATTCGCCGAAGAGATGTGGAATGTGTATATGTCTAACCCTGAAGTAGGATTCAGGACCTTACACATACTAAGCAAGTATATACTCTACCACTGAGCCATCCCCAGGCCAAGCCGCTTTTAAATAGGGTACGATAGAGTCATCTTACATGTCAAGAACTGAACAGATTTATCAAAACCAGATTTGGAAATCAAATCTGAAGGGAGACAAGAATGAAAAAGTCTAAGCATGCATTTCATGCACGCTCATAATAATATAATCTTTTTTCAGAGAGAATTAAAGCTACATTTGATATAGAATGTTTTAGATCTAAGAGATTTTAATTTCTTTGGGAATTGGCATTTAGTTTGCCACAAATCCACTTTTTAAACAGATGACTGCTAGAGCTGCTGATGCCGTTTTTGTGTAGATAGGCATATTGACTGTTGCCAGCGATCTTAAGCCTGGAACAAAATACAGAGAGAACAGGCTACAGAATTAATAAACGCTAATTGCAAGTGTCAGAGAAAAATATTCATTACCCTTTAACGCAATAATTATTAGCTATCAATCAAGATGAATTCATCCTTTTTCTAACTTAAAACGTCACTTTTTGTACAGGGAAAGATCACCATTTTCAGGTCTCAAAGAAACTCTTGACAGTATTCATGGCTCCTCCCAGCACTTCTCACCCCACCCCCTAAGTTAAATCTCTCCAAGCCAGGGGCTGGGCTTCCCTTACCTTCTCCCAGCTTCTGATTCTTAAATGATTGAGTCATTTTGACTATGTGCTCTCTTGGCTCCTGGCAGACTTCTCTCTCTCTCTCTCTCTCTCTCTCTCTCTCTCTCTCTCTCTCTCTCATTTTCCTCTTTTTTTCTCTACCATCTTCCTCCTCTCCTGGTCCAACATATTCTGTTGGCCATGCTTGATCTGGACCTTTCCAGATACCTCATATCAACAATAAAATTCTTCTCCTCAATCATACCTTGAGTGATCCTGTTCTGATTTTTACTCAACCATAAGAAAATCTATATAGCCTATATATTGTGGAAAGGGTGGGACTTGTCAAATATTTTGTGTTACAGAATATTCTGTATTCAATATCTACAGGATGAGGTGTTTCACCTACAGAATGGACTTGAAAATATTCACTCTTGATATGTCTGTTCAAGTCAAAATATATGCTGATTAGGAACTAATGTGTGTTGTATACTGAAAGTATTAAATTGCCATATTAATGATGACTACTTTCCCCCTTGTTGTCTGCTTAAACTTCCCCACAAAGAGAATGAATGGCATTCCCTGTAATAGGGAAGGGCTTATGTCAAGGCTTTAGTATGTAAACTAGAACTTACCTACTATTGTATATGGTTCCATCTGCCCACTGCCACTCTGCCCCTTGTTTTCGACTCAGTCCAATCCAATAATGAGAATGGTCTGCATATCGCTTCAGGAAGTCCTTCAGTCAGGAGTATTTACAGGACACACATCATCAAATGCCTTATTGTCTCAAATTGTCACTTAATTTATTCACTGCACTTGTTATAGAATTATGGGCAGATTTGTTTGGGAAAGACCTTAGGGATCACATTGCTCTCACCTGGCTCATATGTCTATTATACAAAAACATTTCCAGCTAGAAGATTTTTTTTTATATAAGGCTGAGATCATCTGTTCTGTGTGGGATTGGTGTGTTTGGTAACTTTGGATTCTTTAACTATAGGAGAATTTTGGTTAGTGGTGAAAGGCTTGAATGGTTACTATTTCATTTAAATTCTGTATTTCAGGTATCCCTATAGTTTATTCGGCTGTATTTTATTTTCTAATGTGGTTGTTGTAATATGGCTTGCTAATTGCTGAGAATTGCACTATTTTTCACCATCACCCAATTTAACTTTTCAATGAGTGTCTGTGAGTGTTCAGAAGCCTCTGAAAGCAGCCACTATACTTCATTGCTTTTTAAAACAGGATTATCTATTTACTTCTTATATGTATGTATGTGTGCCTGCATCAATATTTGTGCATCATATGGAGAGGCCGGAGGGCATCAGTTCCCCAGCGAATGGTGTTACAGGCACTTGTGAGCCACCTGAGGCGGGTGCTAGACACTGAACTTTGGTCATTTGTAAGAAAAACACATGCTCTGAACCTCTGAGCTGTCTCTCCAGCTTTCACTTTGTTGTTTTTAAAGAATCATCTTAACGATTTTGTCTTTGAAGTAAAATCAAAAGTTTAGATTAATAAATTTAAGTGAGTGAAATAGACTCAGTTTATCACAATTGTTGCTATTTTTATAAAGGCCACTGAACCTTTATATATGCCTGACTTACCTGTAGATTGAAAGTCTCTGGAATCTGTCAGTGTTATTTCGTCATTCATATCTCTCATCAAGTAAAAGAAAAGAAGTAGTCTGGTTGTGATGGACACCCTGGGTTCAGGATCACACCTGCCACTGCTTGGATTTAACTTCAGTCACGTAGATGAAGAAGATCTAAAGTGAGATTATCATGACACATAGATGAAGGAGATCTAAAATGAGATTATCATGATAACATAAATATAATGATCAAAGTTCCTCAGAACTGTGGCTGGTCTTTCAACTTCTTTAAAACTCAGCACTTCATCCAAAAGACATTGAGTGTCAGTACATTGTAAAGAACAATGTGCTCAGCAGGAGACAATGAATGGATTCTTCCCTTGAACTCAGTGGAGGCAAGTGAGGTTCATACATCAGTGAAGTCAACATATTGGGTCTTCATAAATCACTCCAGCTTAGAAACATTATTATTTACTTTTGATCAACCACACTTTTTGTCTTAAATTATTTGAGCATGAAATAACAGTATTCAGTTGAAGGAAATCAAGTTTGCCTTAATACCAAAGTGATGACAGAAGTCACAAAATAATCCTACACCAGTTCAGAATTATGAATAATAAAGGGTTATTTATTTAAGGGAAAACTTAGAGATCACTGTCCTAGATAACAGTCCTCTGCATGAACAGGAACAGAGTCTAGCAGTCAGAAGTGGGAGCCAGAAACAAGAGAGAGGAGTGCACACTTTACAGCTGCTTTTACAGTATAAGAGACCACACTCAAATGGACCGGTAACTTAAAGGCTATGGCTGAAGGAGCAGAATGTGCTTCCACAACACTAAAGATTATAACACTAGGGAAGATTATATCTTAACAGTATTTTGTAATTGATATATAATAGCTCAGATGTGATTTAATTTAGACTCACACTATTATCAGACAACAGTTACTATGATCTTTCACAGATGTGCTAATTTCTTAAAGTACTAGGGAGGTTGAATAGTTTCTTTAAGGAAACAGCTTATATGTAGCTGTTAGCACAGGGCCTGAATCATGGCCCAGAGTTCCCCTTTACTTTAATAAACCTTGCTGAAGAATATTAGGTGTCAGCTTCCTTCCCAGCCCGCCTACCCACTGCCCTTCTTTTATTAGATTTAACAGTGCTCATGCATGAATACCAAGAGATGCTGTACATTTAACCATTCAGACAAAACCCACTGATTTTCTGTCAGGTTTCACAGAGAATATCCTTGTATGCCAAACTGATAATAGCATTTCTCAAGTTCAGTAGCCAAATGCACTGGGCTACTATGTCAAATTAAGATAATCACAAACTTGCAATGTTACTTGACATTGTGACAGTCAAACATCAGTGAGTTGAATATTTAAGCTGTGTTAAAAAGAAAGTAGTAACTAATTTTTATGCTGATTGCCTAAAATTAATCAATCTCACTCCAGTTATTTTTAAGAACCAAACAGGCTGTATTCTCTCTCTCTCTCTCTCTCTCTCTCTCTCTCTCTCTCTCTCTCTCTCTCTCACACACACACACACACACACACACACACACACACTGCACACACATGCATACACGTGGAGGTGGGGAGAAAAGAAGAGGTAGGTAGAATGAACTACAACCCTGCAAACATCAAATACTAGTCTGGAAATTACTTTTGTCCCACCTAGCTATAGCTATTTAATACTGTTTTACAAACTATACCTAAGCTCTAGTTAAATCAATACCAGCTCTCACAAAGTCTGTCCTGCATTTGGTTACAGTTGGGATCCAGTCTGAAGGCTCTTTCTTCTCTTGGGGCTATCAGTGATGCAGCAGGAGGAGGGTTTCACCCTGGTGTTTGGCTCAACACTCTCTGTGTGACCTCTGGCATGGAAGCTTTGTTTCCACTGAGAAAAACCGAGAAGCCACAAAAGTGTAAGACTGCCCAGAGTAGGGGCCAGGGAAGAGCACTCCTACTACTGAAGCCCTTTCTGGACCTTTCAGTCAGATCCTTTCATCTCTGGTACTTGCCTTGTTAACCAAGTTTACCTAGGATGGCACTTTTGTCAACCTGACACTGTCGTGTAGGCCACACCTTTTGGGACCAAAAGCCTCACAATGAGGGCTATTCACTTGTTCAACTTTCTCAAAAACACTATAAGCTTGAAGAGAGAAGGAAATCTGATAACACTGACTGGCACTAAACAAATTACTAAAGTCAATATTTCTTGAAAGAGTAATTGAGGGGCTGGAAAGATGGCACAATGTTTAGAAGCACTGGATGCTCTTGTGGAGAACATGGGTTTTGTTGTCAATACCCACATCATTATAAATTATATTATAATAATAGTATAAATAATTCTATCAAATGGGAATATTGAATTTGTTATGTATATTAACTTATTTTTTTTTTGTATATGGTATTTTACTTACATCTATGTCAGTGTACCAAATGGGTGCCTGGTGCCTGCAGAGGACAGAATAAGATATCAGATCCCCTGGAAGTAGAGTTAGAGATAGTTGGGAACTGCCATGTAGGCTCTGGAAACTGAATCGGGTTCACAATTATCTGTGACTCTAATTCCAGGGATCTGCTTCTCTGCTCAGGCATCCTTGAGCATTGTACACATGTGGGACACTTACATGCATGCAGGCAAAACACTTGAACATATAAAATTAAAATAAATTTGAAAAGTAAATGAGTGTTTCAGTCCATTTTACAGTCCCCTCTTCAACACTATTGGGCTCTGCCCTTTGTCTAAGAAACAAAGCTGTTTTAATTAAAAAATAAGGACTTGCTCTTATTTATGTTGCAGTTTGCTGGTCACTTCCTTTATTCCAGATTAAGTTATTCATGCTACTCCCCAGGTGACTAAAAAATATAATAATTCTCCTCAGAAATAGTTGTGATCAAACAAACGCATTTTTTTTTTGGTTTTTTTTTTTTTTTTTTTTTTTTTTTTTTTTTGGTTTTTTGAGACAGGGTTTCTCTGTGGTTTTGGAGCCTGTCCTGAAACTAGTTCTTGTAGACCAGGCTGGTCTCGAACTCACAGAGATCCGCCTGCCTCTGCCTCCCGAGTGCTGGGATTAAAGGCGTGCACCACCACCGCCCGGCTAAACAAACACTATTTTTCTCTTTTCTACTTTTGCTTAAATTTTCATAATGACACCCAAATCTTCCTTTGATCTGCTTTTGTTTGGCAAATCCTGAATTTTATATTGGAAGAGAGAGAAAATTATATCCTGCTAAGTAAAGAATGACCAGAAAAGTTCGCTGTCAGTCGATAAACTTCATTTTATCCCCGCAGCACTCTACAACACCCAGACGGCTATGCACACTGTGAAATTACAGTTTTGTTACTTTGAGATTGCTTGCTAAGTTTCTCTAAGCCATTCATTCAATTCAGAGTTTCAACAGTGAGTTGTGGAAATTAAAGAGAAAATAAGAAACTTTCCCTTTCGAATTCATTCCTCTGCCAGACTAGGTCCCAAATACTCACAGGTTCTCTCTTCCTTTCTTCTGGTACCTGAGCAACTCTTTTTTCAGAGTTGTTGAATATGCCGATGCTGGTTCTGAAAAAGCAAGATGTTCCCAAGAGAATCTGATGTTGTCTTCTTAGCTGAGCTCTCACCCTTTGGACTGTCCTTTTTAGGATCAGAAGTAACAGTCAGTGAGTGACACATAGAGACACACTTGTTAGGAAATCAGAAGATGAAGCTGAGCCAGTAATCCCAAACCTCAGGACTTTGAAAAGCTGAAAGAGGAAGAGAGGCAAAACCACTGTAATTTAAGGGGAAAACGCCAAGTGCTGTCCCTGTCTGAAAGAGCCCAGGAAAGCTACATATGATACTGTAGAGTTGTTTACATTCTCAGCTATCTTTAAAATAGTTGCCCCTTCCACAGAGGAGGAGATAAAACTTTTGGGGGGATTCTTTATACCCACATATTACTTAGACTTTCCAATTATCTTTCTAAATCCCTATGGTTTGAAAGTCAAATCCTTGTTGTTTGAAAGTCAGATCTTCCATGTGAAAGAATGTGGCTGACCTAGGCACTCTGCATATGTGTTACAGTTGTGTAGCTTGTTCAAATTGTAGAACTCTTCACAGTGGAAGCAGGGACTGTCTCTGACTCTTTTACTGCCTTTTGATACCCTACTCTTCATACTGGGTTACATTGCCTAGCCTTAACACATGGGGAGATGTTGATTCTTGTTACAGCTGTTTTATTGAAATCCGAGAGAGACCTGCTATTTCCTGACCAGAAACAGGAGGAGGAGTGGAGTGGATTAGGGGACTGAAACAGAGGTGGAGTGGCAGGTGGGGAGGCTTGGAAGAGAGAAGGGAGGGGAAACTGAGGCCTGGATAAGGAAGGAAGGAAGGAAGGAAGGAAGGAAGGAAGGAAGGAAGGAAGGAAGGAAGGAAGGAAAGAAGGAAGGAAGGAAGGAAGGATTTCATTCTAAGTTAGGGGAAGTAAAGGTGATTGTATCCCCAAGTTTTTGCCCAGCCCAGTATTTCCTTTCAGGTTTAACATGGGATATCAGATACTGAATATGAGAAATACATTTTAAAATAGAAAAAAAGGACTGGAGAGATAGCTCAG